>NC_135850.1:1235000-1835000 GCF_029677425.1 Wolffia australiana
CCAGGATCGTTAATGATAATGTGTGTTGCTATTGTTCAATACCAGTCTCGCCTCCCTTAGGGTTTCTGTCAAAAGCTGTCTAGGGATATCTATCGCCATTGGAGAACAACCCCTAAGACAGAAAAAAAAAAATCAAAAAGAGAAATCAGATGGGAAATCAAAAAGAATAAGCTTGAAGAGACTGAGACAATTTTCATGCGATATGCTGAATCTGCACTGAAAGCATTTTTAAGAGAAATCTCCAGGAAGATGGATTTATTACAACCAGATAATTAGTTTTCAGATATAAAGCATTAAGATCTCCACTACTTGAGGATCCAACACGAGGATCCTTCCTGAGGCTGAGAGTTACCTCCTCAGACGCACAGAGCTGGTAGAAACAATGATAATTCCGTTCACCATCTGCAATTTTCACAACCCGAGAACGCTCCAGGAGATATGTCCTTATTGCAGCACCAGATATCCGCCCATTCTTATCAAACTGAATTTCCACAAACTTCCCAAAACGACTGCAAAAAGTGGAAGTATAACGCCATTCATTTACACAAAAATGATGATTGCAGAGGCAAAGATGTCATCTTCAAAAGGAAAACAGAACGCAAAGAAATAATATTCAAGCAACTAATCAGAACTAAAAACAACTGCCTTTCAGTCTAAAAAACTGGATCCCTCGATGAGTATACAGTACCCCTAATATCTACTTCATTATTTTTTGTCCTTCAGAATCTTAAAGAAGGTGCAGGAAGGCGTTGACATCTTCGAGAGCATTTGGAACAAGGTTTACGACCCAGATAATGTGAACCAGAAGGAGAAGTTTGAGGCGGATTTGAAGAAGGAAATCAAGAAGCTTCAGAGATACAGAGACCAGATCAAATCATGGATCCAGTCCAGCGAAATCGAGGATAAGAAGTTGGACGGCGGCGGCGGAAACGGCTTCAACAGCGGCGTTTTTGGATGGGGGAAGATGGAGAGGCACAGAGGAGATCGAGAGGGAGGAGATCGGCAAAGAGGACCGTCGAGGTGGTTGGACGGTCTGTCGGCGAGGGGTTTTGGACAGGGGAAGATGAAGAGGCACAGAGGAGAGCGAGGGGCGGAGATCGGCAAAGAGGGCCGTCGAGGTGGTCGGATGGCCTGCCGGCTAGCCAGCGGTATTCAGCTCCAGCTCAGCCTCACGGCGGCGGAAACGGTTTTGACGGGGGTGGTTGGCATCATCCGTACAGAGGCGGAGGCGTTCATGGCGGCGGCGGCGAGCCTGATTATCCCCTTGGTGGTGGCGATGGCGGGCGACAACGCTCTTCCCCGGGCGGCCGTGGCGGCGGTGGTGGCAGCAGCGGTGGCGGCGGCGGGCGGAAACGCTCTTCCCGCTGCAGCAGCGGCGGCGGAGGTGGTAGGATTATTACTCTACTGGGGGTCGATTTCATCATTATCGCGGCGGGGCTGGAAAGGAGCCACTGGATTACTCCATGGGCCCGGGGGGCGGAGCTGGCCCAGCAGGGTACCAGAATGGGGCCAGTGGACCTGTCAGGCATGGCCTTCATGGGCCTATGGGCCGCGGCCAGAGGCGTGGTGGCGGGTTCTCTTCGTTCGGCAGAGGAGGATCTTCTGATAATACCGAATCAAGTAAAGCTCTTCGTTGGTTCTGTACCTCAGACTGCAACTGAAAATGATATTCGATCTCTGTTTGAGGAACATGGTAATGTTGTTGAAGTCACATTAATCAAGGACAGGAGACTGGGCAGCAGCAAGGATGCTGCTTTGTGAAGTATGAGATGCTGATGGGGGCTGACAGAGCAATCAGAGCTTTGCACAATCATTTTACGTTGCCTGGAGGACACGGTCCGATCCAAGTGAGATATGCTGACGGAGAGCGTGAACGCCTTGCTAAAGAGGGAATACACTCTTGGGCTGATACGGACACTTCTCCGGCGACTTTGGGGAATAAGTGTGAAAGGCACGGGGACAGAGATGAACATCTATCGGGCCGTACCAACGCTGAATTTCCTCCGCGCCACAACGACGAGCGAGGAGCAGAAGTACGGCGTGGCGATTCCTCTATGCTAGCTGGACGACTGAGGCCTGATGGTAGAGATGGCTATCATATTGGCGCTCTCCCTATTCGTGACCCCACACATAGAGCAGAAGATGAGGAAGAAGGATGGGTGACAGTGGGATCATGTCATTATGAATAAAGAATAAGGATGGGTCAGAGGAAGAAGAAAGATGAGCAGAATAAAGAAGCCACATACCAAGATTATGTCAACGCAATTGAGGTCCTCTGGAGAGAGTAACAGATGCTTCAGATGTTTATTATTGGGACACCATGCACACGAGTGCAGAGAGCCGTTGATTTGTCGCCGATGTAAAGGGACAGGACATCGACAGGCTAATTGCCGGCAAGGTGATAGAGAAGCCCCTAAAGTTAATGAGACGATAGAACAACCAACCCCAGTCCAAAATATTCGGGCGGATCACCCTAATACGAATGTGGTGGATGAAGGCAATAATTTCCTTCAACAGTGCTTGGTGGGAGATATCTTCGGGGACTCTCCAGATTTGGAGGAGGTCCAAAATAATTTGAGGAAGTTTCCGAAGGTTAGGCTGGCAGAACTGGGGAGATTTGATACCAATACTCTACTTCTTTGGGGAGTTTCAATGGCAGCATATGTTGTGATCTGCGGGTGGACACAGAGGATCTCAGATTCCACGGAGGTGAGGATGGTGCCGGGTTCTGCCAGCGGATGGAGCCAATGGGAGGAAGAAAGCAGGGGTGGTGATAGAAGTGTTCGGTGTCCCTTTGGTGCATCGTACAAGTTCAAAACTGGAGAATTTGGTTGCCTCTTTCGGGCAACTTAAGAGTATCATCTCGACGGGTCTGGAATCTGGGGACCCCACAGTGGTGATTCTAGAAGTTGAAATGACAAAAGGTGATTTGGTACCAGAGTTTGTTCGATTCCAGGGCTACACAAGAATCTTCAAAGCAGATATCCGCCCCAAAACCCTCCCGCCGGCACCGGGTGAAATTTAGGGCCATGATGCTCGACAAAGAGGGATGTGGTGTGGGGCGCGGGCGGGGGGAGACTCCTCCTTACGCGTACAACCCTGCAGAGGGCTGGACCACGGTCCAGACGGAATATGAGACAGTGATCATCCCGTCATCCTCGACCAAGGAGGCGAAAGAGCGTGAAAGCCCAAAACATACACGACAGTTGGAAGGTTCGAAGGCGCTGAGGACCCAACATGAGGACATCGCCACAAAGGGACAAAGAACACAACAGACGCAGATACGGCTACCTCAGCGGACGCGAAGAATCACTAAAGAAGACCTTCATCATTTTTAAGGTGTGGTATGTAGACATGGGAAACTGGCCATAACAGATGAGGAGGGCAAGAAGGCATGGGTGGTGGAAAAAACGGTCAATTGCATTTGAGAACAGAAGGACCGGCAAAGAAGACAACCTCGCGACAATCGCCGGCCGAGCCCATATCAAGATGCCCGGCAAGCAAAGAGGCGGAGACTGAAGAGCCATCTAGTCACAACTGGGGAACCGAGATAAGGGAAAACTTGAGCATGCATCTGACGGTGGCTGCGCTGGCTGAGAAAATAGAGCTTCTGCCAGCACAGAGAAAAGGGGGCCAACTTTCATTCCAATTAAGAAATGCGTCTCTTGGAATGTGGATGGGCTCCACGACAAAGGGAGAAGTGGTGTGGTGGGAGGGTATTTGAGCCAAGGGGAGCCGACATAGTCTGCTTGCAAGAGACGATGTTAGAGAAATGCAATGCTAAGCCATGGAACTTGGTGGGACGAGGTTTCCTTGAGGGATATGTGGCTGTCAATGCAGTTGGTAGATCCGGGAAATTATTGGTAGCTTGGAATACATCCAGTTTTGCCAAGGAGGGCTCTTGGAAGGGTCAGCACGTGGCAGCCGTAAAATTGAGGAGAAGAAGCGACAATGTTCTATGTGTGGTGGCCTCAGTTTAAGGGCCAGTTCTTGCGGCCTGTCGACATAGGCTATGGGAGGAGCTGGAAGGTGTGGTCTCGCTCTTTCAAGGGACCCCTATGCTGGTTGGAGGAGATTTCAATGTGACACTAGAGTCAAGGGACAGGCCAAATGGGACTGGAGGGCAAGACCCAGGTTCAGCAGAGTTTTGGTCTTTTATCTCAGGCGCAAGTATGCAAGAAATGGGGCCGACAAACTGTACCTTTGCATGGCGAAGTACGAGGGGGCCTACTACTATATCCCGTCTAGACAGATTTCTCTGCTTAGTGGACCTCCTTGAGAAATATCCAGTGGCCGATGTGCGCCCACTTCCTAGACCAATATCAGACCACGTCCTAATTATCTGGCAGGATAATGCCAGCCATAATTGACCCACGTATTTCAAGTTGGATAAGTCATGGTTAAGAGAAAAAGGATTCAAGGAAGATGTAAAATCATGGTGGGCGTCTCAACCCGTCCAGGGCACCACCACGATGCAACTAGCCAACAAATTGGCAGGGCTTCGCCTTCACCTAATAAAGCTTAAGAAAGAGATCCAAGAAGAAAGACACCTCCAAAGAGATGAAGCCTTATCAAGAGTCCAACAGCTGGATGCCATAGAAGATACTCAGAGTTTGACAGACGCTGAACGCAATGAGTGAAAAACCTACAGAAAGGTAGTGGAAGAAGAGGGCAGGAAGCTAGAGATATACTGGAAGCAATGCTCACAGCAATTTTGGCTGAAAGAGGGGGATGCCAACACTCAGTTCTTTCACTTGGTAGCGAATGGAAGGCGGCGCTTGAACCAAATACTTTGTGTGCAAGAAGGGGATTGGGAATTCGTCAGGTCAAAAGCTGTCAGAGGAGCATTGGCAGATCACTTCAGATCGGTAACTAAAAGAGGGGCTCGGAACCAATGAAGATGGAGCGGAAGGAGCACTTCCAAAGTGACGCAAGAACAACAGGACGAGCTGGTAAAGCCATTCCACGTGAAAGAGGTTCAGGAGGCCATACAAGGATTGAATGGTGAAGGAGTGCCAGGTCCCCATGGTTTCCCAGTTTTCTTCTTTAGCGAATTCTGGGAGGTGGTCGGGTCTGAGGTGATGAACACATTAGACGAGTTTTGACGGGATAACATTGGCCTGGAACGACGCAACAGATCACATCTATTTCTATTGCCAAAGCATCCAGGTGCCATCAACGTTGGGGACTTTAAGCCCATCGCACTGTCGAACTCTATATACCTCATTATTGCCAAGGTACTGGCATACAGGTTAGGGGCAATAATTGGGGACTTAATCAGTCCTTTTCAATCGGCATTCATCACGGGTCGACAGCTGGTGGATGGTGTGGTGGTGGCAGGAAAGATTGTATCGACATGGAAGACGAACAAGACAAAGGGCTTCATTTGGAAGGTCGACTTCGCGAAAGCATATGACTCACTTGATTGGAGATTTGTATGGTCTGTTAAGCGAATGTGTGGTTTTCCCGAAGAATGGGTGGCTTGGGTGAGGCGGTGTGTTATGTCCACTCATGCTCGGTCCTGCTCAACGGCCGAGCCGGAGGGGATGGATCCACCCACAAAGGGGAGTTCGGCAGGGCTGTCCACTAGCACCACTGCTGTTTGTCCTTGCTGTTGACACTTTGGCAACCTGCACCACTAAAGCTTGTGAGCAAGGCCTTTGGAGGGGATTTCACACGGCAAGCTACCCGGAGGGTATCCCATTACTACAATATGCGGATGACACAACATTTTTAATGGAAGGTTTGGTGAAAGAAGTACATACTCAGTCTGCTCTATTAGACTTATTTGCTGACTTCTCGGGTTTGCAACTCAATCGATCTAAGTCGGCTTTTGTGGGTTTCGGACTTTCTTCGGAGGAGGAGCAGTGTGCCAATGCTCTAGGCACACAACAAGGCTCGATCCCAATGAGCTACTTGGGTCTCCCACTGACAAGGAAGCGTATTTTATCTGCAGAATGGCAACCAGTGGTAGAGAAAGTGGAGAAGAGGCTCGAGGGATGGCAGAGCAAAATTCTATCAAAAAGGGGTCCTCTTGTGCTCTTGCGATCAGTACTTTCAGCAATTCCCATATTCTATTTATCGGTGTCAGCCAGACTGCCCTATTTACATTGTTATTTCCTTTTTAATGTTTACTTTCTATTTTTTGTAATTTTTGTTTTTTAGACTAATGGGCCTCACTATTGGCCCAATACGTGTATCTTTTAACCTGGTATTTAAACCAGGCTTGAATAGTGAACGAGGGTTTTCTGTTGTTCAAGAGGAAGCTTATTCCCCTCTAGGGTTTCCATCAGTCTGCTGGAGACACCTATGTCCATGGATGTCATGGTATCAAAGCAAAGATTGTCTTACTGAGGCATACGTGTTCTGGTGGAGATCGTTCTGTGGCATCTAAGTCTCTTCTTGCCATCCTCGTTGTACCTGGTGAGGAGATTAATTTTTTTTTATTTCAAGTGTTGTGAAGACAGAACAGTCCCTTTGTGAAAGTCGTGGACTTCACGTGCTGTGGACGTGATACACGTGTGATCATCATCAAGTTGTTTGGTCTTATATTGTTGCTGGGTCAACGAGGATAGAACTCATTGCCATGGAGAAGTCTGAGTTGCACAATATGCAATCTAATCAACAGGGATCTGAGTTATTCGCTGTGATTAATCATGGAATCCCAGAGTTTATGAAGTATACAGGATTAAATCTGCTGCATTGGAGCAAGTTTGTTGAAATGGTGCTTGAAGGGAGAAGATTCGCTCATCACCTGTTTGAGGAAATGCCGCCTACCACTTCTTGCTATGCAATGTGGAAAGCATAAGATGTCTGATATGATCCGGCGACGGGTCTACGCAAGACGGAAGGGGCCGGCCAAGCCCGTCACGCCAGAACAGGCCCACGCTGCCCCTAAGCCTACTTAAGCACATCCCCAAGGATGGGGAGAGGCAGGCAATCAGAAGTAAGCAGTCCTCCCCTCCTTCCTTTACCTCCCTCACCGGTTTCCTCACTCTTCCCCTCTCATGATTGTAGGTCGACGCGTCCTCCTTGCCGCCGAAGCCGACAACCCCCCTCTGGCCGTTCCCGTCTCATACCCCTCTCTCTCCACCCCGGGAATTTCCTCTCCCTCTCCCCTTCTCTCCCTGTGGAACGTTTAGACGTTGAATCTTGCTACTGAGTTCTTGAATCGTTCTAGTACAAGGTGAACTACACGATACGCCCACAGAGGATCTGAGTTATCCGCTGTGATTAATCATGGAATCCCAGAGTTTATGAAGTATACAGGATTAAATCTGCTGCATTGGAGCAAGTTTGTTGAAATGGTGCTTGAAGGGAGAAGACTCGCTCATCACCTGTTTGAGGAAATGCCGCCTACCACTTCTTGCTATGCAATGTGGAAAGCAGAAGATGTCACTGTTAAAACATGGCTTCTCAGAAGTATGCGTGGGGATCTTATCCCAAAATATCTTCTAATTCCAACTGCAAAGCAAATCTGGGATAAAATTCATAAGAGTTGTCTGCAGACAAACAACGATTGGTGTATATATGAACTAGTTACAAAAGCAGTCCTTCAACAAGGTGATAGAACAGTTCAGGAATATGTATGTGAGCTTCAAGCTCTCTGGGATGAGATGATCTTTACACGCCTATTGCTGAAGCAGACTGCCCCTGTCAGCATTATACAATGAAAGATCGTCTATACAAGTTTTTTGATGGGATTAAATCCAGAATATGACTCTATGCTACGCCAACTACTTAATAGAGAAATAGTTCCAAGCTTGGAACGGGCTATACAGCATGTTCTTGAAGAAGAGTGCCGTATAAAGTCGCCTACGGTCCCGATGGGAGATATTGGCACTGGACTTGTGGCTACTACCAGGAATAATCAGTCTTCCAATCCTTATCCACGTCAAGGGAATAATCAGAATCAGCAAAAAGGGAAGTCTACCTAGCAGACCTGAGAACCATTGGTATGTTCATATTGCAAAAGGAGAGGACACAAGAGAGAAGCTTGTTGGGATCTGCATGGTCGCCCACCTCAACAGACTCAAGTACATGTTGCAAAGGCATGTGATATAGCAATAGGAGAGCAGCCATCTGCAGATGGTGATGATGCTTCTCACATTTCTCCCACTGATTTTTATGCACTCAAGGAGGAGCTGGAAAAGTTAAACAACATGGTGTGTCCCCCACGTACTTCTATGGCCTGCACTGGTGAGCGTTCCTTTCTTGTTGCCCATGATTCATTTCAACCCATAGATTGGATAATCGATTCCGGGGCAACCGATCACATGACACCTTTTCGTTCTAAATTTGTGGATTATTCTACATGTCTCGGCCACTGTCGTGTTTTGACGGCAGGAGGAGAAAAGCTCCCTATTGCTGGTATTGGGACTGTTAAAATTAAAAATCTGGGATTACTGAAGAATGTCTTGCATGTGCCCTTGCTTAAGGCACGATTAATAACTCCTCAGAAATTGGTCAAAGACTCTCCTCTCACTCTAACATTTGACTCTTGTGGTTGTTTTGTATACGACAAGAAGCTGAGCCTAAAGACTGGACCAATTGAAGAGAAGGGTGGATTGCTGAATGTGAACGATGGTGTTGGTGTTGTGCTGATGACAAATAGAGGAAGGACTTCTGAAGAAGATAATCTTTCCCAAGTAGAACAAATTAAACTATATCATTCTCGCTTGGGACATCCATCTTTTGAACTTTTGAGAATAATGTTTCCTACCTTTTCACGTAATGTGGATTTATTCAAACTTATATGTGATGCATCTCAGTTAGCTAAGCACAAAAGATCTTCATTTAAAAACAGGAGTGAGAGGAGTATCAATCCGTTTGATCTTGTACATAGTGACGTATGGGGACTGTGTAGTATATCCTCACTGAATTGTGCTCGGTGGTTCCTTGTACTTATCGATGACTGTACGCACCTTGCATGGGTATATCTTCTCAGAAACAAATCTGACATAACAGAAAACAATAAGAATTTTGTCACTCTGGTGAAGACTCAGTATGGTGTAGTGATGAAGAAATTTCGATCGGATAATGCAAAAGACTACTTTAATTCAATGCTGTAGACCTTTTTTTAAATGCAGGGTATTGTTCATGAGTCATTCTGCATATATACTCCACAACAGAATGGAGTAGGGGAGAGGAAGATTGGACATATCGTTGAGACAACTAGAGCCGTACTTATTCATCAAGACGTATCCAAATTTCTTTGGGGAGAAGCTGTATTAACAGCTGTACATCTGATTAATCCTCTACCATCTAAAGTTTTGGGCTATAAAAGTCCAATAGATCTCATGGCTCATTTTTTTCCCTCGGTCAAGATGAAAACAGATCTGAAGCCAAGAATCTTCGGGTGCACAGTATTCGTCCATCTTCATGATCCTGTCAACAAGTTGAGTCCAAAGGCTATTAAGTGTGTCTTTGTTGGATATACCTCGACACAGAAAGGGCATGAGTGTTTTTTTCTTTGAACGAAGAAAAGGTATCAACTGTTATCATCCGCCATCAAAGAAATTGTTTATATCATTTGATGTTACATTTAATGAGCTGGAAAAATACTATGACCCATCTAGTGATATCACTGGATCCAGAGTACAAGTTGAAAGGAGACTTGAATTACCAACTATGGCACGGCTACCAGCTACAGATAATAATGATAAAGGAGAAGTTACTATTGAGCCACTTGAGGTTCAAGTGCAGACAATTGAAGAAGAGAGTCCATTATACATGCAGTCAAATGAGGACAATAATTTGATCGGAAGTACAGAGAATGATAGTGACAGATCCTTGTTACCTACAGACATGGAGGAAGGGCAGAATATACAAACTGATCAAGTTCTTCCAGAATCTGATCAAGTTCTTCCAGAAAGGGAAAGAGAAAGTGTACACAATTCCCACTATATCCAATGTCACACTTTGTACAGTATTCACATCTTTCCCAAGAATATCAAGCGTTCCTAGCTGGAATTGATGCAATTCCTATACCAAAGTCAGTGGAAGAGGCTTTAAAAAATCCATATGGGAAGGAAGTTATGGATATGGAAATGAATGCACTGCTCAAGAACGACACTTGGGATATTACTACTTTGCCTCATGGAAAGAAGACTGTGGAATGCAGGTGGGTATATACCACAAATTACAAAGCAGATGGTACGTTGGAAAGATATAAAGCAAGATTAGTGGCAAAGGGCTATACTCAGGCATAGGGCATTGATTATAATGAAAGTTTTGCTCCTGTTGCAAAGTTGAACACAATACGCATCCTTATTGCAATGGCAGCTAATTTGAATTGGAAGTTATAGCAGTATGATGTACGAAATGCATTTCTACATGGAGACATAAGTGAGGAAATCTATATGGATCTTCCTCCCAAATATTATAAATCTAGATGCAAAGGTCATGAATGCAGGCTGAAGAAGGCATTATATGGATTAAAGCAGTCGCCAAGGCTGAAGACGGCATTATATGAGAGACATGGGATATCGACCTAGTAATGGAGACCATACCTTATTTGTAAAGACAGGTGTAAATGGGAAAATGGCTGTTCTTCTTGTATATGTTGATGATATTGTTGTTACTGGAAATGATGATGAAGAAATTACCATGCTAAGTGAAAAAACTCTCTCAGGCATTTGACATCAAATCTTTGGGGTTGTTGCGCTATTTTCTGGGAATTGAGATCGCATATCTCCTGCGGGTATATTTATCTCTCAAAGAAAATATATTCTTGACATCTCGGAAGAAATGGGTATGACTAACTGCCAACCATCTCCTGTACCCATTGATGCAAATTTAAAGCTTGGGTTGTGTGAAGAAGCTGCTCTTGTTGATCGTGGATAATATCAAAGACTAATTGGTAGATTCCAGGCCAGATTCTGCATTTGTGGTGGGACTTTTCAGTCAATTTATGCATCATCCCAGAGAACCTCATATGCAGGCCGCATTTAAAGTCATTGCTTACTTAAGGGCACTGCTGGAGATGGCTTGGTATTTCGAAGAGGTGGGGAACTGACACTTGAGGCGTATACTGATGCAGATTATGGTGGGTCAGTATTATGGTGGGTCAGTCAACCACTGGCTACTGTACATTCCTGGGAGGTAATTTGATTACATGGCGAAGCAAAAAACAGAAGGTGGTGGCACGTCAAGCTATGGGGGGGATCCCCCTTCTATAGGGGGGGATCCCCCTTCTATAGCGGCCTACGTCAAGCTATGCCCCGCATCCATGAGTTTTTTGACCCCAGACTGGGGGACGCGGCTGATTTTTATTTTTGGACGGATTACTAGTGCAACCAAGGGACTATGAAGCAGAAGTTTCCAAGACTCTTTGCCCTAGCAATGAATTCAAAAATGCCAAGGTTGTTGACTGTTGGGATGGACCTAACCTGACAAGGGCATTATCAGATCAACGGTTCGGAGAGCTATTGGGGATGCAAGAGATCCTTCTACCTCTAACTCCGTCGACACATTCCCGAGATGGCTGGTTATGGTGGGGACAATCTTCTCGGTGAAAGATGCATATTTGAAGATTCGTGGCGAAGCGGGGGCGAATCGACAATCAACAAGGCATGCCACACGTTGATGAAGCAAAAAGTTCCCCTCAAGGTACCGATCTATAGCTGGATGTTGAGGCATAGAAAGCTGGTCATACAGGTTTTCTGTGGGAGGTGGGCTCCAACAGACTCCCCCGAATGCCCTATGTGCACGAGTGACGAAGACGAAGACTGCTCCCATTTGTTTTTCACGTGTAAGTTTGCTCAGAGAGTATGGGCATCACAGCAGATCCCAGAGGTGGTTATCTCCTCCGATGAGGCATTTTGGGCCTCAGTCACACTCGGAAGACCCAGGAACAGACTATAGTGAGGGAGGCTGCTAGCGACATTATGGGCGTTGTGGCTGCACCAGAACGAGGTGGTGTTCAAGGGGAGGACGGCTTCTGTGGAGAATGTCATCCACGACATTCAGGTGCTAGTGTCATTGTGGGTTGGAGGGGGCTGAAAGGCAGACTCTTTTTGGGTCTTGATTGTTTATGTACTGTACATGACTTTCATTTTAATGGTATTAGGTAGACCACCGGCCCCGGGTGGTATTCCATATTTTCTTTCAAAAAAAAAGAATCTTAAATAAAAAGGAATAAATAAAATTAGCAAGTATGTCATAAAAATCGGAGTACCAACCTTGAATTATCGTTCCTAATTGTCCTTGCATTGCCAAAAGCCTCAAGGAGAGGATTAGACTGCATCATCGTCAAGATAATTCTACATTAAAATGTAGAAAAAGGATTTTTCCATATTTTTGTAAAAAAATCTATTTTTTTTGAAGAGCATGGCAAAATAATGCATAGTATATGTTGGTACTCTCACTTCAAGAACTTGCTGCTCAACTGTTTGATCACCAACTCCTAGTCTGCCTCCAACGTAAGTAAGGTATTGCATAATCAATTTTGTAGTTTCTGTTTTTCCAGCACCACTCTCCCCACTCACCAAGATAGACTGGCTTCGTGCCTCAGCAATCATAGCCCTGATAAATATTTAAACATTAATCTCAACAGTGAAGCTACCTCGAAAATATTTTTGTCCTTTACCTGTAAGCTGCATCGGCCACGGCAAAAACGTGGGGGCTTAACTCTCCCAAACGAACGCCCTTATATTGCTCCATCATGTGAGTATTATAAAGATGAGGGAGCTTGGTGAACGGGTTCACCGCAATCAATATGCTTCCAGTGTAGGTCTAAAATAAAATCACAAGAACAAAAAAATACGTCAAAACAAACAAAGAAAACAAAATGTAACAAGAGTCTGCTTATAAACTGGCAAAAAGCATAGTAAAATAGAAAACCAGAGATCAACAAAGATTTGTATTGATGGAAACTGACAACAGAGGCCTTAAATTTGTTGGGTTCTTACCATTTATTCGGTTAGCCTTTAGTAGAGAGAATATTTTGAGTGTACTGAATCGGATTTATTCCTTTCCTCTCTTTGGAATTGATGATAGCTTTCATTGAGATTGCCTTCAGAATTTCACAGCAGCCTATTGGAGCAACACTACGAAGGATGAAAAATTACATTTGTGCATGTGTTCTTTGTTTTGTTAATCTTGAAGCCATTGTTTCAAACGTGGACAACTTTACCATGACACTACACTAAAAAACTCTACAAAAAATGATTCATCATGCAGATAATTTTTCAGAAAATAGGAAAAGAGAGCAGTCCAACCATAGCAGGAAGGCGACAATGGAGGTAAAATGGCATTAGGCTGCATAATTAGGAGGCCCAAAGGAAAGGGAGGGATATGGGAACACAAATAAAGATCAATGTGAGGAAACTTCTCCCAGAGGTTGGTCTTCAGAAACTGAGAGAGTGGTTGAAGGGACTTCGGATTCCAGGTTTGTAATTTTGTTCTACTTTGGGCTGCACTGCAATGAGGATGTGTTTAAGGGAAGGGCTGTATCAACATACAGCATCCTGCATGATACACAGAGCTTTATTTCATACAAGTTGTGTAGGAAGTGAAGGATGGAAAGAGGACCATTTCTGTGTGCCATGTATTTCACACTCATATATATATACATGATACGCACAGCTCTCTCTCTATATATATATATATAAAAGCTCGGAATGATCACTGTTAACAGTTGATCGTCCTTTTCTTCAGAAAAAAGGTTCTAATTTTGTACCCTAAAGTATTTATCATAAAAAATTCATGACCAACTGTTTGTGTAACCAACAAATGAAATGGGAAAGAGAAGATATAAGACGACCACTATGATCCACAAAGATAAGTTCTAACCTCTTGTCAGATAAAATCAAAATACCATTGGTGTTATCAATCTGAGTTAAGCATCTGATTATTGCATATTTATAGCTATTAAGACATCTCATATTCCAGCACTCGCATGCACACAATTCAATGTTCATTTAGACATTGGGCAATCAGATGTTGTGTCTATATTGGGCCTCTTGTTGCTTTGGCCTAATCTGAAATTTTTTTTCTGAAACATTAAAAGGGATGATCACCCGACGAGTCGGTGACCCTCCCAGTTGAGCCTTACAGGCCAATCTCGGCTTATTCACTCATGTTCAAACCCTCCTCTCTCCATCCACAACCTGAGGAAACCATGCAGCCTTAAGTCCCTCCAACTCATGGATAGCCCCATCAGTAGAAGCCATCCTCACCCTGAACAATTTCCTGTTCCTATGCAACCATATGGCCCAAAGTGCTACCAGTACCTGCATGCCTTCTTCCTTTCTTCTACACCTGCAACCCTGGATTGTGCCCCAAAAAGCCTCTTCTGAATTCACGTTCACCATTGGTATTTCTTGGTAGGCCCAAATCATGGGAGCCAAAGGGCATTCGGAAAATAGGTGTTGACATTCTTCTTCCCCTCTTGAGCATAACACACATGCCAACGATATATTTGGGTATAGCTTGAGCGAAAGGCCCATGTCATTAGTCTTCTATATAATTGATATGATACTGGGCCGCATTTACGAGCGTCGGAGACCCAAAAAGCATCAGCAGCCCACAAGCCCAACAGCAACCCTAACTTGAAGGTTAAGGGTAGGGAGAGAACAGGCAGACTGTAACATCATGAGTCCTTTTCTTCATTTCCCTCAGCGAACCCTGGATCGCTAGCTCCTTGCTCACCCCTCAGTCCCTTCGACATGCAGATGTTCTTCCCTGCAACCGGAGGCCGCTAACCTCACCTTGGAGGGACGATCTTTCCGCTCCCTCTGAAATTTCCCTGTTTCCCTCCTCTCTCCTCCTCAGACCGAAGTTTGTTTCCCTTGCACTCGAGACTGTTGCCTCGGTTTTGGGCATCGATGAAGCCCTAGAGACGGGAATTATCTCCCCATTAAAATAATTGAAAAGTATTTTTGGAGTTGCATATCAGTAATAGAAGGCATGCAAAAATCTGCCCAATGAACCTACACACCCGGATGATTGTCGGGTCCTCCTCTTGCTCCTCTGGGATTCTCGTGTATGCCTTCTGGACTGAAAAAGGGTCATTGACCCATGTCCAGCCATCTTGTTTGCTAGGGACTGCAGCATGTTCAAGAATTCCGCAACCCTCTGGTCAGACAGGGCACCAACTAACATCAGGTTCCACACTCCATCCCAACAGTCCCCAACCTTGCCATTAGGGCTCCATGTGAGTGCATTTAAGCGAGGGAATGCTTCAGACAACTTGCCTTGTGGCAACCATGCCTCCAATCAATACTGAAATACTGAGTCGTCCCCTAACTTGGCGGATAAGAAGTTCTGTACCCGAGGGAAGATCTGTCTGAGTCATTGCCAACAGAGTAGCACCCCTTGGAATGAAGTTGCTTTTCCTTCCCAATTCAACCCCCTGCTATAGATGTCCAGCAGTAATAGAATGGTCAGATTGTCCCAGGGATTCATAATCCTTCACTAGGGGTGATGTATTTGTACTTTTTGTGTGTACGACCCCCAATTGTCCCCATTTGATAGGTCTACACACAATGACCCATGAAACCATCACGAGCCCACAACTTTGTTCCAGCCCCAATCCTCTCCATAAAACTCGTCTCATCATGTTGTTTGGTCTTTCCCAATTCGTGCAGGCATCTTGAATACTGAAATATGAAAGATGGGGATGGCTGAAAGTACCGATCGCAACAACACCAAGTGTCCCCCCCTCGACAACACCTTGGCTTCCCGCCCCTCCAGCTGCCATTCTACCTTCCTCATCCTAACACAAAACTTTGACAACAGTAATGAAACCCTAGCTGACATTATTTATTTTTCCATCTCGTATCTTCCCTCTTCCTTCTCTCTCAATCCTATGCCCAAGACTCGCACGGATCTGGAGCGGTGGATGCCCTTCTGCCTTGCCGATATTTGGCTTGCAGCTTCATCAACATTAGCTTCTGCTGAGCCCATCCTCAGGCATGTAGCTTTAATAACGGGTGTTGCACCTGTCTTGTTACACTCTCTGACTAATCTCCTGACTGACTGGGATTCGGTATACATGCTTCCATGGATAATCTCACAACTGAGTGGGGCTGTCAGATTGGTATTCTGATTGTATATTGTCCCTTGGGGCCGCGGATGTGATCCCTCTATTCTTTCTTTTGGCTGTATTGCCTTTTTCATGTCTTACATCCTTAATTACCTTCATCGCATGGCCAAAGATGTTCATTGGGGGTAGCCTCGAGATGGCGTCCGATGTTATTCTGCCAGCTCAGCACCACCTAGACTGGTGACCCTCTATAGGACATTGAATCTCTTTTTTTTCTCCTCGACGCTTTCTCCTTTCGTAGACTCTTGTTGGGATCGTATCACATTCCAGCACTTGAGGGGAGGTATTAAGGTGTGTCATGTGCCAGCATGTGTATGTGCACAATTCAAGGCTTATTTAACCATTGGGCAATTAGTCTTTCTGTCTGTATTGGGCCTCTTGCCAATTTCTCTAATTTTGAACCTGTATTTAACTTAAAACACAATAATGAAACCCTAGCTGACTCTTTTACTGTTCTTCAATCTCAGATCTTCCTTCTTCTTTCTATCTCGATCCAATGGCCCAGATTGACAAAAACCATGAGTAACTATATAATATTAAAAATCATACTTTCAGTCAAAATATAATTATTTAAAACGAAAGCGTAGCCCTGAGAAAAAATGGCATATCATCGTAGTGCCTTAATTTAGCTTTACAGGACTATCAGGTAAAAAATTTACCAAATGAAATATTAAAGACACATCAGTTGAAGCTGAAAAATATGTTTTTTCTATCAATTAATAAGAATCATTTCGTGCCAAAAAAGATCCGGAGAAATAAAACCATGATCAGAAGAATGACAAAGAAAACACAAAGAAATTCGAAATTAGAGAATAAATTAAAAGAGTGATATCACAAAAGACAAGAGTTTTTAAGAGAGTGAGGATATGAAGACGATTAAAAGAAACATAAGTCTTCCTCAATCAAGATTCTCAGCCCATATTCTTACAGGATTTTGCATCATATGGGGAAAATATCAAGAAACATAATTATAACTTCTACTCGATAAGGTACAGTAGGTTCACTCGTTTTTTCTCCAAAAAAAAATAATAATGGGTCCACTCGTTCAGGGTCATAGAAATACTATTCTTAATGAATGGTGGGCATGGAAGTCCTCATGAAACAAGCGCCTTCAAACCTCAAAAATCACATATGTGGGCGAACAGTGTCATAAAATACTAAAAGGAGCAGGTTTTCCAATATTAGAACAGTCCAGGCCCCCAAAATTCTGATTCAGCATTTGAGTAAAATGAAAAAATTTTAATTAGCACAACATTATTTTTTAAAATTAGCACGACATGGAACTGAATTCTACGATCAAATTTATCTATTCTATTGTCGATGATCATCCAAATAGCTTTGCATCACCGGAGCTAAATGGCAAAGAACGACCGGTCCCTGATAAAAACCCATGTAGATATCTTACATAAATCTCGTTGTGAGCATATCGTCGAGATAGGTTGTACAATACGCCAGGCTCGTTGAGATAAGTAAGTTTCGTCATGTCCTCGACTCCCCCGTGCTCACCGTCTGGATCCCGGTGCATCAACTTCTCCGGGGCGACAGACAACTACAAATCAACAAAACAACAAACAATGTGACAAAATCGAGGAAACAACACGCTCCGAGACGTCCACTTCAAGAGACAAAGACTTACCTTTTTCTTGGAGGCGGTCTGAACGAGCACCGCGTTTTCTCTGAAATCTAGCACCTCGCCTTCAACCCAAGCATCGACTCTGTCATCCACCCATACCTTGTCCCCCTTGCGAAACGCCATATCTGCTCACCTTCTGGAAACAATCGAATCCAAGGATTTTTCGAAGATTTGAGCGGAGGTTGCGATCTTCGAGCCCTCCCCACCTTCTGGAAACAGTCTTCCCGCTCGATCGCGAGTACGGTCAAATATGATAGAAACTTCGAATGGCGGCCTATTGGTATTTATTTATTTGAAGTTAATAGCGTGTCTTGAGACCGCGGCCCTTGTCAATTACATACAAATTCCACCGTTGTATTACGATGACGACACTGTACTCTCTCTTCTCCATCTCTCTCTCTCTCTCTACTTATCCCTTTCTCTCTATCTCTCTCTAACCCATCTCTCTATCTACCGATCTCTCTATCTCCCTATCTCTTTACCCATCTCTCTCCCTATCTCTCTCCCTATCTTTCTCTCTCTCTGTTTTTCTCTCTACTCATCTCTTTCTCTACCTATATCTCTCTACCCATCTCTCTCTACCGGTATCTCTTTACCCATCTCTCTCTACCGATATCTCTCTACCCATCTCTCTCCCGATATCTGTACCCATCTCTCTCCCGATCCCTCTACCCATCTCTCTCCCAATCTCTCTACCCAATTCTCTCTCTATCTATATCTCTCTGCTCATCTCTCTCTCGACCTATATTTCTCTACCCTTCTCTCTCTACCTATATCTCTCCACCCATCTCTCTCTACCTATATCTCTCCACCCATCTCTCTCTACCTATATCTCTCCACCCATCTCTCTCTACCTATATCTCTCCACCCATCTCTCTCTACCTATATCTCTCCACCCATCTCTCTCTACCTATATCTCTCTACCCATCTCTCTCCCTACCTATATCTCTCTCCCTATCTCTCTACCCATCTCTCTCTCCCTATCTCTCTACCCATCTCTCTCCCAATTTCTCTCTAACCCATCTCTCTCTCCCTATCTCTCTACCCATCTCTCTCTCCCTATCTCTCTACCCATCTCTATATAACCCATCTCTCTACCCATCTCTATCTAACCCATCTCTCTCTCCCTATCTCACTACTTACTCTATCTCCCCCTACCTTTCTCTACCTTATCTCTTTCTACAATATCTCTCTACCCCATGTCTCTCTCCCTCTCAACCTTATCTCTCTCTCCCACCTCTCTATACCCTGTCTCTGCCGTATCTCTCTACTCTCCCTACCCTATCTTTCTATCATTTTCTCCAACTGTTACTCTTAACTCTAGCTCTCTGTCTCTCTCTACCCTATCTCTCTATAAATATCTATAACTAATTCTCTATCCACCCTGTCTCTTTTTTAAAATCTTTTCTCTCACTCCAAATCTCCCTCTCTCTTCTACCTCTCTCTATATATCCCCCTCTATCTCTGTTACGTTTTTACCATCTCCAACTCCATCTCTCTCTCTCTGAGTCTCAAATTCTTTCTCTCTCTCTCTCTATCGCCCTTTATGACCATCTCCAACTCTATCTCTCTCTCTATCTCTATCATGTGAATTTAAACCTTCAATCACGTAACTTGTCGCCGCTCCATTTACTCATGTCATGAGGGGAAGAGTCACGGACAACGTTACAGGACGGAAAATGGATGACGGGATGGGACGCCTTAGATATGAACGGGAGACGAGACAGCTCGATTCGTCATCCGTCCTGTTCCATCGGCCGCCCTATTTAAATGCGGGGGGAGGTCTGACAGTAGCGATTTCAAATTCAGAATCCAATGTCGGCGTGGCTGTCGCCTTCGTCGGGGTTCATGGCGTTGGCTACTTCTCGAAGGCTCGCTACTGCGAAATTCTGTACTCGATTGTCTACTAATCATGGGCCCGCATTCTCGTATGATCTATTCTCCCGAATCCAGAACGCAGGGCCGTGTCTTTGCGTTGCCAAAGATGGCGAAAAGGTTAACCCTACCGCTTCCGATTCATTCATCAGCTGGCATTCTGTCGAAATTCTGAATTTCTTTCTAAAATTCGTTCTCGATCTGCTGATTACAGGTTGAGTTAGAGAATCAAGAGCGGAAGTCGACTGCTGAGGACGGTATATTGATAAGTGAAGTTTTATCGATTTGTTACTTTTTGATCTTGCTGAGTGTGATTCCGTGCTGGCTCTTTCGAGCAGTGTTGTTCGTTTGGAGTCCTATATTGAAGTAGTTTCTTTCGTATTTTCTCTGTTTCGACCTCTGCGGTAGGAGGAAGTGGCTCGCAGGAAGCTTTGAAGCGGCCATTCTCGTCCAAGGAGTACCATCCTCAATAAACAGTTTCATTTTCAAATGAGTAAAAAAAATAATGCTCGTTTCATTATTTTCCTAAATTCTTCATCAATTGCGCTGAGGATTATGGTTACAGCAAGCGGAGACACTTGCTTATTAAATATGTTCTTTATGCGAACTGTTTGTCACAATTCCTCGCGCAAGAAACGTTACACAGTCATGCATCGGAAAAGTTATTTCGTTAACTTAATTTGTCATTAATAACCACAAGTGGAATTTAACTTTCATCCCTGCATATCAAGGTCTCTTAAATGGAAGCAAATTTAAAGCCGTTTATTTTCGTTCATTTATCTAGTTATCTCTTTAACTTATTCAACGTTGAAGGCGCATGAGTTGTTGTACGTCCCTGAAACGATGTTCTTTTATTCACCTAGAATTTGTTTTCTAACATCCTCTACGGATTAATTTTTTCTTAAGGAAGAGATGATACTATTTAAGCTTACTGTTTTTATCAACATTTATAACGCTTGTCCTTCCTTCATGCGTCTGTCATTGGTGAACTCAGACACTGTATGATCGAAATATCTGCCAGGATGATGGAAAAGCTGAAAAGATATGGTGTAGCCGGCGTGTTATCATATGGCCTCCTCAACACCGTCTATTATCTCACTGCATTTCTTATTGTCTGGTGAGCTGCAAGACACGGCTCCGTCTCAGGGCACTTTTCCAGAGGAAATATGTTTTTTTTTTCAATTTACTTTGTTTCTAGTCTTTAATTTTCCAGAAACTAGGTGAACAAGACCACGTTGATATGAGAAATGAAGAAAACTTGAACCAAATCGAAAGACGGATTGAAAGCAAATTGATGAATGTAAGGTCGAGGATCGTCCGTGACACAGAATTGGCGCTAGTTTTTTTTTGAAAGAACAGAAATGGCGTAAATGTGATCACAAATTGGGGAGAGTTCAACTTTAATTAATAATGCTAAACACCTGCTTGATTGAACTGAACTGATGAGGAGATAAGATTGAGATCGACGTCTTCTATTGATTGAACTGAATTTTATAGAGATTGGAAAACGGTGATGTACCAGAAATTGGTGTCTACTGTTCACGTCACAAATGTATTTTTTTTGGTGCGAGGGCATTGTGAAAATCTTATTGAACCTTCAGGCCCCGAAATTTCTGTAAATTTTGTAGCGTCACTTACGAAAAAAACCATTTCTTTTCATATTTATTCTTCCTTTTTTCTACGTCTTCTTCTCAAAAATGTATCTTTTTTTGTCGAGTCTACTTCTCTGTGTCTCTTTGCACTGACTGTCTCATTCTTTTATTTTTGGAAGGTCTTTTTATTCAATCTTGGGTAACCATTTAAAATAATTTAAAAGTAATTCCTTTCTAGGTTGTATCTTGCTCCAGCTCCCGGAAAAATGGGTTATGCAGCATCTGTTAAGAGGTTATCTCACAATTCACCATCTGCTTTTGCATTTTTTTGTAGATAACAACGATTTTTGTAAGCTTCAAACTTCTGAATTTAATCGCAGATTTCTAAAGATCATGGCCGCAGTATGGGCTGGTAGTCAGGTCACCAAACTTCTCCGAGCTGGAGGGTATGTTCCTCAATGATTCTGATATGATCCCCAACCGCACATGGGGGTATTTTTTCTATTTAACATTGGTTAGGTCCCCTAAAAGCACCTGTAGCTCTCCCTTATGGAGGGCCGATAAGAAGTATGTTCTGCCAAGTTGGCTATGGCTACAGGGGCCAACCAGTCCCAAAGCCATTAGGGCTTAGGGTTTATGCTTTAGGGTTTGCCATCATCGTGGGTCAAGGCGAGATGGCAGTGACTAGATTGTCATCATCATCTGTCTTTTATCGGCAAAGTGTTGATTGGTGATGATGATGATGATTGCCAGTGTCCTCTCCCCACTTTCACTACTTTTGCTCTTTCAAATGTGTTAAGAGTTATTGTTTCTCGTTAGGCCTGCCGTCAGTCTCCATTATTAGGGTTTGGTGGAAAGAGGTTGAATCACTTACTAACTGTTGGGCCCATAGTTTTATGGGGTTACATAAATGGGCCTCTCTTGCTGACAATGGCAACTCATCAGCATCGTCATTTGTCTGTGATGATGAAGACGACAACGATTAAGTTTTTATCCTCCTCATTCTGTCTGTGGACAAGAACAACGACTAGGACGACTCGTCATCACCCCTCCAAGATGACGATTTCATCATGGCCGTCAAATCCCAGTAGACATTGTGTTATATCTTTCCTATTCATCTTTCTCTCATCGTCCTCCAAAGATCCTTCCTCTATAAACCCCCACCATACTTCGATTTAGTTCTTGTATCTTCTTTGTGCAGGGCTTTAGCGCTGGCTCCTCTAGTAGATAAGGGCCTCTCCTGGTTCACTGCCAAGTTTAAGTTCAACTCCAAAGGAAAGGTAAGGAAGCTTTCGGACTGTTCCACTTGTCTTCCAAGTCAGTAACCCTCGTCGTGTGCATAAACAATGTCTAATAATCAATCTGCAGGCATTTGCAGCTATCGCAGGCGGATGCTTCGGTCTCGCCTTCGTTCTGTTCATCGTGATAACTCTGCTTTGGGCATAGATTTTTGGAGCGAGGTTCTCGATATTGCCTGGAAGGTATTCTCTACACAGATTAATCACTTAATCCCCTACAACAAAAACCCATTGTTGCCAGAGGAGAAAATATAATCTTCAACCGATTGAACCCCTGAATATGTTTCTTCGTAAATTAAGAATTCCTTCGAAGATTTTGTGTACAGTTGAGTTTCAGTCCTTGGCTTGGCTGCTTGGGAATTTATTCTTCCTAGCTAATTGTTATTAATCCTGCTTGGGAATTTATTCTTCCTTAGTTGTCAAAATACTCAGCTTTAGTCCAATTGTTTACATTTTAATTAATCGAGGCAAGGGGCTAAATAACAAAAATGAAGGATTATCTTGAATTGGCAGGATTAATGATGATTGGCCACCAAGGTGACCAACTTGGTCAATCTGAACTTTGAACGAGCATTACATGTCTTTACTTGACGCAAATCCGAGTATATTGCCAAACTTTATTCTAAGATTTTTAAAAATTATCGAGACTTCGTTGGATGTAATAACTACGTTCGGATATTGTTCAGCAGCTTCAAAAGCTTTTGAAAATACTCTCATCTTTGGTTGAAGGTGGTTTATCTTTACGTACCCTCCAGCTCTGGAAGAAGAAATTTTTAATGCAGATTTTTTCGGTTTATTCTTAGCTTAGTTCTATGGCATTCTTAATTCCCATTTTTTCATATTTGTTGAATTGTGAAAATAAAGAAATTCCGCAACTAGGTTGATCAAATCGTAGATACACAAGAAACGAACCCACATTATGTTCCAATCAGCCGAAAAGTTTTTGATATATTACGATTTTTTCGATTCATCGGAGACACTCAAGATAAAACTTGTAATCTACCTTGAAGTATTAATATTATCATTTTTGTCTCTTCGAAAATGATATGTGATTTCAAGTGGACAAGCTGCAATACGGGTGAAAAGCGAGGTATGATAATACTGATAATTTTCTGCAGACGAGGGAGAAGGGATGAGAAAATTTAATGTTATTGTGAGGATGACTCTCGGTCAATATAAATTAGAAAATCAGAAGGTATAGCAGCAGAAAAAGTGGAGATGAATTGTTGAAGATAAATAAGGATTGGAGGAAAATGAATGTCAAATTTAGGGTGCTAGTAAGTTAGGGACTTAGTCAGGTGATTAATTTTATCGATGGGAAAGTTGATTTTAAGCAAGACTGTGATAAAAAGGGAATGCAAGAGGATGTGGAAAGCTAGGGAATAACTAAGAAATACAAATAAAAGGTAAATTCTAGTAAATTGATTTGCACCTAGTTTTGTTAGAAGGAAACAGAGAACTAAATTAATCCATCAACTTGTTGAAGAAAATTCCTCGTAAATTTCCAAATTTGGACATGATTAAAAATCAAGTTGGTGATTTTAATGATTAATGAGACACTTTACCATTTATAATTAAAATATTGACATTGATGCTGAAGAGAATTAGCTGACATGTTTAAGATTTATCTGATAGAGTCATATAGATTATGAGCCAACCATGCATCTACATATTTCTAAGATGTATATATATAATGTCATTGGTATTCATGTCCAATGTTATTATGAGATTATCATGTGGTGGTGATAAGCTCAAATTGTACTGTTTTTTAACTGGTTTTTTACTAGTTAGTTGTGTGAGTATTTGAACTAATCAACAATTAAAATCAACCTCACAGCCTTAGGGTGAGTAAGGTGTCGAACCACAAGGAGCAAGTAATGTAGTAGTAATTCCTTTTCAGTTTAATTTATGTTATCAGATCTCTGTAATTTGGTCTAACAATCAATTCAAATATCTTCAGTAAAACTCTGTAAAATATTGTCCAGTAAATCCACTTATCAGGAACTCCAACAGATAAATTGATTTTATAGAAATCTTAAATAACTTCTTCTAGGTCCTTCTGTAGAGGATTAGATTTTAGAAACTCTAATCTTTAGAAAATGCTGAAGGGCCTTCGGCCTCGTACCCTTACAGGCCTACGCCTGTAATCTAGGGCGAGGGCAGGCTGCATGCAGGCTTGCGCGCAGTGATGTCTGCGCGTGGCCTCAGCTGCGCACGAGCATGCCTGCGCGTGGCCTGCGTGCGGCGCGGGCTTGCGCGCGGCCTCAGCTGCGCGCGGGCGTGCCTCCACGCAGTGCTGCTTAAGCTCTCTAGCGAGCTGACGAACAGAGAAGATGAACGATGGATGGAATTGGAAGATAGATGGAAATGGAGGATGGATGGGAATAAGAGAATCACAAGAACAAAGCTGAACAAAAACTTCAGATTAACTAAAACGAACAACAATTTCAGTCGGAAAATGCTGGAAATACACTGATTGTGCTTTCCAACCCAACCTAGATTGTCTTAGAGGGAGAAGAATACACTCTCTGAAACCAGAACAATCACACCAACCTTGTGTCACGTTCCTTTCCGGCGAGGTGGTGATCCTCTTGCTCAGGTTATGCCTCAGCTTGCTTCTCCACCCAACTCCAATGCTCATCAGCTCTTGGAGGGTCTGCAGAACTCTTCTTCTCCAAGCCCTAACCTGTTTAGACAGAAATTCTAGACAGCCCCCAAATCACTCTTTGAAGGATTATTTATAGGTTCCTCCCTTGGGCTTCTTGGGTCTTTTGGGCTTCTTGGGCTTTTTAGGGCTTCTTCTCGTAAATTTTTCAAGTCTTGCTTAATCAGGTGCCTTCTTCATTGGATTTTATCCACATCTGTACTCATTAAGATGAAAGGTGAGATCTAATCCACTTGATTCTCTGAACCAAGTGGGGTTAGTAAATATGGAAATAATGCATGCAAATAATGGTAAATATGGAATTAATGTATGCAAATGATGCTTTGATTACTCGCAAAATCCTGATTATTTTATGACATAATTAAAGTCATCAGGGGAATGGTCCCTCATATCCTAAACATTCATATTCCTAGAAAATTCAAGAAGTAAATCAAAATATATGAATAAAATAGCACCATATGTGTGTGTTAATGCAGTGAAGGTGGTTCTTTCAGTAATCATTAAAGTGGAGACAATAATTTGGTTAGGCTCTTGTTTTGGGAAATAGTTTTACAAACTTCAGCCTTATAAATATATGGATTGATGTATAAATAACTGTCAATCAGGTCAATTCATGCATTATAATTTACCCAATGTCTCGTGCAATCATTCTTTTGGATTTACCTTGATAGCTGTATCAAAAGTAATTAGGTGATAATATTAATCTTGATGGGTGAATTTCTAGATATTTAAAAAATGAATTTTTTTATTTTATTTTATTTTTTATGTCAATTATAGTTGATGTTTCAAAATTCGAAAACCCCAGTATATTAATTACAGAATGTTATGATATAGATTGGCCTTCTCAATGCAAACAGAATTTGCATAAACTTATGTCGAGCTGAATATGATCCATGAAAAAGCTAGACATGATTTTTTAAAAAAAATAGAGCTCTATTCATTAATCAGTTATTTGCAAATCGTGAATGGAATGGATTGATATTTATCACTTTCATTTATCAGATGTGTTAGAATAACAAATAAAATGAACAAAAAACAAAAAAGTATTTACATGAATATTATCCTTACTCCTGGTCAACATACCTAAGGGCTATCCTTGAACACCAATCAAGGGTGATCTTCCTTATTTTCTTAAAAAGAAACTAAGGGTTATCCTTGAATATTTTCAATAGCATGTCGTCACCAAATTCCACTGGACTCCATGCCAATTTAACTATCTTATGCACACATTAAAACATCATGTAACAATCACATGTAAACGATAAATAAGCGATGGTATAATACCATTGAATTCCTAACGAAGACATGTTTCTCTGGATTACCTCTACGAAGAGATCATTCATCGCAATCATAACTTGTGTATGAGATGCTCGGTTGACCATTGCCTTTTGCATAAAAATGTCATTATTTGCTTCCTGATGTTTTATCCTCGTGTAATGGTATCTCCTATTGTTTACCTAATCTGAATATATTTTCATGGTTTCTATATATCCTATAACAAATGCTGATATAAAATTATTTGTATGTGTCTATCAATTTTGTGTGTGTATGTGTCTATCGATTTTGTGTTTCTGATTTTCTCAGTAAATGATATTTTGAAATTCTATTTTGTTAATTATGGTCTCAAACCTTGGAAACTTTGCTAGATAAACTTTTCTAGGATGTAGACCACAATTCTCTTTGACTCATTAAGTGTGGTTCAGAGGGTCTTAAACGAAATCCCTTAGTGTTGTTCCATAGCATATTCTTGGGATTCAAATTACATGACCTTAATATTCTTTATTTTTGGGAAGATTACGATCAAGATAAAGGTTAATATAACTTCAGACCTTGTTCAAGACATTGATCTTTCCTTCTGCTTTTTATTATAAACAAGATAGACAAACGAAAAAACCTAGATATAACATCTTATACGATAAAATTAATCTGAAACTGCACGGACAAGAGAGAAAAATCATTAAAATTTATATTTATACAGGTTAGTTTTTTAGGGAGAAGGTTCTCTTTAAAATAGGCCCTTCCAGAGTTCATTTGATCTTAAGTGGATATTCTTACTTTTATGTTATTTGAAATAGGAGGCTTTGTAATGAAATTGATTAAATTATCTCGTAGAAAATTTTTTGTCATATTTGGATCTCTATGTTATATATTGAAGTAAATATGTATCTCAAAAATTCCTTCATTTCACGAATACAGATACTCGTTCATTTTTAGCCTTTTATTCTATTTACTTTGGTTATTTCACCAAACTCTGGTTCGAAGAAAGTCTTGCATATAAACTACTGTCCTTGTCAGACATTTGCCCAACTCAGATTCAAGCATGAGCACGTAGATTAGATAATTTAAAAGCTTATGAAAGTCAATTGCTAAGTACATAATAGATACTTATTTTTTCCTGGGCGAGATTTTCAAAAAAGCTGCTCTCGTGTCACCAATCATAAGATATTTATTATGAAAGATTAAATAGTAAGTATCACATGTTTCTGGCAAAGTGATTAAGTACATCTACCCTAATTTTGACTTATCCAGGTCTAAACTTCCCTGATGGAACCAAAAAGCCAGACATCAAACTATTCGTCAGCGTGGCATCATCACAACAAAAAATCCAGGCGAGGATATATTTAACGTGTTTGTTATAAGTTCCATCTCTGTGTTCTTTAAGTTTTCTGATGTGGCGTAATTGTAGCAGTATCAGTATCAGGACCTAAATTAAATTGGAGGGTTAACTGAAATGATGAATTGACAATTGATATGAATGTTAGACTTTCTTACTTTTCATTATAAGTCCGTTGAGATTGTCTGAGAAGAAAATTGCATATTATTCAGAATGTACACATGTAGCTGTGTTGAACTGATTCGATAATTAACTTCCCACACTTACCCAAGAGAAGGGAAACAGCATTCTTTATGCAGCCATCCAGCTCTTTAAGGGAGTGTTGGGATAAAATTGCTCTATGTTTACAGAATCTTGCGATGAATCTACTTGTTCCCAAAATACTATTTCTCCAAAAATTCTACATAATGGTATAAAATTCTCAGCAACCACCGATACTAGCGTCAGAATATGGAGAACTAGATTTAGCCCGGGGTGGAACTTCCATCACACTGAAAGAGAGAAGAGATTTCTGAGAAAACTCAAGTTAGATTAGATCTTTCCAATTGCACCAGTTGCTTGCACTATGCTAAAGACGTCATTGGCTATTCTGGGATATCACCTCACCAAACCGCCTGAACAGCTGCCCGTCCGACGTGCTCAGTGACGCGCCAACGAAGCCCGGCGGGCACTGAGCTTGCGCCACCAGCGGCGACATCGCATGCTGCTGTTGCAGCAGGTCTTTCGCCGCCGGCAGTGCCGCCGGTCCCGGCCCGGCTAAGCAGCTGAGCACGCGGGAAACTTCATGCATTGTGGGTCGGTCCGCCGGCTGCTTCTTCGTGCACAGCAGTGCCAATTGAAACATCTTCTTCACCGCCGGCATGTCCTTGCACGTCGCTGTGATCTCGGCGTCCACCGTCTCCATCACCAGGTTGCTCAGCGCCTTCGACATGATCTAACAATGGAAATACCCACATGAAACAAGGTGAACAGAACAGGTGATAGCAAAGCAGGACGAGGCGAAAAGAGCCGTACCAGCTGGTGGAGGTTGGATTCGTCGTCGACCGCCTTCCGGCCTGTGAGGAGCTCGAGGAGGACGACGCCGAAGGAGTAGACGTCGGACTTCTCGTTGAGACGGGACGTGCGGGCATACTCTGGATCAATGTAGCCAATGGTGCCCATGACATAGGTGGAAGTGTGGGTCTTGGATACACAGATGCTCCTGGCTATGCCGAAGTCTGTGAGATGGGCTTCCATGTCCTTGTCCAAGAGTATGTTGGAAGACTTGACGTCTCTATGGATGATTCGCGGGCTGCAGTCGTGGTGAAGGTATGCCAGTCCCTGCGCCGCCCCTAGCGCTATCCTCAGCCTCGTCTCCCAGTCCAGCTTCTTCCTCTTCGTTGGCCCTGCTGCCATAAGAGCCATCAAAAGAATGTTGACTTGCGAGCCCAAGTATGAACAGAAACTAAAGAGAATGTTCATGACATGGTGCACTTAGACATGGTTGTTCTGCTCTGTTCGTTTTAAACGAACACAGGGCCTTGTTCTTTGTTCTGTTCTTTTTTTTTTCAAAGACGAACAAAATTCACACATTCGCACAAAACTAGAACAAAATTCGCACAAAGCAAACAAAAGAACCGCCCACGGGTCTGTGCGAAGTTCTGTTCGAATTTATTTTTGTTCTGTTCGGAAAACCGAACAGAACAAACAATTTGCACAAAAAGAACAGAACAACCATGTCTAGGTGCACTCCTATGTCGAGAAGGATACTATGGATTACATTGACATAGACGACGATGATAGAATGGATGACATACTATAATGATGGTAGTATGGATGGGGATGAATAGAACTCATAATGCTGTGGATGCAATTATAACAATAGTATGGAGGACACTGACAAGAACGATCATGATACTATGATGATGATAGAGAGGATGACAATGAGAAGAACGATGGCATACTACAATGACCATACTATGGACGAAGATGAAGCGAATTCACAAAACCGTGGACAGAAAAGAACGATGATGATGATGAGGATGATGGTTTCATCATCCAGAGTAAACACAAAACAGAAAGGTGGGTTTTGATTAGTCACCATGAAGGAGGTCCCAGAGGCTGCCGTTCTCCATGTAGTCATAGAACAGAAGGTTACCGAAGGGGGAGAGAGAGTAGCCCTGGAGACTGACGAGGTTGCGGTGTTTGATACTGCCCACAGTCTCGAGCTCGGTGGCAAATTCTTTCAGGCTCTGCGGGTAGTGAGAGTAGAGCCGCTTGATGGCCACAGGCTTGCAGTTCTTCAGCACACATTTGTAAACCGTGCTCGACGCGCCGTACCCGATAACGTACTTCTCGCTGAGGTTCTCAGTCATCCTCATGATGTCTTCATACACATGCAGGGCCATGTTCATATGCAAGATGACGAGCTTCGGCGATGGATCACTAACTGAAATGGAAAGCAAAACACAGCGACAAGATCATGAGAGAGAAGTTGCCTAACCATGAGTTGTTAGAATTAAAATAACAGAGGAGAGCTATTCAGAAGATAGAAGAAGAGGAAGGCTGACCAGGCTTAGACACGCATCCATCAAGAGCAGCTGGTTGCCTGTAAGGGCGGCACGCTGCCAACAAGATCAAGAGGAGGATGAACAGGCCACCCAGAGCAATGCCCAGAATTGCAGCTTTTGATAATGAAGCTGCAAGCCATGCACACAAATCAAATTATAGCGTCGTAAGTCAGAAATAAGGAAAGGTGGCGTTCTAACCAGTCTGCGTAGAACGGACTGGATGGCAAGGAGAACCTGCCCAGTACCCACAGAGAGAAGGATTTCCCAGGAAGCTGTGATTAAGATTAAAGAAAGTTTTTACTTTGGTAAAAACTTTAAGTAAGTTTCAAAAAGAATGATTATAATTTAGGAAGAATGCAGATTTTAAGGCACAAAAGCGCCCACCTGTCAGGGGAGAAGCGTGAGAAGTTGTTCCTAGTGGGTATCTCTCCGTATAGGCTGTTGAATGAGACGTTTCTAACAAGAACAGAAATAGAGCAGTTTGAGCAGTGATGAGCGTGAGAGAGAATCTATAATGAGAAACTTACAACACGGAGAGGCTGAAACAGCTGGCCAAGGGGCCGATTTCACCTGTCAAATTATTGTTTTGCAGCTTCCTGACAATTCAAAGTAATCGAGGTTAAAGATATATAATAGATCAAAGAAAAACTCAAGAGGAAGAAAGTTCTGGGGTACTTACAGAGACATCAGGTTCTGTAAGAGACCGAGTTCTTCCGGCAATAGACCAGAGAGGTGATTGCTTGATAGATCGCTGGAAAGTAATAAGCAAATGATTACTTGGGAAAGAGAAAGAGTGGAATTTAAGACAGAAAGAAAGAGGAGGGAGAAATCACATTTCTACGACGCTTCTCAAGTTGCCAAATTCATTGGGTATAGATCCGGTGAGATAGTTACCGCTCAAGTTCCTGGTAGAGATGACGAAATTCAGATGAATGGGTATAAAAAGAAAATTTATTTGATGGGCACCGTACAATTTCAGGAGGTGTTCAAGATCACCAACTGACGATGGAATGGGTCCTGCGATCTGGTTACACGAAATGTCGCTAGAAAAACCAGATTGAAGCTTGTTAGATTACCAGAGAAATTTATTCTGAACCAGCACAGAGAAACAAGTATGTCTTACAGCGTGTCCAAATTTCCAATTTTCGAGAGCTCAACAGGGAATGGCCCTCTCAACTTGTTTGATGAGATGTTCCTGCATAAAACCTTTGTAAGACTTGGAACACACAATACTGAAATTGAATGACGACAACTCACAGATACGTCATGCTCTCAAGTCTCTCAAACGCTCGAGGAATCGAACCATTCAGCTGATTTCCATGCACATTCCTGATGAAAGAAACAAATATGAACATCTGATCTAAATCTTCTTAAATTTACGCCGAACCAGTCACTCACAGGCTATTAAGATTCGTGCATGAACCAAGATTTTCGGGAATTGGGCCCTCGAGATTGTTGTTAGCAAGATTCCTGCAAAAATACCATTAACGTCTGTTTCAAATAATCTTAAAAGAAAAACATCCGTTTCAAATGAAGTTCTTGTCAGTCGAGAAGACATACAGGTCAAACAAGTCGGTCAACTTCCCAAGCTCTGATGGGATATGACCGCTGAACTGATTATCGTTCAGTTCCCTGAAAAACATGCCAAAATTGATAAAATCAGCAAACCCAGAACTTGATAATGTAGGGGTACCTTCGCGACATCGTCTACAGATATTGTCAAACATTGCAGTCGATATTGACGGATGCAGACCCTTAAAATTCTAATGGGTATGATCATCGAAAGAACAAGGGCAGAAATTTAACAGGTAGTGAAGTCTGGTCATGTTTCCTAGCTCCGGTGGAATGGGCCCGCTGAGTTTATTCCCTTGCAAATATCTGAAATTTTCACAAATCACTACAATTCCGATAAAGTCAAGCAAAAATTTGGTTAGTATAAATTCCCTCTTACAGCTTCTCAGTGTAGGATAAGTTTCCTAGTATTGGAGGGATGGGGCCGGTCAACAGGTTGCAGCTGAGATCACTGAGAAAAAGAGTCAATTAGCAGAAAAATGATAAGTTAATGCACCAAAATTTGTCAACATTAAGATTATTGAGTCTCTTACAGAACGGCTAGAGCCTGCATCAGTCCAATGACAGGGGGAATGTTCCCAGTGAATTTGTTCCCTTGCAAAGACCTATAAAATTAAATAAAACTATCATCTTGAATGTGATTCTTTAAAAGAAGTCTGCGGTCAAACGTGCTTACAGAGTAGCAACTTGGAGAAATCCAATGTTGAATGGGATTTCTCCAGTGAGATGATTGTACGACAGGTCTCTATCAGTCAAGAACGGTACGTATTAATGATCAAAGTTGAATGTAACGCCATATGCAAAGTTAAAACCAAAGCAGCAGCTTAAATACGTACAAAACCTGGAAGCTTGTGCAGTTTCCTATGTTTTCAGGAATGCCCCCGGTTAAACTGTTGTTCTTCACATCACTGGTGATTTAATTCCGAATTTTCAGAAGCGATTATGGTATAATCAGTATTTAAAAGACGGATAGAGCAGCAATTATGAGACGCTTACAAGAACCACAATCCGGTCAGCTGGCACATGTCTGGGGAAAGAGTTCCTTCCAAACTGTTCCCTCTTAGACCGCTGAAATTATAATAATCGGTCATGAAATTCGTTTTCAAGAAAAAGTATTTTAAATGAACTGGAATCAGAACATACAGATATTGAAGGACTTCGTTCCAATAAATAAGCCTGGGAATTTCTCCACTCAGCATGTTCTGCGCAAGATCCCTGAATTATCCGCTTCATTAGCAATTAGTTCATCGAAATAGTCAGCATTAAGCAGAGGATTAAACATATTACAAGATTTTCAAGTTTGGAATCTGGGAGAGGGTGGAAGGAATGGGTCCAGTCAACTCGTTGTTCTTCAGTATCCTGTTAAATAACGCGAAATTAAGTAAATTACAGGGAAGAACAGTTAAAAATTTGACCAGAGAGAGCTAAATGTGATCTCACAGAGTATCCAACTGCTTCAAATTCGAAATCGAGAACGGAATGTCGCCACCAAGGTTGTTGAAGGACAAATCCCTGAGTGACGCCACTGGTTAAATTCAACAGAAAAAACAAATAAAAATTAAATTAATATCTTACACGACAGTCAAGAGAGAACAGTCGCCAATTTCATCGGGAATTGGACCAGAAAGGCGGTTGCCTCGGAGATCACTGCCCAAGTGAAGAACATGTCGGAATGAGAACGGATACGTCATTCCAATCCGGAATACATTTACGGGAAGAACAGAGAACTCACAGATTTACGAGGCTTCTCAAGTTTCCGATCGCCGGTGAAATCTCCCCGTCGAGATTCAGCCCAGAGAGATTGCTGCAGATCAAAGACTTCATCAGTTTTTTCTCGCGGCATTCGTCGTTTCTCCATTGACATTCGATTGTTTCGTACGATGGGCATTGCTTCATTTCAAAGAGTTGGTAATATTGCTCCAGTTTAAAAAGATCAACAAGTTTTCTCACGACATTCTTCCAGATTTCATTATTATATTTCTCCATTGATATTCGATTGTTTCCTACGATGGGCATTGCTGCATTTCAAAGAGTTGGTAATATTGCTCCAGTTTAAAGAGATCTACAAGTTTTCTCACGACATTCTTCAAATTTTCTTTTTTTTTAATAAATCTTCATGATTTCATGGACATTCTTCGGGAATCAACACGGAAAAATTCTTTGATTCTTCCACGCAGAAGAAGAATCTCGACATTCTTCCAGATTCAACCCAAATTAGCACGCTTTCGACGAGGGTGAGAGCGAGAGATTGAGCAGAGATCGTACAGGGAAAGAACTGCGAATGTCAGATTATCGCACGCCACGCCTCTCCAAGAACAATAATCGCTGGACGGGCCGTCAGTCCAGTCGTAGAGAATGTTATCGACGTTCCGAAACGATTTCTTGATCTCAAGCAGCGTCTTCCCTGCAATCACAACATCGTCAACGTTCTTGACAAACAGATCAAAACACCAGCCCAGCAAAGAAAAAACGAAAAAGAAGAACAAGAACGGAGATAAAACCAACAGTAGGGCCGATCTCAGGAATAAAAAACCCAAGAAGAGGAATAAACCACATTGCAATCACAGAAAACTCCGAACAGTGTTCAAAGATTATTCTAAGAAATAAAAGAGAAAGAGAGATCACCATCGTCGGAGGCGCAGAGAGATGAAACAAGAGCAAAAACCAAGAACAAGACTACAAAAAACTTCCTCCCCAGTTCCATGGCTCAAACTACGCTCGATCTGCCTCTTCTTTCCACTGAAGAACAACGATGATCAAAAGAACAAATCTTCTTCTACAGATGGAACCATGGAAAGAGGAGCTCTTCGGAAGAACTGAACTCCGCCATGAAGAGAGAGAGAGAGAGAGAGAGAGAGAGAAGATGAACGTCAGCTCGACCTCTACACAGGCGACTGAGTTAGAGAGAGAAACTAGCAGAGCATGAACAGCATGGCTAGTCCTTGCACTGCATTAACTCCTCCGGAGTGGAGCTCAAGATGGGTCTCTGGCCTTTCTCTCTCTAGCACGATGAGAGAGAAAATAAGAGATAGAGAGAGAGAGACCCTCACTGACAACCTTTCAGCCGGCTGCGGCGTGCTAGAGAGATAGTGAAGAGAGAGAAAGGGTTAGAGAGAGAATGTCACGAAGAGCCCGCGAGCTCTGCCACCGGGTCACATCTCTCCCTCTATCTATCTCTAGCTTTCTCTCTCTAAATCTATCTCTCTAGGCTGTGGCAGGTTAATGGAGTTAAGACCGGGGAGTAAAGAGAGAGAAAAGTTTTGCTTTTTTCGCGCCGGAAAAAATCTAATTTCGGTCGTTGGAATCTCCAACTGAACGAAAGCGCGCCTCTTTTTTGCGGCGCGACGGTAACTTCACCCCCGGTACGCTTAACATTATCCTGCGAACGATTTCTCCGCCGTCGGATCACGATCGGACGTGGGATATGTTTAGCGGGCCTTGCTTTTTGTCGGGACCGTTAACTGGGATGACGTCGGCATGGTGATAAAGTCACGCCATTTGTCTTTATCCTCACCCTCTTGCCTGCAACTGCCACGTGTCGAGTAGGGGAATATAGGCAGACAGATTTAAATAATCTTATCGGATCCTATAACACGTGACCGATTGACAGGTTTCCGGTTTTCCGACCGTACGATCTTATCCTGACCGTCCGATCTGGGTATATGGCACGTGGTGGGCCTTGGTCTTAGTGGGCCAGTCACCCGCAAGGAGTGATTTTTAGGCTGTCTGTGGGCCCAGGCCCATTACCTATTTATGCGTTCTTTGGAACCGGGTTCTCCCGCGGATCACGTGACAACCTGATTAGCGGGCCCCACCTTGTCATAACCACGTTTCAATTTCCCAGGCCAGTTACGGACGGGTAATATAAAATAGTTGAGGGTTTCTTTGTAATTTTTTGAAGGGTAAGTCTACAATTCAAATAGAGTTAGGCGGGCCCAGTAATGTCCTTTCATTTTTTTCCCCTTTAACCGCGATAGAAAATAAAAAATAAAATAATGGTGAGGGAGAAAGGCTGTCCATTCATCGCTAAGAGTTTTGGAGAACGTTCTAAAGGGTCACATCGTCTTGGATACTTAAAGATTAGTTAGTGTTCATTATATATCAGAACAAAGCATTTTTTTAGCTGGGTAAGGCAAAGAAACTTTTTTTGATTAACTGTCTAATACTACGTTTATATTAATGTTGTTAATATGAGAGGGTGAAGAGAGAAGAGGCCAGAGAAAATGGTTAATCTTGTTCTTTGAAAAGTTGCAATATGGTTGACTTGTTAATAATACGTTTATACTTATGTTATTTACATAAGTTTGTGAAGAGAAGAGGCTCGGGGAGATGGTGAGTATCCTGGGAAGTAAAGAAACTTGTTTTCTGAAAGTTACTAAATGATTAAGTTGTTAATAATTCGTCTATAGTTATGTTGTTTGTACAAGTTTGTGAAGAGAGAGGAGATGGTAAAGAAACTTGTTTTCATTAACTTGTTAAATATAAGCTTGTACATATGTTGTTTGCACAAGTTTGTGAAGAGAGAAGTGCACAAAAGAGATGTCAGAACTTGTTTTCAGAAATCTGTAAGAAGGTTAACTTGTTTATAATATGTTTATATTTTTGTTGTTTAAACAAGTTTGAGATTAGAGAAGAGGCCTGTGGAGATGGTGAATATCCTGCGGTCTGGCTGCGGAGCACAGCTACTACTTACTGTCTCCCAGAGTCCCAGGAGAAGAAAGAGCGTGATTTATTTATTTCTGTCTGAGTGCAACTTTTCTATTCTCCGGTCTGATCGCTCTCAGACTTGCAGAATCTAAAATGATAGATACAGATTGACGAAAGTGGTAAATGATACGCTAGTGGGAGAAGTTGGGAGAGTTCCAATGGAGGCATGTTTCCGAGTAATGAATACCCTTCTGATTAATATGTTTGTCACCTTTATTTTCCTAGTAGAACATGTTAATAGACATCATGAGAATGATTTTCTTAGGGCTCTGGCGATGGAGATAAAAGGGTAGAGTTTAGGAGAGAGAAAAGTAATATCACTAGTGAATAATATCCCTGGTTTGCCAGCTTTATCCCCAGTAAAGCTCTTGTGCGGGCATTCTCTTTCATATCCAAACGACTCTTAGTGGCGACTGACAGAGACATAAACATAAAGATGGATGGATAGATGTAGGGATAGCTTAGGACATAGAGATAAAATATTACAGTTAAAGAGAGACGTTTGTGGACGTCCTCTTTCCTATCTCGGTATCTCACATTAGAGATAGAGAGATAGGGGAAAAAGATTACAGTTAGAGAGAGAAACGTAACATCAGCAGTGAACAAATTGGTCGTAAGAGGAAAAGAAGGAGAAAAAAGCAGTGGATTCTGGCATGCCCAACGTAGCAGATGGAAAGGAGAGAAAATGATAGAGAAGATGGAGAGCTCTGACAAGTTCAGAGCCGAGAGTAATGACCCAAATCAATTCCACCTCGGCCCATCACATCCAACTCGTGAGGATTTCAAGTAGAGAGAGAAACAAATAGACTTGTTTTGGGCAAGACAGAGAAAGAAGCCCATATCCAGCTCTTTCTCTTTCTTAACCCCGACACGGGGCCAGATCTTGATTCAATAGTTGTTCGAATATAGTTAGAATAAGTTCCGATACAGATTGAAAGATAGAGAAGCAGGATGTTATCTAGACAGGATACTCTTATCTCATCACAAATCGAAACCGAAGTTTAAGAATACAGGTGGCGGAATAACATCCAAATAATGAAGTTTTCTTGGGCTCTCTCTGTCTCCTTCTCTTCTTCCTTGAACTTTTCTCGAATTCTTTCATTGCTCTTTCCTGGGCATGCCCGTTTAAATCACAGTGTCGTGATTGCATGGGTGAGATTGAATGTGGGTTCTGACCGGAGAGAGAGATAGCCATGGAGATGCCAGGCATTAAGGAGAGGCCTTGCGCCAGGTCACGCCGAACTTTGCACGTCAGAAGAGAGAGAGATGAATTCAGGTGATGATAGAGAGAGAGAGAGAGAGAGACCACAGAGCGGAGCCAACATCTCGATTCTGACGATATCACCGTTTTCATGATAGTCAACCTGGAGAACAGGAAACAATAAAGAGAAAGAGAGAGAAATGATCCATGTGGTGAAGGTGTTTGGTTAGCTACCCGTTGCTTGGCCTTCTAAAGAATTCCACTTATCTACATAATGAAATATTAATGATAATTCATTAAAATCTAACTAATGTATTACTGTTAGTGTCCTCATTGACTTTGAGGCATGATGGGGAGTTACATCGGCTATAGTAACTCACTTTCTAACAATCCTTAGGATGAATTTTCTCCCTTTTTCTTGCTTTATCTCTCTCTAGTCTTCTCTGTTGTCAAACTCTAGTTTGACATCTATGACAGATTTGACTGGTCCCTGAAAAGATTCATCGCTCTTCCCTCTTAGTTCGCCTTGATCTATTCAGATCCGACTTTCCAGTCGGATGCTATCACTGGTCCACTAGAAATTATGTTGAGGAAGTACAATTAATCTAACCATACTTTATCTGAAGAATTTGATGCTAAGTTATTGAAAAGGGGAAATACTTTCTAAACACTTCTGTCTCGCATCTTGGTACATTGCATGACAGGTGAACTTTAGCATCGAAATCAACATCCACTCCCATGGACTCAAATATTAAACATGTTGGATATGAGTAGAGAGTTAATGTGAGTGGAGAATCTTGTATTTATATCTTACATATTGTGAGTAGAGTGTTGGTTGTCATGTGGGAAATTTAACATTATTAGATTTATGAGACATAAATTTATATGTAGGAAGGGGCAATCTAATTTGATTTATAAGATGTAATGTAAATTTATTTTAGTACTCGTGTAGAAGTTACCTAGTAGTAGGCTGGACCAACGTCCAGCCAAGAGAGGGCAGCCTTTAGAAGTTGTTGGGCAACCAAGAGAATGCTTCGGCTTTCTTCTTCCTGTAGAAGCAACAAAAGATGGGTTAGCATTAGAGAACGCACTAAGACAGCTCCGCAAATTAAAACGCTGACACAACTGAGACACTTAGGAGGAGAACGATGAATGACATGCAAATTGGTGGTTAAATATCAACTGGAGAGATCTAAGTCTTCAATAGTGTCAGCTAGGGGAGATTTTAAGAACAAAAGAACGGGACATCTTGGGAGAATGTGAACTCTTTCTTTGAAGTGACGGCACAACAAATAAATTTTTGGAAGCATATATCTATTGATTGACCCAAATTTGCAAGAACATCCTTTGGTATTAATCAGAGGAGGTACAGTGAAAGATGCGCCAGGCGTTAGATATCATTGTGTTCGAGGAGTCTATGATTTGCAGGGAATTCCATATCTTTTTTTTATTGGCAAAATCACGGTACTGGATACGTCCAACTAGGGTTCGGCAAGCGTCATCTGTCACGTCACCCGTCACCGTGACGAAAACGTGACAAATGACGTGATGGTGACGGTTTTCAAGGTTGGCGACGGTGATGGTGACGCGTGACGATGCTGGTGTGACGGTGACGGGGTGACTTGGATGAGTGACGTGACGAAACGGCCATCATGGACGACGACCATGACATTATTTCTAAATACATTTTAAAAATGCTCGCATGATCTTGGCGGTGTAGAGCTTCTCGTTGTTGTCGTGGTTGACGAGAGAGAGCAAACGAGACATAAACAGATAGAGAGAGAGAGAGTTTGTGGGAAAGACGTATAGAAAGAGATAGCGAGAGGGAGAGTGAGCGAGAGAGAAATAGAGATATAGAGAGATAGAGAGATAGAGAGAGAGAGAGAGAACAAGCGAGTGAGGGAGAGAGACCAACATAGAGAGAGACAAATAGACAGAGAGAGGGAGAGCACAGGGCACACCAGAGGAAAGAGAAAGCGAGCCAGAGAGAGAGAAGGGAAAAAGACCGACCGAGAGAGCAAGAGAGAAGCAGCATGAGAGGGAGATGAACATAGAGAAGGAGCGAGGGAGAAAGGCCGACCAACTACGTCGGAACTGTCTAAATAGGGAAGATCAGAATTGTTGTGTTTGTTTATTGTTTTAGAGGCCGGCGGTTTGAGAGACTTGGGAGCTACAATTACAAATCATGGAGGATTTCAATTCTAAGAAGCAGCGTCCTCTAATGGCGATCGCTCAATCTTGTTGCCAACATTTCTTCGGTAGATCTTCTTCTACTACTTCTTCTTTGTTTTGCTGCGAACCGGTTTACTCGCCTTCGGCATAGTTATTTTCCAGATCTACCATTCTCTATAGATAATGTTGAAGCAACACCAGGCAGATGAAGGCTGCAGAACAATCAAACAAGTAATGGATCATTATTTTTGTGTAATTTCCTTGTTGTTTGTAACAATCATTTGACGCGCAAATCTATATCAGAGATTGAACGAACCTACGGTAATTCGAGACTTAACGCTGAGAATATTCCATAGCATCAAGCCGATGGAGATTCTGAGAGCTCTCCTCCTTCGACAAGCCTGTCGTCTCTCACAAGTCCAGTTTTTTACGACCGCAACTGGGTCGATCATCACGGAAGGATGTCAAAATATAAACAGAATCAGAGTAAGATGATTGATACATTTAAAAAGGGTTTTCTCACATCACCCGTGACGGTGATGCCATCACGGTGACGTGGATGTGATGGGACGCTCGATGGAGGGACGAGTGACGTACCATGATGACTTTTTTGGTAAATGCTGGGATGCGTGGCGTTTTTTCATCACATCACCGTCCGTCATGTTTTGTCATCGGAGTTCCATCACGTCCGGGGTGTGACGTTCTAGATGTGTTGCTCCCTATGTCCAACATGCAGTTGTGCCCGTAGACCGATCCATCTATGTCCTAGACGCTACCAAAGGGGTGTTTATTGATAAAATGTACTATTTTTCATCATTTTTGGGCATGGAGCAAGCATACATGTCCCAATTACACATGGGCCCTACTTGCTCACGCCCATGTTGCAGGAATATAATGGTACATAGGTGTTACCTAGTGAAGGCCGAGAGATGGTTACTCATGCCAACAGGAGTTGGGGGAGCCCTCATCGCAATGCAAAAGTGTGGAGTGCGTAGTTTGACCCGCCATTCACAGATGTCATCGGGGAGGTACGCGACTTGATGAACTATTAGGTGAGAGGGTGAGCTCTCTCGCTTCAAGCTCTCCATGCTATCCGCCACTCCCGCAGGCTTTCATTCGACAAGCCGATGCATACAAAGGGCCGGCAAGCCGAGGCGTTCAACATAATAGCATCCACGAACTGTAGGAGGGAGTGCATGCCAATAAAGGAAAAGGGAGGAGGGGTTTGCGCGTGTACTACTTGGTTGGCAAGGGCATCTGCTGTCTAATTTCTCTCGCACAGCTGGTGACAGATACTAGTTATGCGGGGACGGCACTACATGATGTCCTGTCATGTGCGTTGTAGTGCTCACTAGGAGCATTTGCCTGCACAAAGCATGTCAACTAATACCTGTGAGTCCGATTCTAAGACAATATGGTGAAGGTTTCGTTCCTCGCATAGGAGTAAACCATCACGTATTGCCATGGCATCAGTTACTGTATTAGTTTGTATGTTGTAAAAAGACGATAAAGCAAAAAAATACTCCCTGTATGATCCCCTAGGATACCACCTCCCCCTGTTGGCCTCGGGTTCCCTCTGGCGACACCATCCGCATTTAGCTTGAGGATGCCGATTAGCAATGGGTGCCAACGAACAATCTATGGCCAAATGTGGATGGGGCCGAGGGTCACCAGGATACTCCAACAACAAACCATCCACATTTAGCTTCCAGGCATGAGGTGCGATAAGCCAAAAATCGGGGTAGAAATTATGCAGTTTTTAGCCCTTGTCGTTGTGAATTTTGGCTTATGCAATCAAATTTCTAAAAACTCTACTTAAGATGTGTAGTGATAAGTACGAGTGTCGTCCAAGGGAAGCTAGTAAGGAATTCAATTTGATGATCTTCTTGGTAGTTTAACCCTAATTAGAGTGAATTTGATCTTCAATGAGGACCAACTCACCCTAATTAGAAGAGAAGTTTAGAAAGGGGGGGTAGAAGAGATGAGATGAATAGAAGAGATTGGGAGCTCTAAATTGGTTTCTTTGATCCAAATAAAAGGATCAAAGAGGTCAATTAGAGGGGTTGAGAGGGAAGTTTAAATTTGAGTTTGGTTGGTTTTGTAAGTTTGATAATTCATAAATGAAATGGGGGTAATTTAATCTCCTAAAAATTAAATCTATTTTCTTTTAGAGTTTTTCTTTGGGAATGCAGTTGAATGCCTCGTTAAATCCCTCAAATTCTCTTCTCAATCCTATTCAGGGCTTGTACATGCCACTCAAGCCAAGCGATTTAGAAGTTCAGATCAGAATCAAGAAGAAGAAACAAGAAATTGGACTAATTTCATTCAAAATGCACAAAAATCCAAATACAATGAAAGGGAAATGTACCAAACAGGTTGATCCAGGCTGGGGCTCATCTCTGTCTTGCAGCTGTGATAGAGAACCATCAAGAATGAGCTCCCCCTCTCGAAATTTAGCTTTTATACTTAGGTTATATGGTAAAAATCACCATTTTACCTCCGTTTAGTAATTAATATTTATCTATCAATATAGGCTGGATATGAATGATCCAACAATATAGATAGCAAGAGGGGATCAAGACGAACAGATCCATAAAAAAATCACCTCAATCGGACTTCAGGATCAAAACTTATTAATAAATCAATTTTAAACCAATTTAATCCATTGGATTTAAAATTGATTTATTTATTCATTTCGTTTTTAAACACGCCATGACGTGTCGCTCTCTCATTGGTTGGCGCATTTTGAATCCTTCTTTTTGCAGAAAAGTCCTTAAAAATCCTGTAATTGCTGTTGGACGCCGCCCAAAAGTAATTGTGTATATGCCCCTTTCGCACTCTCTCTCCTCTGGTTTCTCCTAAAAACATTAAAATATATATATTAAATAATTGCAATAAAACCCTGGAAGATTTTAAATTACATCTTTATGCCTGTAGTGGCGACCGAGAGCTGTTTTCAGGGTCTTTTTGCAACGAAACTTTGCAAAAAGGCCCTCCAAAGTTTGAAAATGATATAAATACTTTTTTCTCTTATAAATATACCTTTTCCTTAGAACAAATACATTTCCTCTTCAAATAAATCTCAGAAAAATCTTAAAACTTCGTAAAAAATTCTAGAAAATTCACTGATTCATCCCCATGCTGATAAATCTCGAAATTAAATATTAAACTTGCCATTTTCATTCAAAAATAGTTATTTCGAGCTTCAATAAATCCTTTAAAATTCATAGAATTAACAGAAAATTAGGGAAAAATCAGAAATCACTTGAAAAGACTATTTCATGTAAATGTATGATAACAACCCCATTTTAAGCTCTTTAAATGCATAAAATTGTGCTAATAACATGAAATAAAGACAGAATTTAGGGTGTTATCAAGGTGGTAAGAGGTCTTGTATACGCCATATCCATTGCTTGACTTGTCGCATGAATTCTGGATCAAATAAGGGGATGATTTGAATATGGTACAGAAAGACCCAAAGCGATGTGAATCAAATTTGTTAATGGATTTTTGTTGGGATGATTTTATTATATTATATGGTGATGCAAGATGATAGTGTGATGACCTATAGATATTATTATGGATCATTTAATACTACAATTAATGACATTTTTTTTAAAATTAAACAATTTATTACACGAGTATATGTCTTTTCCCTACCTTATTTTGTTTTTATCAGTAAGGGCCGCCATCTTAGGTTCATTTTAATTTTGTGGCGTTATCTAATGTCATTTCTCGTTATCAGTTTTTAAAAAACATTGTTTTCTCCATCATGTTTTTCTCTTCTTTCTTTAAACTTTTTCCCCACTCTCTATCATGTTATTTTATTTTTATAATCTACTGTCATCTCTCTCCGAACCTCATTCCAACAATGATATTTTGAAGATGTCGAGGATGATGAGCAACAATTGAACTCGAAGAGCAAGAAGAAGACATCAACCTCGAAGGCAGAAAATAGATAACAGATGACAAAGAGGCCAAATAAAATGACAACTGGGAAGATTTCGAGGATAAAGCTAGCGAAAACAAGACAAGTGATTTCGAATACCAAAACAAAGGACCAGCAGTATAAATGGACTTCTTACATCTAGGAGCCTAGGTAGAGCATGAGTACAACAACAATTTTAACAAAGATGCAGCAGTCTAATAAGGAAATGAAGGAACCAATAGTGTCAGCATAGAGGTGGAAAACTTGTGTGACATATGCTTTCCCAACACGTAGAGAATGAGGGAATTGTAGGGCCCATTTTGGCCTAGTTCCCTTCTCTCACTCCCTCCTTGTTCACTTTCTCAATTTTTGCATCCTCTTCTAGTTCTAGCTCATAATATTCTATTTATTTCTGTAATTTAACTTTTAACTATGCTTGTCTCTCTTCCACGCTATGTTTTCTCGCTTTTTTCTCTACCATCTTTCTTCCATTTTCTCTCCCACTTATTCTATGTTCTTTGTCTGATCCCGAGCTCTCTCAATTGTCCACCATCTTTGACTATTCTACCATTTTTTTTTAAATTCACCCTCCTTTATTTATAATCTCTCTCTCTATTGACTTCTTCTCCAACGATATGACTTCATCCATCCCAATGAACACCATATCTTTCGATGTTTTATCTTATGGTCACTCCTGAGTATCCATATATTCTATTTTATTTTTGTCTAACTTCATTTTCTGTGACTTCTATTCCTCATTTTCATTTTAAAGTCAGAGAGCTATTATGTAAGTTTGTTTTTCATGGAAGTGCCTGCCTATTTGAGAAACTAGTTGTCACACATTTGATAACTGAAGCTAGAGTGATGATATTATATGATGGCAAGTGTTACTCAACATCTTCAGTGACCAATAACTCATGTGCCCCCATCTCTCGCTCCTCGAAACATTTTATTCTTCTTCTTAGAATCCAACCCCCTCATTTAATATCATCTTTGCCATAGTTTTTGTCACAAATTCATCTTTTTCTTCCACTTCTCTATTCCATTTTTATTATTCTCATTCTCATTTACATATTACCCTTTCTCCCATAAACTTCTCTACTTACATATCATTTAAGCAGAGATTAATGTCAACATCAGTTAAGGTCATTCAGCATCATACCAATCAAGCTATGAGACATGTATCAGATGTATACTGGGACGCCTTAAATTTTTAAGTAATTTTTGGTTAAATGATAAGATATGTGTGATCATGTGATTACTTTTTGCTTTGATGATTGATTGTGCATTTATGCATCTTCTGATTTCATTAAATTAGAGTCACTCAAGTCATTCCCTATATTGGTAATTTCAAGGCCCCTCTTTCAAAGGTTAAAGTCTTGTTGTACTGTATTTAAATCCATTTGGGTCAACCTCGAACAATATTATCAATATTTCATTTTTATATCATGATGTTAATTATAATATTCATGAATTCACGCATTTTTATGCATCAGTCTTTTGAGCTGGCATTTTATATTTATCTTCCCCTTTCGTTATTTATTTCCTTTTTCACAAATACACTTTAGCAGGGCTAATTGTGTCATTTTACTTCCACTATCTCCCCACACTCAACGGAAAGGGTACGTAACAACACATGATTTTATGGTTATTGATGACAGTATTGCAAGTTGAAATTATGATTATCTTGTAGAAAAGTATTAAGTCAAAATTCAGGGCAATTCAGTTATTGTTAATTATTTTCTACTTTAGGGCAACTTTTATGATATAATATATATTGGGGAAGTAGGCGATGGGTTCTAAGATCTCCACATGGATGAAAACTGAGAAAATTTCATCTTGAAAGAGACAAACAAAATAGAAATGACATCAACAAAGCATTGAATTGATCACCTAGCCATAAATTAAATCCATGGTTTCTTAGATCTACGAGTGAGACGTGTTATGATGCTATCCTCTAGATGTATTCACACGATCCATGGTGCATTGAATCTCCTCCTTCACTACAACATGCCCCATTTATGCTCTATCGTTGTCCTTATGCCATCCCCATCATCTGCGGGAATGTAGAGGAGCTAAGGAAAGAAGGGAGAATAAGGGGAAGAGCTAAGTAGAGGAGCCTAAGCATCATTGATGGACCCAAAATATAGCATGTAAATGTACATATTTTAAGGTCATTTTGGGTACATATCATTTGTATTTTATTCAATTTTATAGGATTTTGCATTTCATGCACTAAATTGAGCAAATGATAAAATAATGCATTTGTAATGTCATTTTGTATACATGTTTAACATACTCAAGAATTTCTTAGCAAAAATATGTTTAAGACATTTTAATTTCTAATGCTCTATCTTGTATTTCAAATTATATTTTTTACCAGAGAATAAATTGGAATAAAAGAAAGAGTTATTTAAGAGAGAAAGAAATAAGAATGAATAATAGAAAAAAATTAATTAAAAAAGAGGGCTTATTGGGCCGGCTAAGGAGCCCACCTAGGACTTAAGCCCAAGCCAGCCGCATGCTAGTGAGCGCAAGGCTCAAGCCAGCCCACAACCGGCAAGGAACAGCGCCACGCAGATAAGCGCAGCTGCCCCACAAGCAGAACAGGCCCATAGAGAAGTAAGGATCGCAGGGGAAGAGGTATGTCTTTGATTTTGATTCAATTAATAATCCGCAAACATTTATTTGTGTATCATCTCTTAAAATTTTGATATGGGATTTAGATCCATTGTCTATTTTAGAACCGTCGAAGGCCAGGCCGCAAAGCTCGAATATGATCGCGGCCCAACAGGCCGCGATGTAAAGAAAATAAAAAAGAAAGCATGACCGGGCTTCAAGCCAACTCGGCCCAAAGCCTGTGTTTTTTCCGTCTTTATTTCAAGAAATTTAGCACAATTTTATGTATTTAACGAGATTAAAAGGGGTTGTTCTCATATATTTACATGTTTTTAAGTAATTTTTAAGTGATTTCTGATTTTTTTTCCCCTAATTTTCTGTTAATTTTTTGAATTTTAAGGGATTTATTTGAGCTTGAAATAATTATTTTTAAATGAAAATGGCAGGTTTAAAATTTAATTTCGAGGTTAATTATTATGGGGATGAATTACTGAATTTTCTAGAATTTTCTACGATTTTTTAGGATTTTACTGGATTTTTGTGGGTTTTATTTGAGGAAGAAATGAATTTTAAAAGAGGAAAAGGATATGTTTATACGGCAAAAATGAGTGTGAAAGCCATTTTAGAACTTTGAGGGGCTTTTTGTAAAGTCGCGTTGCAAGTATATCCCTAAAACAACTATCGATAGTGGCACAAACATAATTATGTAAATTTGGCAGGGACTTAATTGAAAATATGCGTGGTATTTTTGTGATTTCAGGAAAAATCAGAGGAGAAAGAATGTGCAAGGGGCATATACACAATTACTTTTGGGCGGCGCCAGGCGAAAATTTCATACTTTAAAAAGGGCTTCCACGCAAAATGTCCAATTGATTTTTCGGGAGTCGACGTGGCCTCATCTCAGCCGTCGGATGCGAATCCAATGGCGCTTGATGATAGGGTGCCACGGGAAGTAAGTTCACCGCCCGTGCTGCGCGTACAACGTGCGTGCACAGGCGGTGACGTGGGGAGCTGCGAGTGGTTAACACAGTGAAAAGAACGCACTTTAGGTGCATGGCAAAATGTACCGAGCCTATTTTTCAGACCTTTTCTCTTTGTTTTTATTTTTCGCCAGGGGGTACATGGCACTCAGAGATCAAACCCGAAAAAACCAATTCAAAATGCGCCCGCTTATGAGAAGACAACACATCATGGCGTGTTAAAAAAGAAATTAATAAATAAATGAATTGAAATCCAATGGCTAAAATTGGTTCACATTCATTTATTAATAACTTTTGATCCCGAAGTCTGATTGAGATCACTTTTTTATCAATTTTCTCGTCTTGATCCCCTCTTTCTATCTGTATTTAGATCATTTAGATCAGGCCTACATTGATGGATAAAGTGGTAAAGTAGCAATTTTCACCATTTAACCTAAGTATAAAAGCTGAATTTCGAGAGGAGGGGGTCATTCTGGATGGTGCTCTATCACAGCTGCAAGACAGAGAGGAGCTCCAGCTTGGATCAACCTTTTTGGTAGTTTTTCCTTCTTTGTATTTGAATTTTTGGTGTGTTTTGTTTGTTGTTAGTTGAATCTCTTAATTATTCATTTGGATTTTTGTCTGAACTTCTAAATCTCTTGGCTTGAGCGGCATGTACAAGCCCTGACTAGGATTGAGAGGATAAATTGATAGATTTACCTAGATATTCCAAGTGCATATCAAGAAAACTATAAAAAAAACTTATAAAAAATGGTTAACTTTCTAGGAAATTAAATTTCGCATTTCATTATCCAATAGAGTAGTCATTCCTAAATTATCAAACCTACACAACCAACCAAAACAAATCTAAATTTTCTTCTTAATCTCTCTAATAAAATTCTTTGATCCTTTCAATTGGATCAATTAATTCAATTTAAAGCCCCTTATTTCTTCTACTCCTTTCATCTATTCTACCCCCCTTTCTAAATTTCTCCTCTAATTAGGGTAGTTTGATCTTTGTTGAAGATTACATTAACCCCAGTTAGGTTCAAATTATTCAAGAAGAACATCAATTGGATTCCTTACTAGCTTCCCTTGGACAATACTCGTACTTATCACTACACATCTTAACTAGGGTTTTTATAAATTTTATTGTATAAGCTAAAATTGACAAAGACCAGGGTTTAAAATTTTAAAAAATTCACCCCTATTTTTGGCTTATCAATCTTTAAGAAGATCGGACGGTGGGATCTGTTCCATTAATTTCACATACTGGTATTTCTTTTTTTTAGGCTGACCCAGTCGCGGGGACCATTTGAAAGACAAATCAAAACACGCAAAGGTGACGTGGATGGCTGACACATCACGATGACAGGGCAGGAGCATGGGTGTACCATAAGAGGGGGGTCCACGGTTGTGATTTAATTGCAGTCGTTTAAGTTTTATAATGGCTAGGGGCATTTATGTGCAATTTAGGCCCTGGCCGTCGACACCACCTACCGGAGGCCGTTTCGGCCGGCGAGGGGGGGGGGACCATCGGCCATCCAAACGGCCATCTGATGGCCTGGAGGATCCCCAGGGCCATCCCCCTCTATTGAACGACCTCTGGGATCCCTCCCTGGCCGTTAAAAGGGGACGAGAGCCCCTGATTTCACTATCTTTTGACCGAGATCTGAGAACGGCAGAGGACCTGTCCGGCGGCGGCAAGAACGGCATGAAGGTAGTGATAATCTCCTGATCGTGCGAGAAACTCCGGGAGGCTTCAAAGAAGAGCTAGGATCGCTAGATTCTACGCCAATAAGGGAGAAAAGCAAGGGGCAGACTACATACCAAAGTTAGGCGGCGACAATCGGTGCTGCCACCCCCTTGCCTCGATTCAGGGCGGAATTCGGTAATATGAAATCTCCTTTGTTGAATTTCAACAGTTTTATAGTTAAATTTAACCTCAAGTTTGTTTTATTCCTGATCTGATCCACTTCGATCCAAAGATTGTTACCGCGATTTCTCTCGGGCATTTCATCGAACACCTAGTGTGTTCGATGAATGTTTCTTGATTTACCTAAGTTCTGCCCCACTCAAATTTATAAAAATATAAAAAATATATTCCCCTCTCCTCCATCTTCCTTTGGGCATTCTGTCGAACACCTCACGGGCGTTCGACAGAATCACCCTCTTATATTCGATTTCTCCTAATAAAATCTATATATATATATACAAACTTACCAGTAAGTAAATAACATACCTCTATCTTCAGTATTGAAATCCTAGCTGGAATTTTGTCGAACACCTCTCGGGTGTTCAACTAAAATGACCCAAAACCTTGAAATCGACCATACAAACTATGTAAACTATATATAAAAACATAAATCATATAAATATATATAAATAGCTAAACTAATTCTAAGGAGTATTCTACCTCTTTATATCAGTATAAATACTTAATAAGTTCTATTACTACCTCTTTTCCCTACTTAATATCTCTCTATACCTCTTCTTAGATATATCTATTGATAACATGCAAATAGGAGCTAAATAAGTGCTAATTTCATCATATTTTTGGGTTTTTAATGCATAAAATATTAATTTTTAATGCATGTTATCATGATTTTTGGTTAAAAGAAGGATTTCATTAAATTTCAAGTTAAATAATACATTTTGTAAATAAGTAGGTCAATATATACATTTTAAATGTTTTTAAAATGAATTTTAAAAGATAATAAATGATTAGTTGACCTAGATCTATAAATAAAAAGAAAATTGAAGATAAACAAAATTTAGAAATTAATAAAAATTTTTTTTGCATTAATAAACATCTTTACGATTTACTCGAGTTGTTTCTTTAATTAAAATGTGTTTTTTTTTCAAAACTGGCCCTAATTGGGCCAGTCTATGCGCTAATCGGGAGCTAAATGTGCAGGAGATGCACCAAGAAGTGTGGAAACCAATCAGAATGGCCGTAGAAGTCTTCGGTGCGCGACACGCATGTAGACATCATCGTGCGTGTCATGCACCACACGCAGCATCTACGGGGAAATCAGAGCAGCGCTAGGCATTTCGGTGCACAACACGCACGTGCACAGCATGGTGTGTGTCGCGCACCACACCCAGCGTTGTGCAGACGAATCTCGTGCGGATTAACTCGCTGCGTGCAACGCAGCAAGTTAAGTCGCATTAAGCTTGCATGGACCAATGAGATGGCAGATCGCCAGGTCCACACGAGCTGAGTTCGTGTGAAGCGTAGGGGCACATAGCACTGTGCGTACGATGGGCGACGCATGCGTGGCACCAAGGGGCCCAATTGCATTGCGTCGTGCACCCTGCATACAACGCGCAAAGGACAGAGTCATAACGGAATCGGAAGAACATGTTCTTCCGGTTCCACGCCAATAAAGAGGGAAAAACAAAAATTTCAGAGTCATTCTTATTTTAAAGCTCAAGGAGAGATTACCTAGCTCCCTTGACGACTCGGGATTGAACCAGGAGCGATTTGGAACTCAATTGGAGCAGGAATTTTGCAGATCCGTCGTCGCTGTTTTTCATCAAGTTCAAGCCAAATCCGTGGAAAAAATCCATGTTCGTTGCTCGGGATTTGCTCAAATAGATTCCCTGATAACTCCTGGTACCTTTAGGTTTATTTTAAATTCATTTCGCAATCAATTGCATGTTCAATTCTCTCAATTCCGTAGTTCATTCATGTCCGCCGTTTTTTTTTTCCCGAAGTCCAATTTTAATCGTCTTAATTCGTAGATTTTAGTTTGTTTTCAAATCAATTAGCATTGAGTGATTATCACTTTCCTATTTTGAATCCTAGCTATCCCTCTAATCATCAAATTCAATCTTGTACTTCTTAAATTAGCAAATCGTGAATCATATTCACGATTTGCTATTTTAGGCCATTTTTACAATTTTGAATCAATTAGGATAAAATACAAATATAATAAAAATGCTCTTAAAGTAGCATAAAAATTAGTTTTCGGATTCTTTAAAAATAGTAAAACATCTTCTGATAAATAAAACAAACTAAAGAAATACAAAAAAAACTTAGAGTTAAATCATTTTAGAAATATATTTCAAATTCGTTAAAAAGAACGTTAAAAAAAATATAATTTAGAACAATTAAAGATTTTAAATCAAATAAAAAGATAAATTTAAGTGATTTTAGATCTCTGTTATTAAATAAGAGAGAAATATTATAATCATTTAAATTCAAAAAGATAGAACTTTAGTTGCGATTTACAAGTATTAGCATTTAAATTTGTAGTTAAGACATCATTTCATGTAGTTTTCGAATTCTAATACCTAATTTTAGGAAAACTGAATTCCCCTATCGCCTCCCTAGGGTTCGACCCCTTACTCAAACACTAAGGGATAAAATAAATATTATTGCTTAAGTTTGAAAACCCTTAATAACAACATAAAAACACGTACATTTCGAGCTTATCATATAATATATATATATATAAAAGTAGAAAACTTCCTTATATTAGAATATGCCCTTCTAAAATTATTTCTATTTTGATTTAATGTCATGCACTTCAAGTCAATCAACTCCTTTCTCAGCCCTATTCCTATGAATGAATATCCCTTACAACACACCGTTCTAAAAATATTATGAATGCTTTCTCTCGGACAGTTAATAACTCCGCATTTCTTAATCGCTCGGAGCAAGCGATAGCCTCCTCTTATTTTAATCGCTCGGAGGTTGATGCGGTTCATTGTAAAAAATGACATGTTCATGGTTTTGTTTTTTTTAATATATGTTTTACCCTGGCATGTTGGGGAATGAGGATTTTTTCCCCTAAAGAGGGCCAAGAATATATACATATATTTATATATATATTCGTGCACCAACAGCTCGTTCAAGTTCACTGGAGTTGGAGATGCATGGAGCAGCTGTTATGTTCGTGCACACAGAGTATCATCTTGGAGCTTTGCGAAAGGGTACAATGTGTAGGCGGGATGTTGTGCACTCCCACCTCGAGCGTTCCACATGATACACCACTCATTGGGCCCATTGGGCACAAGAGTCCGGCATGTGTGGAGAGCTGGCAAACCGAGTCTCTCAACGTAATGGCTTCCTTGGGTCTCTTGGGGAATATCATGCGAAGTAGTATAGAGGGAATGGTTGAAAGAGCATACTGCATAGTTGGCAAGGGCATACACCCTCTAGTTCCCCTCTTGCAGCTGGTGGTGAATGCTGGTGAAGCATGTGCGACACAACATGACGTACCCGCCATACACTCTAGAGATGCGACTAGGAGAATGATCCTATGCGGAGGATATCGACTAACAAATGTGAGTACGATTCTATGATGATATTGTGAAGGTTTCTCTCCTTACAGAGGATCAAGCCATTGCGTACCACCATAGCCTCAGCTTATGTGTTAGTCTAAGCTCCATAGAAATGTGAGAAAGCAGAAATGATATTTCTTGTGTGGTCTCGAAGGAGACCACCTCCACCGGTTGGGCCCAGGTTCTCGTTGGCTGCACCATCCACATTGAGCTTGAGAGAAATTATTGGCGGTGGTTACCAAATGAGCTTGTGAGAAAGCCAACATGTTATTTAGTATGATGCATAATTTATCATTAGATATCAAGAATATCTTAAATTATATAAATATGAATTTTAAAATCAAAGCTCAAGGTCAACATATAATTTTATGTTGCTTTAAATGAGGAGTCAACATTTTCCATTATTATCTATAATTTACAGACCAAAAAGTAAAAACAGATATTATAGGGGAATGATATTTTGAAAAATATTTTCTTGCTTAATAGGTGATGATGTCCTGTATTTCAATATGATTGGATCTTTTGATATCTGTATTTGATGATTTTATTGTAGTGAGCAAGAGAAAAATATGCACATTCTATTGAGCGGTAAAACTGTTGCCCAATAATGGGACCAATATCCATGTTACATAATGTTTTCTAACCGATCACATAGTGATATGTAGCTCTAATAAACACTTTTCGTGAGACATCAGCAATCTAATCAGGGATCATGGTGGCCTTTCATAGCTTAATTATTTTCTATGCTTAAAATAAACATTTAAGATTTTTCTGTAGAAACAACACTAAAACATATTTACTATGGGGATCTGAACTTACGTGCATTAATTACATGAAAATATAGCTGTCATCAGTGTGATATAACAATTTCATTTATTTCAACTCTATACATCCTCCCAAAAGTTATACATCAACTATAAAACCTAAGCAGCTACATGACATGGAAAAATGTTCTAGATATGTGACCATGGTGAAAATTGATTTGAAAAAATCCAGCAAGACTCAAAATGGTTAATTGGTCTACTATTACTTTAGGTATATATAAATTAATCAAAACACAAACAGATGTCTTTGATTTAGATCCTTTAGCTTTTTTATCCATTAATAACTTTTCATTGACCTGAATTATTTTGAACAAACGTGTGCATATATACACACACACACACATGATTGAATCTGTTCTGGATAAACTATTAGGAGGTGATATAACACAGTTATAATTATCATGAAGATGTGATTATGGATATTGAGGTGGTTTTAAACACATAACTTGGAGAAATGCCATTAAAAAAAATGAATATTTCATATGTCCAATTTAGATCCTAATAACCATTTCAATTTCATAACTTATGTTACCCTAAGTCTTTATGGTTTTAACACGTGTGGTGATATAGGGTCATCAGTTTAAACTCTGGTTAGATTATGGACGAGAGAGAATATAGAAGAATAAAATAGGAAATGTAGACAAAAATATTAAGGGATATCGATGAAATGATAAAAATATGTAAATAAATAAATAAAATAAATTATAATGAAGATTAAAGAGGATATGATTATATGCATTCTAAAGATTTTACCATGTAATCACAATAAACCTCAAAAATATTTCAAATTGAATTTATAACTGCATATATGATAAACATTACAAGTACATGTTTACTGTTGGACCAATGCCAGTCAACAATTGCAACACAAACAGAAGGCGTCCCCTAACAGATATAATGTCCCAAAACTTAGGAGAATGCTCACTAAAATGGTTCCAAGTGGAATGTTAAAAGAAGTTCTTATCTATTTTGACAATCTCAGCAGGTGGCACAAAGAAGCCCATGGGCAAGCTCAAGGTCTGCATTTTCCATACAAGTTTCTTCTAAATCATGTCTTGGATATCTTCGCGTCATCTAGGAGACCTACTAATGATGTTGAGGGTTTTAGCTTAGCTAGTCCATAAGAAGACTACATAGATCTGGATAATAGTGTATACAAACGATGAGGTACTGTGCACAATGTTAAGATGTACACTAGGATGCTCATGGGGATATGATGTGTCAATGTATCCTCATGATGATAGAAGGTAAAACATATCAACATATCCTCATGATCCTCACGAGGATATAAGGTTAAGTTTCCATAGTGCTAGTTTCTCTCTCAAATTTCAAAGAGAGGAATCAAAACATTGATGCGAGGGGGGGGGGGAGTACAAGATAGATATAACATAGGTGCTCTTTAGAGCACATTGTACTGTTATATGAGGCATATAAGTTTTATGATATTGGATGCTTCCACCAAAAAAATTATCTTCAAAGTGTAGCAGTCTCTCCTACGTCCCCATATTACTTTCAAATATTAATTATAAGTCCCTGAATATATCGAAAACTATCCATTTAGGAAGAATACACCATTGTTGGCAAAAAGAGAGTGAGAAAATCATGCATCGCCTCTTCAAGTGGCACAGTTGAATAATGCCCAAAATGATTATTAGGGAGAGTGATCGACTGAGAAACACTTCAACTAAGATGAAGCAGGCAGGTGCTAAAGTCTCACGTCATTACAACTTTCATGACTGTGAAAAAAAGAACTGGGCCTTCCATTCACTAATAGAGGCATATGATTCGCCCAAATATTGGAGAATGTCAACATTGCTTTGACATGATAAACCTACATTCACAAACTTATAGGCGAAATCAAAATATTTGAGAATTTCAGTGAGGAAATTCCATTATTTTCAGTCAAAGGCTTTCTCCATACCAAGCTTGATTATGCTATTGGAGCAATAGATGTGGTAGTAAATGGATTGTGCTAGTTCGTGAACTAGAAAATATGGTATTGATAATCTTTCTTTCCTTAATAAAACCAACATTGCTTTGACGAGATAAACCTACATTAAAAAATTCTCAATCTATTTTTAATTATATGAAATGAAATATTTTAGCATGTATTGATGATGATGCCGGACGTCGTCAACGATGCTGTCCGGTCAGTATCGAGACGACGCTCTGATACCAAGACAATGTCAGACGTCGTCAGTGATGTCGTCCGACGGATAATTCTCTAACGGGATCTGCAACTATGTGATGGCGTGACCTAGGTGGGCATATGTGCAGGCCCCGACTTGTGGGGATTCGCCGAGCTCCGAGCTCCGGGTGGGCGACCGGCGACAGTGACGGTGACCTTCTGACCCTCGTCATAGCAACGACGGCAACTACGACGCCGAACAGAAGATTTCCGTCGATGCTCGCATGTAATGGACGGGCTTGATAACATGCAAATAGGAGCTAAAATAAGTGGTAATTTCATCATATTTTTGGGCTTTTAATGCATAAAACATGGATTTTTAACGCATGTTATCATCATTTTAGATTAAAATAATAAATTCCTTAAATCTCAAGCTAAACAATACGTTTGATTAATAACTAGGTCAATATATACATCTTAAATGGCTTTACAATGATGATTATGAGAATTTAAATGCTATTAATAGACCTATTTATATAAATAAAATGAAAGTAATAATAAAACATATTTTAGAAGGTAATAAAACATTTTTTTGCATTGATAAACAATTTTTACGAATTATTCCATTTATTTTTCAATTAAAAAAATATATTTTTAATTAAACTGGCCCTTATTGGGCCAGTTTTGGCGCTCACAAGTGGGTAAGTGGCGCAGGGCACAAGAACGTTGCGCTCCCCACTTAGCGCCACATCGACGCATCAGACGGGTCGCTCCGGCCATCGGTGTGTGACACGCAGGTGCACGATTTCATGCGTGTCGCGCACGGAGCGGAGCCACACAAGGGCAGAAACGGCCAATCAACGCAAAAAAGAAGAAAAACATAACGGAATCAGAAGAACAAGTTCTTTCGATCCCACGGCGATAAAAAGGAATGAAATTGTAAAACTCATTCTTGATTTTCAAGCTCGAGGAAAGAAGCCTAGACTCCTCGAAGTCTCAGAAATCCACCAAGAAACAAGTTGGAGCTCAATTCTTTGAAGAATTCTGCAAATCCGGCGCCGCCATTTCCAGCTTATTCAAGCCAAATTTATTGAAATTTCTGTGCGTTCATTGCGCAGAATCAAGCCCTATTGAGACTCTGATTGTTTTTGGTATCTCTAGGCTGACTTTGGACGCATTTTTACACTTCATTTTGCATTTTAGTATTCTCAGATTTTCGATTTTGTTCACATTCGCCGTTTCTTTAATTTGCGACATTGATCGTCTTAATTCATAGATTTTAGTCGTTTCTAAATCAGTTTGAGTCGATCTATTATGAAATTCCTAATTGGAGTCATACCTGTTGCTTAAATGGCATAAAATCGTGAATCGAATTCACGATTTCGTAGTTCTGAAATTAGCAAATCATGAATCATCTTCACGATTTGCTCTTTTAGGACATCTTTCCAATTTTGAATTAATTAGGATAAAATAAAAATGCAATAAAAAGGGCTCTAAAAATTACATAAAAATTAGTTTCTTTTATTCTTTAAAAATAGTAAAACGTCTTCTGATAAAAATAGTGAAATAAATTAAACCAAATACAAAACACTTAGAATTAAATCACTTTTATATATAGATTTCAAATTCACTAAAACAAACTTAAAAATATGATTCAAAACGACTAAAGATTTTAAATCAAATATAATGGTAAACTTAAGTGATTTTATATCTATGTTATTTAATAACAGAGAATCATTAAAATCACTTAAGTTCAATAGGATAGAATGTTAGTTAAAATTACAAGTATTAGCATTTAAATAAGAAAATAAAACATCGTTTCATTTAGGTTTAAAATTCAAAACTCTAATTAGAAAGAAAATTGAATGTTTCCTATTGCCTCCCTAGGGTTTGACCCCTTACTCAAGCATTAAGGGATATAAAAATTTTAGTGATTAAGTTCAGAAAACCCCTAAATAACGACATCACACATTTTTGAGCTTATCAGGGCTCAACCTGTACCTAGGAAGAGACACAACTCATAGTTTTCTCGATAATCTCTCACCTATTCTAACCCGAGCGTAGTGTAGCACAGTCGACAATATACTGAAGACAGTAATATAACTGACTAGCAAGGAGAATGACATAACTCGTCGATGGCGGCATTGTCATCAGCGTTGTTGATGTCTTCGTTGATGCAGGGACCAGAACGAGCAGGTGTAGTGGAGAAGTTGCCAGCTGCGGCCGTGACGTGGCACGACACCAGGCGATGGAGCGGCGCTAGAGCGATAGCCGAAGGATGGAGGCGAGGAAGAGTGGCAGAAACGGTCAAGGATGAATTGGTGCAAGCAGTCGGTATAGTCAGGTGGGCTACCCTGAGGGGGGGCTGGTCGGCCCAACCGGAGTCTGGTGGTGAACGTGAGTGGCGGCCGACAGCTCGTCTGCGGGTGCGGGTCGACGCAAAGGGCTGTGGAAGTGAAGCGACAGAATAGCCCTGTGGTGTGGCAAGCAATGCAGCTCAAGCGATGTGTAACCAAGAAGATGACACGCGACACGAGTGTCCAGACCGTGTAGACCGATGTAGCGGGGAACCACTGGCACATGCATGGATGGTCAACACCGATGGCACGGGGGTCTGGTTGGCTGGCACGATGGAGCAAGTATGCCAAACGTAGAGGGCAGTGTGCCCACGCACGACCCTAGTCGGCGCTATACCGAACGGTGGGATCGCAAGGTGCACCATCTGATTCTCAGAACTGTGCTTTGTGCGAGGGTTCAGGCCCGCGTGACTCCCAATCCATGTTGACGACACATCAGGTGCAGTTAGGCGAGCGCGTGGAGATCAGATGTTGGCCCCGATAACCTATCGCGGGTGGCGCAGGTTGTACCGGATGGCGCCCAGATGGAAGTTTAGGTGGCAACTCAAGCTCCCAGTAATGTTCGTTCCAAGTCGATAGACACCGGGTGCAACTTGGCAAACGCGAGCTGTCAGCTGTTGGATCAGCTGACCCGTTCCCGTGGGATGGGTCGGATGGCGTTCTGAAAGGCGTTCGTGCAGTAAACAAACCACAAATGATAACAGATGCATGCGACGTTGAGCTGCTCGCGGCAGTGCGGTTGCACCACGATCCACGAGAGCGTCACTCAGTGGATTCAACCGCGCGCGATGAAGCTTCGGCGCAGATGACTTGTGTTTGGTGGAGAGGCTGTGAATGAGCTAGATGAAGGGGTTGCCATACCTGGAGGCTTCCACGTCCTCCTGTCCCTTGCCCTCTCCCCTCCCTCTTACTCTTCCTCCTTTCCTTCCTCTCTTCTTCTCGATGAGACCAAAGCTGAACTAAAGCAAATTTCACTTGATATTTTGGTTTGGGTTCGAGGGCACCAGCATGCCCCCTTTTATAGGGGCACGATGGCCCTTACTAACTGCAGGGGTGCTCTTAGTAAGGGAACAAGTGCCCTTACTAAGCGGGGGGGGGGGGTCATATACATACGACCCCCCTCTTTAATACGAAATACAAAATATAAGGCATCTTGATGCGTACATTGATGCCACAAAAAACACACAGCATGACACATGGAAGATACGAGAAAACAAACAAAGCATGACACTACGAACATGAATCGACGAACACATACACGAAAAAAATGAACGCATGGGCACGGTAAAACAACGAATAGAAAGATCATGTGACGATGAAGATCAAGACGTCCCCCCTCTTTAATACGAAATACAAAATATAAGGCATCTTGATGCGTACATTGATGCCACAAAAAACACACAGCATGACACATGGAAGATACGAGAAAACAAACAAAGCATGACACTACGAACATGAATCGACGAACACATACACGAAAAAAATGAACGCATGGGCACGGTAAAACAACGAATAGAAAGATCATGTGACGATGAAGATCAAGACGTCAACTGCATGGACATGCTTTTTACCCCGGGTACTTGAACCCGGGCATCTTCACTGTCGCCTTGGCGTGCGAGTCGGGCTGAACACGAATCGACGGGGGCGTTGATGACGGTGATGGTATCTCCAAAGACATCTCTGGGGGAGCGGGCTGATGTGCTCCATCAGATGTGCTGAAAGTTTCAAGAAACTGTTTAGATTTGCCACTCTTGGGATGGACAATGAAAATGGAATTTAAACTTCAAAAGAATACTTTTTGGGTGAAGATTTCCTTAAAACACAATAAAACACAAAACCAATGGAGAAGGCATAGTGTTGAGTTTGAGGATATTTGCGCCATTGATGTTATAAAATAAAACACAAAACCAATGGAGAATGCATAGTGTTGAGTTTGAGGATTTTGTTTGATTTTTGAATTCAATATCATGTAGGGAAAGATATGAGTCAAATCGCAATTGATCAATAAAATAATATACATTATTATCTCCTTTGAATGGAACTAATTCTACCATTGACTAGGTCCCTAGAAGGGTTTGTTCCGAACTCTAGATGTATCCACATGACTGATGTAACAATATATTTCCCTTTTTCCTTCTCAGACTCTCCTCAAATATCAAGCAGATATACCAACAACAAGTCTTATTAGCTTATGCAATTTCTAGAGAACAAAATAAGATATAATGGGCGGTCAAGTTTGGCTGACACGGTGATGAACCGTAAATTAGGGTTAGAAATGCCATTGAATGCTTTTTGTTTATGCAAAATTGTTCTATTTTTTGGAGTTTTATATATATTTTGGGAATAAATCCGATTTCATAAAAAAATAGTGAAAATTTATTAAAAATAAAATGATGAGACAATACTTTTCCCTATTTAACCTAATTAATTCAGAGTTCATAAAGTAATTTTGGAGATTTAATATAATTTTGTAGTATAAAACACTAATTAAGTCCCCTTTTCATTGAATCATATTTCACCACATTTCCCTTGCTCACATTCAAAGCATTAGGTGGATTCATCATGTTTTAAATTGATTATTTTCTTCTTTCACCAAGTGCGATGATAGTCTCAAATTTAGGGATTGAATTCGTTGTTGGTAAATGAGATTATTCATTAAAAATATATAACCGCACTTACTTACAAATATTTAGTTAGTGATGAGTATGGATCCTCTCCACAAGGAATGATGATTAAGGATTTAATTCTTATTATAGTGATTATCAACACGGGAAGAGATGAAGACGGGAGTAGAATGCGTGATCTATCGAGTAGAAGGGCATAATAGTTATATTTTAATTTAGCTTAGCAAAGGAAAAAAGAAAGTGAAAGTAGAATTTTGCATAACAATATGCAAATGAGATAGAGAATCCAAATGACACGATAGTGGTTGATTTTAGAATAGTGTGATGGAAAGGATATAAATGAGATAGGGATTACGTTAGGGAGTGAAAGAGTAGTTAAAAGAGAATAAGAAACCCTAAGTAACCTAACGATGGTGTCGGGAAAAGAAACAACGTAAGGCGAAGACACTTACCTTAGATCCTTAAGTTCTGCCAGGATCACGGCAATTTACAAGTGCCGATAGGCTTCCCCTCTTCTCCAATGCTTCTTCCCACACACCCAGGACACCAAGAACACAATTGATGGATCTCAAAATTTACAACCTTTCAATCAGCTTACACAAGTAGAAAGCAAATTCAAGATAATTCTAACTGTGATCCAGGCCTCTATTTATAAATCAGAGGTACAGATGGAAAGAGGAGGGGAAGATGAAGCAATGCTGAAAATTTCAGCTCAATCGGAGATGTAGATCAGAAGTTATGGCTTTTTGAAGTTGAGCCAATCCTAGCACTCGATTCCTTTTTCTCCTCATCAATGTCGCTGACACTTCCTCGTTCTCCATTTCCATAAAATGCTCAAATCGCTTGAGAATGCGTGCCTTATCTTCTTCCGTGCATGCGCTTTTTGGAGTCACCACATGTACCTAAAAGGCGCATAAAGACAAAAAAATAAAACAAGAAAAATCACCCTGTTTTATTTTTTTGTTCTATCAATAAACGTGCCATGTGTACACGCGTGGACCACGTGTACGCGCGGGCCTTGTCGTGCAGCCACATCGCCCGACATTAGCAAAAAAGGAAAAAAATCATTTTTTGTCATTTTGCATATCCGCCTATGTGCGCATTTATTGTCAAAAAGGCCTTTTTTTTATTCTTCCACGTCATCCTGTGCCAGGAATATCCACTTTTGAAATTGGTTAGTAATAAATGCAATCGTGGCTTTGCGATGCCATGATTGCCCGACTAATTGATTGGTTGGCGCCAATCATATACTAAGTTAATGATTGGATGTTGGCAATCATCAGCGATCACTATGATTCGTTGCCGTTCAACAAATCAAACGGCAACAAGTGGCGGCGCAAGATAAAATAAAGGCTAAAATATCTAAAAATTCATTTTAAAAAGCCAAAAAATACAAATAAATATTTATTTCGACTTAGAAAAATCATATCTTTCCAAATTTAATGTCTAAAAATTCCATAAAATCATATTTTGTCTCAAAAATTATATTATTTTAGAATCTATTGTTAGACAATTCTCCAAAAATGCATAAAAATGCAGAAAATTCATTTAATCATTCTAAAAATAGATAATCATTTTAAGCTTGATAACATACAAATCTTAGTGATTTAATGCAAATAGACATGTAAATATGATCAGATTGAAGTATTAAAAATGCATATTATCATGCCACTGAATTTGTAAAGATTCATATATTCTATTTTTTCATTATCTGCACAATTTTTAAGCCAATACTGTAATTGTCATTGCTGGAGATTGGGGTATATAATCAGTAGACGTAACTATTGAATGCCCATATCTTGATTGGTCACAATCTTAATGCATTGACCTATGACATAAGAAGGAGAGAATAATATCAAAATAAAATGTACTGAAACCCATAAAATAATACAAATAAGTCTACAAAATATATTCTTACATAAAATAACTTATTTTAAAAATTGATGTCTTAAAGTGCTATAAAAGCACACAAAGTTTATATGATATTTTCATATGTATATCATTCATAATACTATCCACAAAGCTAGTCAACTAAATATTATATGACTCATAAATTGAAAATTATGGCTCTTAAATACGTCTTTATTGGTTTTTGAGTTTCATAAATAATATTTATGATAATTTTATTCACTGAATATATATCTAGCTAGCGTTTAGAAATATCAGTGGTACACGTATTACTCTTTAAATGGTTATTCAAGAGGTGAGATGTGATACTTGTAAAATAAGAGAGTGGGGTGGAAACGTTCTAATATGATATATAATATTTATAAAGCTATAATGAATGCTAGGATAAAAGATAGAAGTTGAAAGATAGTGATGCATGTAGGAAGTGAGAATGAAGATAATGAGGGAAGAGTGAAGAAATGATGACGGAATAGAAGGGCAATATAGATGGGTAAGTGTGTATGTATGAATTTATGTAAATATTTATGACAGTTTAGTAAAGGGTAGGGGTTGACAAATGATGATATGAATGGGTTTAATTGCTGATAAATTTGTTGAGAGGTCATCTGATTGAAGGAGGAGATAGATCTAACCGAAATAGTAATACCTTTTTCCTTCTTTTCCCAAGTGCAGGATAGCCCAAGGGGTCACAAGTATGTTTGTACCAATTGGTGCTCTCCCTTCACCACTCTCATGGGGATGGTCCACACGGTTCATAACTACTCCTCTTACTATAGGACACTTACCTAGCCAGCACTTAGATCTGGCTCTACTGAAATTTTTTTATTTTAACATAAGTTGTCCAACTCTTGGCAAGCAGTTTTCGGATATCAAATGGACATCCCCATAAGGTTATCTTAATGTGGCTGATTTACCATATTTCAGAATCTGTTTTGCTACAGCGCCTGTTGCTCGAGCTAATTGTCTGGGTGGGTTTTGTGCCTTGGTTAAACCATGGAGACCATGATTTCCATGATGTGAAAGCGTGTTAATCGATTATCAATCAATCTATAAAATCAATACATCATATGTATGTAATGGAGAACTTGTTCCACCCTTAACTTTCCCACTCTGAGATCGTTCTGAAGCCCTTCACGTGTCCAGCCTACAGAAGTATCCACACGATCAAGTTGGCCTTGGATCTCCACCTCTTCTTCTTCAACTCTCCTTGAAAATCTTGAAGATCTTCTCACCATGAAAACAATCTCCTTGATTGAATGGAGAAGAGATCAGAGTGGTGAAAGTGGAGGGGGGGGGGTGATAGACCCAAAATATGTCATGTAATTATACACATTTTAAGGGTATTTTGGGATCATGTCATGTGTATTTTCTTCAATTTTATAAGAATTTTATATTTAATGCACTAAATAGAGCAAACGATAAAATGATGCATTTTAATGTCATTTAATGCATGTTACACAATTTTAATATTTTTTTAGTTGAACTATACATTTAATACTTTTTTAATCTTCTCATGTTCTATTTAGTATGTTGTTTATGAAAGTTCAGGGCGAAGCCTGCATTGAATTTGAAGGAAAAACTAGAGAAAAATTAATAAAAAAGAGGGATATAAGTATAAAAATGGCCTTACTGGGCCGGCTAAGGAGCAGATCAAGTGACGGACTTCAAGCCAGCAACCAGGCCAGCGAGCCAGCCAGGACTCAAGCTGGCCCAGCCGCTGGTGAAGCCCATGCACATCAAGGAACTTGCAGCGCAGGTCCAAGAAGATCACGTCCAGAGGTATGGTTTTCAATTCAATTCAATTCAATTGGTGTGACCCGGAAATATACTGATTTGTTTTTTAGAAGTTTTCAATATGGGATTGTAATCCCATGTTTATTTTACTCGCATCGGGTCGGGCCACAGAGCTAGAATATGATTGGGCCCAATGGGCTGCAATCTCAAGGAAATAAGAAGAAAATCGAACCAGGCTTCGAGCCAATCTGGCCCGAAGCTCGTGTCTTTTTGGGCTTATTTAAAATGAGGGACATGATCTCGTCCATCCGATCTTATTAAGGAAGATCGGATGATGAGATCTTGCCTTCCCATTTAATATCTTTTATTTTTACTGCAGGAATTGCTGATTGGCTGTTGGACGCTGACACGGATTGCCGGCCCATCAGTGGACAACTCAGAAGAAAATGAAGCTGACGAGGTTGCTGATGAAGCAATGACGTGGCGACGCAAGGGTACACATATTAATCCGGATCCACGGCTGCGACTTAATCACAACCATTGGACCAAGATCAACCTCATCGAACGGCCAGGGGCATTTACGTCCTCTTTCACCCCTGGTTGTCGACTCCGCCGACCGGAGGCTGTTCTCGGCCGGCGGGGGGGGACCAGCCACGATCCAATGGCCGGGAAGTGCCATCAGGCCCTCCCCCTCCATCGGACGGCCTCTGGATCCCTCCTAGACCATTAAAAGGGGCCAAGAGCCCCTAATTTTACATCTTTCGACCAATCTTTCGACCAACGTTCTTCAGACGATGCAGGACCCGTCCGGCGGTGACGAGAATGGCAGGAGGGTCGTGACAACCTTCTGACTGTTCGAGAAGCTCCGGGTGGCTTCAAGGAAGAGCTAGGAGAGCTCGATTCTGCGCCAGCACAAGAGAGAAGCAAGGGGCAGACTGCATACCGACGTTAGGCAGTGGCAATCGGCGCCGCCACCCCCTTACTTCTATTCAGGGTGGAATCAGGTAATCTAAGTTTTTCTTTGTCGATTTTCAACAGTTTATAGTTAATTTTGTCTCAAGTTTGTGTTGTCCGTCATCTAATCCACTCCGACAAAAAATTCTGACCGCAACTTGTTTTGGACATTTCATCGAACACTTCACGTGTTTGATGAATACATATTGATTTACCTAAGTTCAATCCATATCTATCTTATAAAAATATATAAAATATATATAAAAACATCCTTCTTACCCGACCTCTTACAGGTATTCTGTCGAACACCTCACAGGCGTTCGACAGAAACACCCTTCTATAATCGATATTCCCTTGTAAAATCTACATAAAATATATAAAAGTTTTCACTATTAAGTAAATACTATATATATATCTCTTCTTTGACATCCTAACAGGCATTTGGTCGAACACCTCTCGGGTGTTCGACTAAATCGACCCATTATTGCATTGAATTGATTACAAAAACTATAAATATGCATATAAAACTACAAAACTATTAGAAGATATATACTAATTATAGAAAAAATATCATACTTATATAAATAATATTATACTACTATAAAAAACCTACACTAATGTACATTCTAATTTACTAATACTAATCTGTCTATCCTACTCTAATCTACCTTATTAGTATATTTAAATACTACTCTAACCCTTCCATTCTCTCTAAATATATATTTCTAAATATCTCTCTAAATATTATAATTCGATAATTGCTAAGTCTTCTCTATTTGACTTCTTCTACTTCTTATAATTTGCTCTTATTAAACTACTCAGCCTTATTAAATTCTTATCTACCTTTTCACTATCTATATTATTATCCTTCCTACATATAATATCTAACCTCTTCAATTCTTTATTATTCTTGGCATCTATAGTACATATATATATGTAATCTTAGATATTTTCTTCTATACTAATCTTACTAAACTAATATCCCCTCTACTTATTAATTGCTTATCTCTTCTCATTCTTATTAGTTTTAGTATTATCATTATATCTTAATAAATAACAACTCATTTACTGAATATAAACCTAAAGGCCAGTCCCTATGGAGACGACCGTACTCATACTATACACTTGAGTAAGTTTCTATACTTTATTAAATTAATTTGATTGTAGGAAAATTAATTACAACAACAAATTAAAATTAACTCGTAATTTGCCTCCATCAAAGGGGGCTCTCAATTCTGGCCGACATGGGTGCTTGAATGCCCCTTCCCTGTTTATATTTTACTAAAGTTATTTATCAAAACCCCATAAAGTAAACTATATTTACCAATGACCCTATGATCTTATGTAGGCAACGACAAGGGTCATCCGTCATGTCACTCGTCACAGTGACGGATGCCGTGACGGTGATGAGCGATAAATTTTTTTCCCATGATGGTGACGTGAGGGTGACACAATACCCGTGATGCATGACGTGAAAATGGCGAAGTGTCTCAGACGTGTAACATGACGTGACAAACCTCATGGATGACGCTGGTGATGGAATCTTAAAAACATTTAAAAAAGAAAAAATGGGTAAAATTTTTCTCCCTAGAATAAGAGGATAAATAGTGTGGACAAACTTTAAAAAATAAAAAAATTAAATATCTAAAAATTCATTATAATGTATTATTTTTATTACATAATTGAATGGAAATATTATTGATCATATTAAGTATAATAATTTGCCAAACTTTACGGGAAGTATATTATACAAGAACCTATGAAATATAAATATTTTAAATTATGGAAAAAATAAATTAAAGGGAAATTTTTTCCTCCTTAGAATAATAGGATAAATAGTGTGTAAAATTTTTTAAATTTTAATATTTTCATTTTTAAAAGTTCATTATATGGGAAGTATTATAGAAGAGTCTCTGAAGTATACAAATTTTAAACTATGTAAAGGGGAATTGTTTTTTCCTTCCTTATAATAATAGGATAAATAGTGTGGACAAATTTAAAAAATTAAAATATTTAAAAGGTCGTTATAATGTATTATTTTTATTATATAATTGAAAGGAAATATTTTTGGTCATATTAAGTATAATAATTTGGCAAGATATATGGGAATGGTGAAGTATTATACATGAGACTGTGAAGTATAAACAATTTTAAATTATCAAAAAATTAAATTAAGGGGAAAATGTTTTTTCTCATTAGAATAATATGATAAGTAGTGTTGAAAATTTTAATAAATATAGTAATTTTTAATTTTTAAAAGCTCATTATTTGTGAAGTATTGTAGAAGAACCTATGAAGTACAAAATTTTAAATTATGGAAAAATTAAATTAAAGGGAAATTATTTTTTCTCCTTAGAATAATAAGATAAACAGTGTGGAAAAATTTAAGAAAATTAAAAATTTTAAATATTTAAAATTTGATTATAATATAATATTTTTATTAAATAATTGGAAGGAAACATAATTGGTCATATTAAGTAGAATATTTTGCCTATATATATATAAGAGCCTATGAAGTAAACAAAATTTAAATTATGGAAGAAGAAAATTAAAGGGAAATTGTTTTTTCTCCTTAGAATAATATGATTAGTAGTACAGAGAATGATGCAATTCTTTCTTCTTGGACGCCTCTGAGAATGATACATTCCACATGTCTTGGGCTTCTACTTGGACGCCTCCAAGAAGCTCATGCATCATCCTTTATAACTGAAAACCTTGCCAATTTTTAAATTCGGAATTACGGACTTATGAGGGAAGAAGCTCATGAATAACCCATCATAAGTTAAATTCTGATCGAAGTCAACGCTGAAAAGAACTAAAGAGTTAAATCCCAATGGAACTACCCTCTATGGTTTGGTCATTTCAAATGGCCTTGATCAGAGTCAACGTTTTAGGGGGACATTTATCTCCAACATAGACATTATCACTAGAACACTGAATTATAGTGTCCAGAGAGACAGATGGAGAGAGTAGCAATTGCAGAGAAAGAGAGAAAGATGAAGGGAGAAAATGGATGTGCAGACATAAAGATGGGGAGAGTAGAAATTACAGAGAAAGATAGAAAGATGGAGGGAGAAGAAACCGGAGAAGATGGATGTGCAGACATGAGGATGGGGAGAGTAGAAATTGCAGATAAAGAGAGAAAGTTGGAGGGAGAAGAAGCTGGAGAAATAGGATGTGCTGACATTAAGTAGCTCTCATCTATGGTTAGATGAATGAACTTCCTGAAGCTTGTATGATAGTTTCTTTGACCATTCTTACTATGGTGTAATATTTCCAAGATGTTAAATGAACAATAAATATTGCTATTTATTTACAATATTTGTCTAAGTAGGATTCGAAGTAGCGACTTAATTAGGTAGAATGCTGTGTCTGGAGGATTCATGGCTATAAATATTTATGCATGAAAAGGATGCCGTGTCTGGAGGGCTCAATTCAAGTAATTTATGTAACTGCAGATTCTTTGACTGAACCATCACCTATAATGACATTTGCACATTTAGATGTGACTATCATAATATCAAGATGATTAGCTGCTAAAGGTAGTTATCCACAAGTGTATCCTTTAGATTCAACGCCAATCATGCTACAACCTGCAATTATTGGTGAGGAACATTATGAAACTGTGAAAAGAGTCAAGGAAACTTCATGACATTACAAAGAACGGCAGAAGATTATCACTATTCTCATATGAGAGTTGGTTTAAAAATTGAGTACATAAAAAATTGAGTGTTTATTATCACAACCCTTCTTACTACAGGAAGTATTTACTGGTTCTCTGGGGAGATATGTTGGCATTGAATAAACCATTAGGGGCTTTAAATTTATTCTCTCAAGAGAACTAGACAGTTTTCCCGAACATGCCTTTTATTTGGTTGGTAACATCCATGAAGCTACCATGAAAGCTATGAACTTATAAGTGGAGAGAAAGTTGAAGAAATGACCATAAATCTTAGTGTACTAATACCCACCTAAATAGTGTGACATTCAGAAGTTAAAGAAATCATTTTATCGATGAATATTGGCCAATTGGTATATTACCAAACCACACTCTTATTGTCACAATTGTATATATTGGTCGATTGAGAATATGTCAAACTGAGTACTCAGATTTTGGAGTGTATCACTGATAAATTAATCACTAATTTTATTCGTTTAGGTAATCTGAATTAAAACAACAATACTTACAAATCATACTACCCTAGGGGGAGTAAGGGTCGATCCTCATAAAGCAAAGTAATACTTAGTGAATTTTTAGTTTAAAATATTTTTCGGTAGATTTGTTTAAGTTTTTTTATACTTATAATTTATTACCTATAAAGCAAAGTAACTAGATTTACTAAAAATATAATGAAGAAATTTTATCTATATGACAGTAATCCTGGAAGGAAATATTATATAAAGTATGATTTTTGAGAATTTTAAAGATTTTTATGGAATTATTTTAAATTTAAAATAAAACACAAATAAAATAAATAAAAATAAAAATAAATTTAACCTTCTAGATGTCGAACATATAGGGATGTGAACATATAGGGATGAGGGGAAGAAATAGCAATCGAACCCTTTTGTCACACCCACCAAGGCCCAAGGTGATCAAGACTCTTCCACTTCTTCAGCAGCTCTAGCTCTGAAACGGCGCTGATCTACCCAAATCTCACTAAAGATAAGAGGACTCAAGAACAATTCCACACAGAACACTAAATCTTGGATTTAGATTCAAACAAGAGTGAGTGTTACATTGGATTGTGAGGGGTTCATATAGGGAAGATAGAGAAATGATGACCCTTGAATCTCCCAAGGGCTTGAATGGTCCAGATCTTTTCTGTAGCCTCAATCCTGGTGAAGAGGTGTCCGCCCATCAGGTTTGAGTCCTTTGATTGCTCCTCATTATGGTCGCTCACTTGGCTTGCCTTTTTTTTTTGAAGATTTGACCTTAATGAGATTAAAGGCTCATTAAAGTCATGCAAGTTGTAACTCTGGGCCACTCCTGGAGTTCTTTACATGGTTGGGCCTTCTTGAACCTCTCTTCCTTAGCCCAATAACCCTCAAATGAGACCTAAACTTGAAAATGTCAAAAACTCTAAAAGAGAAGTGAGATTCATTCCACTAGACTCTATGAGTCAAGTGGGGTTAGTCTAAAAGAATACTAATAAATTCTCAATTATTAATTTAGGCCAACTTCATGAATTAAGTGCTTAATGATGTCTAAATGATAAATTTAAATATTTATATTCATTAAACAGTTCACTCAAATATGTCATTTAGCACCTACTATTGGACTCATCACTAACCAATGGGTAATAGTGGCTTTGATTGATGGAATGGCTAGAGTAGGTAATAATGAGATCACCTTTGTAGGAAATGATGTAGAGATAAATATAGACATTCATCCACGAGAAGTTCAAGAAAAAGTGGAAGAAAATTTGCACAAATTAGAAGATAAAAGACATGCAATCGATGTTAATCTATCTCTAAGTTTAACTAGACACCAGTGGAGGCTATCAATGTTATTTTTGCATGTCAGATGAATTGGAAAAATATAAGGAAGTTCCTTATTAGACTAGACTCTCTATTTTGAGCCTAAAAATGGAAAACAATGAGATGCAAGAACAGGAGATGAATGCTAGGTCTTTATGCTCCACTAGGGTCACACAGATTTACAGATGCAAGTAATCTCCTTTTCTTCTACGTTGCTTCTCCCCAATTACCCTAGACAGCAATGATGGGCATTTGGTGTATCTTTTAGCTTTCTCATTTATGAATTTTCTAAAAATATTATAATAAAGTTCAGCAATGGTTTTTACAGAGTTCAGTGCCTTAATTTATATTTCCAAGGGTATGGATAAAAAGAGGAGAGAAAGATGAAGCTGACCTCCCAACTTCAGTTTGATTGGTCTTGTGGATCGTCAGTTATCAAGCTTTGTCATGTGTACTATCTGGGCCTTTATTTTATGTAAATATAATATCTCCCAATCCACTTTCCCCAGTCTAACACGTGTCCATGCACATAAAAGAGAATAAATTATTAAATGATTAAATGTATGATATGAATACATGTCACTGCATGTCACACCTACACACTATTTGACCCTGTCAACCAAAATGGTCCCATGTGTCGCTGACATATGAAAATAAATAAATGTGTCATTATTAAAAAATTAAAGGTTAGACCTGGTGATGTAGTTTACACACATCATTTAATCACCGATTACATTTTGACCAATGATGATTTGATGTGTAAGTTCAGTGTCATCTTTGACTGGCAGACCACTATGTGAAATTTAAATTGTCCAATTTTATATTTCTGATAATGTCCTTCTATCTCGTTCTTCTCAATCACAGTTATCATGATTTAAATCATTCCTTTTCCTATGGGTCCAAATTACATTTCACATTAAAATAATAAAAAACTTCATAAACTAATGCTTGGCTATCATGGCATCGCAATGAGCGATGCCATAATCGATACCTTTTGAAATTAATAGCGGCGATCATCATTGCCAAAAATTTGATTGGTCACCATGCAAGTAAAGTGAATGGCAACACACAGTGAAGCATAAAAATAAGACTGGAAACTCTATAGAATTATCATGAATAGATTATACCTCACAAAACATAAAATATAAATACTGGCTTAGAAAGTTAATGTCTATATTAGTTTAATATTAGAAAATTTTTGAAAATAAAATTTAAAATATGTAGTCAAAATAATACATAAATTATCATAAAATCCTAAAAATCAGCATACCACGATCAAATATATTTAATAATTTTTGGCTTGATAAAACTCATATATAATCAAAAAGAGAATTCATGATATTAATCTAATTAATATCATGCTATCGACATTCTAATATGTAATAATCCACATTATTTGGGAGTACATATATATATGATTATTATTTTGACTGTTTCATACCCATAGATAACTGACGAATTCAACTTTGGGTGTTACTTCATCATTCACAATTGAGTAAATCAGTAAAATTTATAGAATTGCGAACTCTAGGAAAATAGGATTACCTACAGATGACATAGAGTCATCTCCATAGGGACTGGATATTAAGAAATTAATGACTGTTAGTATTGTGTTTAGCAATTAAGAGATAATTTATTAGAGTGGAAGGTGATATGAGGATATCTATTGATGTGTATAAGTGTTTATGAAAATGGAATAAGTAGGATGATGGATGATGATAGTTGGTGATAAAAATTAGATATGGATGAATTCATGTGAATGGATGGATATGATGGGTGGGTGTTGAGAATAAGCTGAGAGTATAAACACCACAAAATTCCCATAGATTCTTATATTCTATGGATTTATGATATTTGTCACAACAATAGATCTACTCTACTTCTCGTTTGCCTCCTAGCTTCAAAATGATGGGCATAAAAAATCTGGTGGATATCAGAATCAAGACAATGTAAGATAAATGCCAAGACAATTTTTACATGGACAAAGGGGTCCTTTTATAGAACAGAGGGCATGGATGGATGTAGAAGAGAGAGAGATGAACATTATAAAACTGGATTATTCTGACCTCTTGAATCTTAATATCACTTTCATCGATCCACATGTTGAATCCATGTGCGTTAGTGGAACCCTCATGTTCAGAAAATGTTCTGCTAATATCTGTGTTTAATCATCAGGATACACATGTCAATCCATGTCCTAGGTTTTCCAAAAAGGGAGCATCATTTTTGTGAAATACCATTCCTGTTCTTCCACGTGTTCTAACTTTTTTGGCCTTTTAGATCACATTTATTGTGATCTAAATTACAAGATTTTGTTTCGTTGATATGTGACCATTGAGTACACCGCATCTTATGTGAATAAAATTGATCTTTCTTCTGCCTCCATAAATTAAAGGAAATTAAAAAATGCATGACCATTAAACTATTATCCAGTTATGGCACCACGAATTGTGATGCCACAATGACACTTTACACAATGATTGGAAGGCCAATAATTGGTTGTCAGAATGTAGTGACAACAATCCAAATTATTTGGATCGAAACATATGGAAATCCAAAATAAATCCATAAAAATCATAAAAAAATTCTACTAAATAAATTATCATTCATAAAATCTGAAAAATAAATCTGTAAAATATGATGTCATAAACATATGAAAAATATATTTTGACTCGAAAAACTTCTTTATTGATGAATATTCTGATGAAAATATCATAAAATATCGAAACGTTATAAAACAGATTTAATCATTTGAAGCTTGATAAAATGTATACAAATTTAACATCCATAATTTTATGATAATGAATGAAAGTTATCATTAACATATTTTTTGATTTATTATTTGTCAAAATATAATCATTATCCTATATAATTGTCTGCTAACCATAATCATACCATCATTAAAAATTAATTTTCAGTTTAAATCATAGGAGCATGTTATTATATTGAAATTCTTTGAACTTTTTGTTGCTTCCCTTTCTTGAGATAAATATTCTTTGAGTACTTAGATACTTTGTCATCTTTAAATACTTGGATATCAAATAGACAGATGAATCAAATTGATATCCGTCATGTCAATTTCATACACTATCAAACTCTTGAATTCTTGAATGCTAACGATCATAAGATCACCTTTGCTCCTCTTGATGTATAATGTGTTCTCGTTTTCACATTTCTGAAAACTATACAGTACCAAAAAATAATGTATTGTTCAATACCATGCTCTTCATGCTTGTTTCAAGCCAAATAAAGATTTCTTCAACTTGCATGTTCATCCTCATGTTCATTTAACCTCAAATCCATAAGATTGCATGAAATAAAGTTCAAGAAATCATATTAAGATCAAACTGGTAAACTTTTGATGTCACTTGAGCTGAAATCTCCAATAAAACACTCACTTTTTCAAGTCTTACAGCAGGTGACAGTATCTTAAAATTATCAATTCCATAATTTTGTGTATAACCTTTAGGTAGTAACCATGCAATATACCTTTTTGCTCTTCAACCAGCTACATGCTTGATCTGGAATATGTACACCCCATTGACTTTAATTCAATGTGTAAATTTTGATGAATTTATTAATATAATTTAGTCAAATCATGTTATATTAATTCCAAAATAAACATGTTGACTATACCACAATTAGGAGTAAAATATAATTTATAGTTCATCATGGGTATGGACAAAATTGCTGAAATACTAACTTCTATTCGAAATGCTGAGATGACTAAAAAAGGAACGGTTTAAATGCTCATGTGAAATAAGACAATCTAATATTTGAAATCACGATAAACATAATATGCTTTTGGATATTTATATTTATTTTAGGAATTAAATATACTTTAATAAAATCAAACTAATGAATTTTATTAACAATAAAACTGAAATAAGATAATTTTCCTAATTAAACTAATTTATTCAGAGTTTATAAAATAATTTAAATAATATTGTAGTAAAAATATATTAATTTATTCTAAATAAATACCTTCGCTGGCATTTTGGCATCACGAGGTGATGGTTGATGGTGGTTGACGTGAGTGGAGTGGAATAGATGAAAGAAATACTGTTGTTGATTAGGATGGAGATCATGGCCGATACAAGCTGACAAGCCATGGAGGAGGGGGGTTGGGCGAGTGATGACAAGTTTACTGTATTTGGTGGCGATAGAGATGGAGGAAGTTACATGCTGAAAAGGATGAGAGCTGGAGGTTGTGTACGTGATGGTATAAACCTAGGCTATCGGTGACAATAACCTGGGGAAAAGGACCAAGACCTGAGTGATGCTTTTACTTCATTTGTCTTGATAAAAATGTCATGCTTTGAGTCCTCCACTCATGGAATGCAAGAACAGACTCAGAAAATATCTTTAATGGTGGATGGATAGACAAGGTAAAGATGGAAATACCTTCAGAATTTCAGCCTGAAAATCTTCATGTATTGTATGATATTATTGTTTGATTTGAAGCAAGATAAGCCATCCATTTTCTCTCTCCTCTGATTTGCGACGCAGATTGATAGCATGATAAGAAATTCTGGGAGGACCTGGAAACATCAGAAAATTCATTAAAAATATTTAAATGAATTCAATATTATATTTATTGACTTATAAATTATTTTCTTTATGAATTGAAGCTCAGAAAATTGTATAGAAATTCCCAAAAATACAAAATTAGAATATCATCCTAAAAAATTCAATGGAGTCCTCAGTAGATAAATCTAAATGAACATTTTTGACTAACAAAATTATTTCAGCAATGAGAATTATGTCAAAAAGTTATGTTAAAATACCATAGAATCAAGAAAAACCTAAAATTCATTCGTAAAGCATAATAAATAATTTTTGGCTTTAGTGTCATGCGTTTATGATCATTTGAATGAAAATAAGCATCAAAACGCACAAAATTTTAACTAAAATAGCATGATATATGTGATTATCATGACCACATATCTCACCATGAATAAATCGTGTAATTAATATAGTATGGAGAAAAACTGTATTCCAATATTGAAGTGTGTCTTCAAATAGACGCACAAATATCATAAATAATCTTGAAACATTAGTGCAGCTTGTAGTGAAAGGCCATGTGTTTCATTATGGCGTTGATATATTAGTTGGGAATGAATCTTTTGGTTTTAAATCAGGCTTGTAGTAATAACGTTTTTCCCAATAATGCACTAAAGTAAAGTGATAATGTCATTCATATTCTGATTGATTTTTTTTGCAATATAGGTTCTCCACATGATTATACATTTTTTCAATATTACTTTCCATTGAATATTTGAAAACCAATCCCAATACGTCTCTCTTGGAAACACTTGAACAGAGCTGGTCATGAATTTAGGGATCGGTCGTCTGATATCCGATAATGGCCAACCGATATCCAGTAAATGACAAGGTGGTTTCTTTTACCAGGTATCGGATATCGAATAGATACCGACATCCCTATCTATAACGGATATCAGAAATGATATCCGGATATCAATTTCCGGTATCAAGAGAAAAAAATCAGTGCTGAACATCATTTTAGATGTTTAAAGTTAACAATGCCCACATTTATTAAGTATATTATTAACTCATTTAATATATGTGCTTTAAAATATTCATTTTCTTCCAAATGGGATAATAGGATTCAGAGTTAAGTGTATATATTAAACAAGATAATAATATACTTAATAAACTCTATTATCCCAAAATGGAATCCTATTATCTTAAACTCTGAATCCTGTTATCCCATTTGGAAGAGAACAAAAATTTTGAAGTGTATATATTAAACGAGATATTAATATACTTAAAAAGTTCTCTTCTTACCTGCTGGCCAACGCTTTTCCTCACCAAACCATTGCACGATGACATCTACAACCTATAAATGTATTTTAACAATCATTCCATGTTGGATACCAAAATCCGATATCCAACTCTGATATCCGATATCGTCATCCTTTCCAAGAGACGGAGGCGGATGATGACATCAAAACGGATGATGATATCAGATATCGGTACTATAGCAACCAATATCCGATATAGTGACCCGATATTTGGATCTCGATAAAAATTGATATAGGATATGTGATTTTCAATATCCAATTCAGCATCCGTCCCGATACCGTAATCCGATGTCAGTATCGGGGCGGGCGACACTAGCCGTGATCTCTGTTTGAGAATATTGGTTATCTTGATCTTTGTTTAGAATAAGAAAGAGGCATTGGGCGCAAGCATTGAGCTCCCTTATTTCAAAGTACATGTACACGAAAGAGGGATGTGATGTACCGCTGTTTAATCATTTTGTTTGATGTCCCTCCTTAGCATCTTTATCCGTGAATAGACTGTTCTGATAGAACTCATTTCTAGAGAAAATATAAAATAACTTCCTCATTAGATGCATGAAAGGAAAGTGGTTCCAATGATGATTTTGAGAAGGATCAAGATTCCACTTTTTTAGAGAAATATATTTTTATATAGTGTGCTTGGTATGCACTTCGATGTAATCTTCGACTGCCTCACCTAGATAATCTCCTAGGATCATCTTTTATCACAAAAGCTTGTACATATTCCAAAGTCGGCCAATCCGTATCCCTCCTTTCTCCCTTGGAACCATTGGATTCAGCTTCCATGATGAGAAACAAGTCGTGAACATATTTTGTAGACTTGTAATAATTGGATGATAAAGTGCTATTTCTATTGCATGGATATTATGCTCTAAATTAATAATGAAATTAAAATAAAATATTGAAACATGTTGTGATGAGTCTGATATAAAAAAATAGATACGTAGATAACAAAATTTTCATATTATGTGCGCTAAGCTTGACACATAATGAAGAAATCCATGATTGACATCAAGTGTAAATGATAACACTAAGATATTCGAGCTATATTATTTATCACATTTGCATTTATAGATATGTAGCTAGAGTAAATTGAGCTTTATTTCTGATTATATGAGTATGGAGAAAATCAAGAATCACATAGGAATTGTTTTAGTTTAGTTCACTAATTTTCCTAAAACTTTAGATTCTATTAAGCTAATATAAGTATGTTAAATATTTTTCCTGTGATGATCCAAAGATTGTATTATGATGATGTAAGTTTTTATGTTCTTCAGAATAAATTATCATTCTACGCTTCAAAATTGTTAAAATTAGAATGTACCTTGCTCATAAAAATGCAGAAAATTGGAATATCCTCTTTCAGTAAGAGTTATGAATATATAACTAAAGAGGGATTACAAATTCAGAAAATCAATTTACATGGGGAAATAAATATATTTCCAAAGGATTAAATCCTGAGTCGAAAAAGAAAATATCTCTCTGAGGCAAGCTCAATAGACAAAAGGCCCACCTGAAATATCTTATGAAATCCAATGGGCGAATGAACATCCTTATATAGGAGGTAATATCTTTTCATATGTAAGACTTAAATTGGGCGAGTACGGAGAATAAGACCGTGAAAATATTTACCTTACCCCTTTAAATGTTGAGCACTGAATTTTGGGATATTTGATGTCTTCCGAAAAATGAGATATAAAAGATAATGAATAAATAAAATAAAAGGAAAAATTTGAAGAAAATTATTAAAAGTGGATAGCGACATCTTTCTTATGTTAACTATATTTTGTTCCTTGTGAGCTTACATTTAAGAGTGCCTCCCATTCCTACATAAAGAAGATGAATTTTTCTACCAAGATTTTATGCCATGAGGATTTGATTAATTATACGTACATATTTGTTGAAACACTAAATGCAGAGGAAATAAAATAAAACAAATTAGAAATAAAATTGGATTAAGGTATTTTTTGAAAGTATAGCAAAATTTTAACTCTCTCTATTTTATATCTATCTTAAATTCCTTTGATCTCCCTAGTGGAGACTTAGGAAGGAGAAGTACGAAAGAGACTTGGTTTTTATTGATTAATTTTGGAGAGGTTAGTCTATATCTTTTGAGGTGTACATGTGAAATTTTATTTGGGAATAAAAGGGAGAGATTAAAGGATATTAAACATCAAAATTCATAGAATCAAAGCCTTAAATATTTAGGATATTAATGAAACGAATAAATGGGAACACATAAATAGTGATTTTTCCTGAGGTAAGAAAGAATCTATATTTGTTGTCCACAGATGAAGTTTTATTTGAGTAAATTTAGAGATTGAAAGCACATTGGATGAACAATGGGAATTGAGGTAATATTTGGATTAATGTGAACCTTTTAAACTGATCAATATTAAATCAGTAGTGTCTTGATTTCGAATAATAATTTCATATGACCGTACTATTGTCCATATTTGAATTACATTTATTTGATATTTGATAAATACATGCTGAAAATTCATTGTGGATTATATTTCATTTCAAATTAGTAATGTTATGTAGCTTTGAAAGATAATCAGAATTAATATGCTTAATGTAAATCATCATGGAGTGAAAATGGATTCGAAGTAAGGTTAGTACTCTCTTTGCATCATTAACCTGTTGAACATAATCTGAGAGTTAGTATTTTAGACACTGGGGGCCCAACCAAGAAAAGGACATGCGCTCTATTTTTAAGTCAATGATGACAAAATTGATTTAATATTTATCTGTGTTGTCTTGATGTTTGATTGCCCCATTTTCAGCAGGTTTTGATTTGGGGGCCTGGAAGATTACAATATATATCATGATGGGGGCAGGGCTATAGATTAGGAGCTTTCTATTAACTGGATGAAGGGACTAGTCCCGATTCCCTATAAAAATAAATTTGTCATCTATCTCTTCTGCCCAATTTCCTAGTTAGGATAAATGTTGCTTGATTGTAGGTGCGGGCAAATTATAAGGATTTGTTCTAATCGAAGATGTAAAGTGAGACAAGGCACGACTTAAGGAGGAGTTTTTTATAAAAAAGGTTATGAGGCGCGAGTTTACGAGTGGGAACAGAGCAGAAGCGACTGAGCCAACTAGTAGGTTATTGTCTATGTATTTTCTAGGTTAAATAGGACATAGACATAGAGATGAGAAAAATTCCCTCTAGTAAGACTATGAATATTTCGCTCTCAGTGGCCCTCATCATTACATTTGACATCATAAAGACAAATAACTAAAACCAGATCCGACACATCTATCATGCAGTTCCAATGTTAAAAAGAGAAAACATACGTACATGCGTACATACATACCTAGAGCAGTATTCACAGTAGTAAGATTATTCATGAATACTACAGGAAAAGATACCTGACAATTAACCCTTCAAAAGATAAACCCATCCTGATGTTTACTCGGAGACGACTGGGTACGACGCGCACGTCGCAACCCCTGCACCATTCAAAACAACAATATAATATCCTGATTTCATGGAATCAGAACTTTAGGAAAGGGGTCACACATACCGCACATGTTCTTGCCCATCTCCATCTTGAAGTACCCTTCGTCTCCCCAGTTCTTTCCCCAAGAGTTTTTGATAAGCCAGTAAGGCACCCCGTTCTCCACCCCATAACCCACCGCCAAAACTGCGTGGTTTACATCCTGCTCAACAAAAGATAGAACTTTTGTCATGAACAGTCAGTGTTTGGAGAAGAATGTGAAGGAGTATGAAGAAGTTATAGTTCCGGATCGTCCCGGACATGGACAATGGACGGGACGGGGCGAATCTCGTTCGGTCCGACATCCGGATTCAGTGCAGGGATGAAGGATGAGAAGAAATTTTCGTCCGAGGATACAAAAACCATCCCGTCCTGTCCTCCCGGGATGAATTTTTGTCCCGTCTGGGAAAAATCGTCCCGTCCTTCATCTCAGACGATAAAAACCCATTTTATATTTAGACATATATCAATATAGATCTTTCAAAGTTTTTTAGGGAAATATGGAGGATAGAGTATGCAAAGGGACATATGTACAATTATTTCTGAGCGGAGTCAGTTTGAATGCGCATAAAAATACAGTGACTTTGATGCAAATGCAAATTGTCACAGCGAGGCCACGTGGTTACATCTCAACTGTCGGATGTGAATCTGGCAGTTTTTCGTCCAGATTCGTCAGTTCATGTGGTTTTTGTCCCATGGCACGAAAATTGGCCCCCCCCCCCCCCACCCGGTGGTCCCCGGGACGAATTTTTGTCCCGAATTTCGTCCATACTCCTGGATGGGACTATTTTTTTCGTCCCGGGACGAAAAAATCGTCCCGTCCCCCTCCCTTCATTAATATATTAATATAGATTATAAAGAATATAGATAAACAAGCCTACCATTGGGCTATGTCCGCAGGAGTCGCTTGTGTAGACTCCGCTCTTGTAGAACCGGAAACCGCTCACCACTTCGAACGCAACGCTCACGGGGCGAACGAGCCCGACAGCGTGCTTGAGCTCCTCCTCCGAACCCTAGAATTTAACGCAGACGTGTCCATTTTAGAAACGAACACGTACCCCCATTGAGGAGAAGAATACCGCTCATTACCAGAGTGATGTTGACGGAATCGACGACCTTCACACCGACGTTCTCGTTCTTGAACTTGCAATAACCGTTTGTTCCCGCGTATGGGTATGATTCCTCTGTGTCCAATCCCCCGTTGTACTTGATGTATTCGAAGGCCTGCGATGGCAGACCGCCGTTGCAGCCGAAGTTGTTGAATCCGGCTGCGCAGTCTACGAGCTGCTGCTCCGAGAGAGATACGCTCTTCCCTGTTAGTTGAGTGTATGCCGCTTCCAGCGCGCCAGTAGTACTGTTTAATCCCCCCGCAAGAACACCCATTAGTTGTAAAAACTTCAAGAAAAGAAGACAGATAGTGAATGTTAAATCCCTTTTGCATAGCTTAGTTTATGTTTATTTCTTTTTTTGTTGACTGGGTTGTCTTTACTCTGTTTGTTCTCCTATGATTGTTCATCCAGAAACCGGAGGAGTATTTGAAGAGAAGACAGATAGTGAATATTCTATCGATAGTGGACATTAAATCCCTTTTGCGTGGCTTAGTTGTATGTTTATTTTCAGTTTGTTTTAACTCTGTATGTTCTTCTATCATAGTTTATTTATAGAACGAGATATCCAGAAATTTTCAGAGGAGAATTTGAAGGTACCTGAATGTCCAGCAAGATCCGCAGTGGCCCTGGTTCTTGACCGGGCTCACGATGCCTTCCTCTCTCCAATCTTTCTGCAAACGCAAAAAAAAACACAAAATTCAACACAAATGATCATTTTTTCCGTGATCGAGGCAGGTTTGCAGTTTGTACCTTCGAGGGAAGAACCGCGGTAGTCAACTTATGGCTGCCTTTGAGAGTAGCAGAACAGTTCTGCGCCGCTCCAAGGCGATGAGCGCGGAATTCATCCCACGTCATATCCGCGAATTCTAGACGTCAGGAACGAGCGGTTAAAATGGGGGAATCTCGCACAGATCGGTAAAACAAACGGATTAATTGCTGAAATCTCACCGTTGATTCCGAGGAAGTAGGAGCTAATCCGCCGGTTACTCCGGCGGATCAGTTTAAGATTCTCCACAAAGATCGAGAACCGCAGCCTGATCTCTTCCACCGAACCGTAGTTCTTCCCGTGCCTGAGATCGTCGCACAAGTCGGAATCGAAATAAATCAACAATCGAAGGAATCACAAGCGGTGAAAGTAGAAAAACAGGGAAATCGGACGATGATCGATTACTTGCGGACAAATCTGGCGAAGGCGAAGGTATGGCGAGCGCTGCCGACGGCCTGGAAGAGAGCCGATTCGAAGGCGGCGAGATCCGGCTTATCCGTGACTAAGCGGATCGCTTCTTCGGCATCGAACGGCGAGTACGATCCGCCGCCGGCAGCGGCGGCGGCCGCGACGGAGGCGGCGACGGCGATGAAGACGATGGCGTAAGCGCGACCAGTCGGCGAAGCCATCTCTCTCTCCTCTCCTTCTCCGTTCTTCTCGGAGAGTGAACCCCAACTGGTTAACAGTCGCGTTTATATAGGGCACTCATGATGACGTAGACGATGACGTCATTCATTTATTTAAAATTTTTTCTAATTAAGACCTAAATATCTGTTACATATCGATTCTCTAGGTGGGACCAGAAGAATCTTTAGGTGGGGACCACATCAACTTGCGTATCCCATTGGGAAGCTTGGAAGATATTTTCGAACTCTTTTATTGGGTTGAATGAATCATTATTTATTACAGAAAAAAGCTAATTCAGCCAAAAATGGAATCTTTCGTTGGGACCCGCCTTATCTTTCATTGAAACAATAATTTAGTATTGGTAGTCCTTCAATAAATGGAAAAGGTAAATATCTGCTAAAGTGTCTGATGTTGGAGATATATACTTAACCTCTCTTTTCTCTTTTTTCTGGTTGAGCTTATGATATAATTTTTTGAAAAAATAAGAAAGATATTTTTGAACTCTTTTTTCGGTGCGGACCACATCAACTTACATATAACGTTGGAAAGCTACACTCATATATTTTTGAACTAATTTTTTGGGTTGAATGAATAATTATTTATTACAGAAATAGCTAATTCAGCCAAAAATGGAATCTTAAATTGGGATCCACCTTATCTTACACCAAAAAAGATAAATATCTTTAATAAATGAAAAAGATAAATATCTGCTAAAGTAACGGATATTGCAGCTAAATATTTATTCAGTGCTTATTCTTCAGACAATGATATATATTTTTGAAAAAATAGGGAAGATCACCCGAGAAAGGCGATCAACCTGATGCTCATAAAAGCAGATGAATGATCGCCATAAAACCGCCGGATTGCACCAGAAGGAGCCTTCCCCATTCAACCTTCCTCCTGGATCCTGGCCTCCCCCATAGAACAGTGGGACAAATTATATCCTCCACTAGTTTTTCAGAATTACTGGATTCTATTTAAGCCCCAAAATATCCCAAAAAGAATTTAATACTAGAATTCATTAAGAAGGATCCACGGTGTCCAGATTCATTGAATCTGAGGCCGCACCAGCCCCAAATCTATTTTTTTTCCGAGATTTATGGGTTTTTTTGAAACCCAGAAAATGTACCGAATGAAATGTTTAAAATTAACGTTCCCATTATCCGCGTTGAATATTCTAATAATTTAATATTAGAATCTGAGGCCAAATTGGGCCGAAGATTGATATCATGGGCTGAGCGAAGGAATGAAAGAGACGAAGGGAAGATCTCAGCCGGGATCGACGGCGGAGGAGCTCGGCGGCGTTCGGCGGAAAGCGGCGACCGCGCCGGCGGCGCGGCGTTCGAGCCAGCGGAGCCGCCGCTCGAGCCGGAGCACGCCGAGGTGCACGATCCTGGCGTCGACCTCGGCTAGCCGAGCGAACGCGCGGAGAAGAAGGAAGTAGTCTGCGTGAGCTACGAATTGAAGCCGCCCTTCGACCTTCTTCCTCCTGTAGTGGAGGTAATCCTCCGTCTTACAGCGAATCCTCGGCGAGATATACTCGAATCCGTGCTCCTTCATGCTCCTCTTCATCTCCGCGAGAGGATCTCCTAGCGGCTCCGTCTCATCCCCATTTCCCCCCTGAAAATTTCAAATCTCAGCGGAAATTGCGTGCCCTAGCCATAAACCCTGATCACTGATCGGATTTTGTGATTTATTTCTCGATCGTGGAATACGAACCTTGTCTCTGGATCTCTTCCTGCACGCATCGGACGGCTCGCGGGAATCCGCCGCCTGGGAGAAATTCAAACCCTTTTCAATCCAATCGAACGAGAGAAATTTGTCGAGAACTCGTGTTACAGAAGAGGGAGTACCTCTTGCTTGTCGTAGATATCCCACAGCATGTCTATCAATCTCTCCTCTTCGTATGTTGTCGACATGCCGGCGAAGATGACATCCTTGCAGTACACCAGGTAAGATCGCAAATCCTTCGAATGGGCTGTGCCTCCCCAGGAAATTAACTTCACAGATGAATGAAGAATCGCCAACAAAAACTAAACAGCAAAGAAAGAAATACCTGGAGATGGGTCAAGATCTTTGAATTTGGATTCGAGGATAGACAAAATTGCCCGGGCATCCAGCTGGGAAGATTCAGGGTGTTCTTGAGAATGAATCTTGGGATCAGATAAACTCTTCTCCCAGACTCCATGGCCATGAATATCGTATAAAATTCTCATGGAAACCATCACGAGAGCCACCACACAGACCCGGGTCGGGAGTCTGAAAGGATTTGCAGACAGCCAGAGCTCAGCAGGCATCGACCACTCATAAACACGGCAGGTTTGCTGAAGAATCTCTTCGACTGGGAGACAGAGCTGAGAAAGATAACGCCGGGCAATGGCGTAGAAGTTTACCGGAGGAAGGTGGAGGCCGATGGACTCAGCGATAGATCCAGCCGTTGATTCAGTGTGCCATGATCCGAGCCCGTAGACTGGTCTGAACATGGACCTTGAGCTTGAAGGGAAGCCTGGACCTGGGTTTCCAAGAGCCTTCTCAACGTCACAGAAAGCAGTCAAATAAGAGATTTTTCCCTCTGTAGCCCAGTTCACTAAGTCAGTAGGCAGAATCGTCTCTCTCGCCACAAGACAACCCAAGAACACAAAGGCCAGCGATGAGTGTACAGGGATCATTCTTCTTAGAGAACTCACCCAGACATAGATTGGCTTCCTCCTGAGGAAACAACTGCCGTCTGCGCCATCTTCTTCGCTGGTGTGATCTGGGTAAGACCAAAAATTCAATTTTGAGTGATGTTCAATCAAGCGAAGAATACATCGGATTCTGAAATTTGCAGCTCACCTTTACGACGCTCATGGGCCGAAGCTTCGGCTTCTAAGATGGCCTTATCAGCCCAGCTATCATCAAAGACCTTCTTCACCGCCAAGAACCTCAACCAAACTTCACCCACAATCCCAGAAATGAGAGAGCTCACCCCAAACTTCTCCACCAACTCCTTGCACTGCATCTGAATTATAAGCTGCATTCCCTGCACATACCTAAGTCTGATCTTGTCCGCCATCACCTTCTCGTTAGAGCATAAACCCTGAGCAAAGTCTACCGGCAGAGGGATCTCATCGTCAAAACCGTGAGTATTGTCCTCTTCCTTGACGCTGCTTCCAAGATTTCTTGCCAAGGATCGAAGAAGCTCCTCTTTGGAGGACTTCGACTGGGGCTGCGATTGGGATTGAGACAAGGACATCTGCCGGGATTGGGAGTGGCGGGTGAACTTCACGTTGTACATCGCGCCTTCCGCCCCGAACATATCATCCTCTAAGCACTCTGTTTCCATCATGTCTTGTGTTTGGCCGCCGCAGTCTCTGCAGTAGAAGAATCCATCATCGCCGCCATCGAAGTCGGTTCCTCCGCAGTCCCCGCAACGAACGCCGCGGCGCGCCGCGGAATCCAATCGCTCGGGTTTTACGGCAGAAAAATCCATGTCCTGGAAGAAAGACGACGTCGGAAAGCCTTCGCTCTGGTCGAAATCGAAGAAATTTCAGAGAAATTGCAGCAAGAACTGGATAATTGCAGAGATTGCAGGAAGAAATTGCTGAGAAACTGCGATCGCATCGCATCGCCGCCGCATCGCTGACGCGATTTGCTTCTCTCCAGATGAACAATATCACCATCGTCGTGCCCTAAGTATCGTGCCATTTCTATTTAATCTCGATTATATGGAATTTTTAGAGGAATTTGCGAAAAAGTCCGATTTTTTCAATTGTTTTGCCTTTTGCCACGCGTAAGATTTAATTGAAATCTTCTGGAAAACCCAGCTCAGGAGGCAAACGCGGGTACCCACGATTCAAACTAAATTTTACGCGTACATGCGTTGACCTTGAGCCATTGACTTTCCTGGTAGCCTATCTATCTATCAATGGGTCAAGGTCAATAGCTCAATCTTTCTATCCTTTTCTCGTCTATTTGTACTTCTATCCCTATATATATCTATCTACCTAGCCATTTATATATGTTTCTATTTATCTATAATATAAATCTATATATCATACACCCAATTGCGTGTCTAATGTGTAATCTATCAAACTATCCATCTATCCATCTATTCATATGAATATATTTTATTTCAGTTTGTATGACTTTCTATTGATCAATTTATCTACCTACCTATAAACCTATTGATACATTTATCTTTTGGTTATTTTAACTATCGCTCGGTCAAATAAAATATTTACCTTACCCATCGTCTACCGTTCTCTCTGCCCATTACCCTGGTCAAATAGTTCAACGGTCATGACAGTCCCCGGTTTCTAGACGGCATGGGTTACATTTAAAAATTGAAATGGCAGGACCAAGAATTACATGAACGCTGACATTAGGAAATTTACATGAGGGAAATTGAATAAACTTGCCGGTGGTTGAAAGTTTTGTGTGGTCCCGTGGGGCAGAATACTACATTATTATTAATAACAAGATAATCCATTGGTGCACTGATAAGCTATTTTCTCGGGTTCAAATGAAAAAGAGAGGACATCTAAAAGTGTAGATAAGCCTCAGGATGATAGATCAGTTGGTTGGGAGAGGGGGAGAGGGGAGAGGGGAGAGAGAGAGAGCGAGAGTGAGAGAGAACGAGAGAGAGAGAGAGAGAGAGAGAGAGAGAGAGAGAGCGACAGAAAGAGACAGAGAGAGACAGAGAGAGAGACGGAGAGAGACACAGAGAGAGAGACGGAGAGAGAGAGAGAGAGAGAGAGAGAGAGAGACGGAGAGAGCGAGAGAGAGAGAGAGAGAGAGAGAGAGAGAGAGAGAAATGGAGAGGGGAAGGGAGAGAGAGAGACAATGAGAGAGGGAGACAGAGACAGACAGAGAGAGACAGAGAGAGAGAGAGAGAGAGAGAGAGAGAGAGAGAGAGAGAGAGAGAGAGAGAGAGAGAGAGAGAGAGAGAGAGAGAGAGAGAGAGAGAGAGAGAGAGAGAGAGAGAGAGAGAGAGAGAGAGAGAGAGAGAGAGAGAGAGAGAGAGAGAGAGAGAGAGAGAGAGAGAGAGAGAGAGAGAGAGAGAGAGAGAGAGAGAGAGAGAGAGAGAGAGAGAGAGAGAGAGAGAGAGAGGGAGAGACATACAGATCGGGAGACAGAGACATATAGAGAGAGAGGGAGACATAGACATATAGAGAGAGACACAGAGAGACAGAGAGACAGGGAGACAAAGAGAGAGAGAGAGACAGAGGGAGAGAGTGACAGAGAGACGGACAGAGAGAGAGACAGAGAAAAAGAGAGACAGAGACAGAGAGAGACAGAGAGAGACAGAGAGAGAGAAAGAGAGAGACAGAGATAGAGAGAGACAGAGAGAGAAACAGAGGGAGACAGAGACAGAGAGAGAGAGAGAAATAGGGATCGGGGATTCGGACAGATTCAAATGTACGATCGAATCCGACCACCGATCTGTCCAGTTCAGATTCGATCCGAACGCGATCTGCGCGTCTCTTCGGATCGGATCGAACAAGATGGCTGTTCGGATCGAATGTTCGAATGCGATCCGATTCGAACACGTTGTTCGAATCGGATCGAATCTGTGCCCAGCGCCGGCCAGCGCCGCTCAGCTGTGCCCAGCGGCCGCCCAGCTGCGCCAGCGGCCGCCCAGCGCGGGCCAGCGGCCGCCCAGCGCGGGCCAGCGGCCGCCAGCGTCGCCCAGCGGCCGTCCAGCGCCGGCCAACGGCCACGGGCGCCGGCCAGCGGCCACGGGCGCCGGCCAGCGACCGCCAGAGCCGGCCAGCGGCGCCCAGCGACCGCCAGCAGTTCAGCGGCGGCCGGCGACCACCAGAGAGAAAGTCGCTGGCGGTCGCTGGCGCCCGCTGGCCATTTGTTCGGACTTGTAAGAACGGTTAGAACAAATGGCCGATCGAACACCAACGAACCAATCTGTTCGTTCGAAACTTTCGATCGAACACGAAGAAAGGGTTCGTTCGATCGAAAGATTCGAACAGATTAGTTCGACTCAGCATTTGTTCGTTCGAATCTTTCGAACAAGATTCGAACGATTTGATCCGATCCGATCCCCGATGCCTTGAGAGAAAAAGAGACACAGAGATAGAGAGACAGAGAGAGAAAGAGAGAGACAGAGATAGAGAGAGAGAGACAGAGAGAGAAAGAGAGAGACAGAGAGAGAGATAGAGAGAAAGAGAGAGAGAAAGAGAGAGAGAAAGAGAGAGAGAAAGAGAGAGAGATAGAGAGAAAGAGAGAGAGAAAGAGAGAGAGAAAGAGAGAGAGACAGAGAGAGACAGAGAGAGAGAGAGAGAGAGAGAGAGAGAGAGAGAGAGAGAGAGAGAGAGAGAGAGAGAGAGAGAGAGAGAGAGAGAGAGAGAGAGAGAGAGAGAGAGAGAGAGAGAGAGAGAAGAGAGAGAGAGAGAGAGAGAGAGAGAGAGAGAGAGAGAGAGAGAGAGAGAGAGAGAGAGAGAGAGAGAGAGAGAGAGAGAGAGAGAGAGAGAGAGAGAGAGAGAGAGAGAGAGAGAGAGAGAGAGAGAGAGAGAGAGAGAGAGAGAGAGAGAGAGAGAGAGAGACAGACAGACAGACAGACAGAGACAGAGAGAGGGGGAGACAGTCCTACACAACGAGAGAGAGAGAGAGAGAGAGGAGACAGAGACATACAGAGTGAGACATAGAGAGAGGAGACAGACATACAAAGACGTAGAGATGGAGATAGGGAGAGAGACGTGTGGAGAGAGGGAGAGAGAGGCGTCTAGAGAGAGAGTGGGGGATACGCGTAGACGTCAGAAACCACGTTCTATCGAAATTCCCCAGATTCCCGAAACGGTTTTGACTTCTTTGCTTTGGCTTCGTCTCCCGATCTATGGGGAAAAATTTCTTCGCTGACCGAAGGGATAAAAAAATCCCCTTCTATCCGGGACTCGAATCAAGCCCCGTAAAATCCTAAAAAAACTAAGTGTTCCGATGCAAGCTAAACTTGTTGCGTCAGCGTTTGAAAGCTACTGGAACCTAACTCCTTTCGAATGATAAAAACCAATTGCTTTCCCATCAAATAAACAAAGGAAATCGTCGACCCAGCGACTCCCATTACAAAGAAAATCCCCTCCAGTAGAGAGAAACAATACTTTCGTACGTGCGCAGTTTATCTAGAAGGCATGCATCACCATTTTCAGGCCTTTTCTCATCTGAGGGAAGTCTTGCTCAAGTGAACAAGAGGTCGTTGAGAGGAAATAAGCAGCGAAAACGCGTGTCCTATGTATGGCAAGTCAAGAGTCCTTCGTCCGTGTGGATTAGCTGGCAAGCTATCGGCGCGAATCCTTGTTGTTTTCAGCTTTATATGCGATACTGCCCATCCCTCTGCAACTCACCGACCCCTTCTCTTCCTCTCTCCAATTCCCTCTTGACCGGAGAAGATGGGCGAGAAGAGGCTTTGCTGGAGATCTTGGCTATGTTATGGCAAGGTAAGGGATAGCTCTACGGCGAAACCGAAATCGACCCGGGATAGATCCGACAAGAGAAGACGGTCTTCTGATGAGTCCAGCAATGTGGCCTCGCTCTTCTCGCCGGAAGACCTCTCGCTGTCTCTGGCAGGATCCGATATCTACTCCTTCACGCTTGCGGAGCTCAAGACGATGACCCAGAACTTCTCTAATAGCCAGGTTATCGGAGAAGGAGGTTTTGGTCAGGTTTATAAGGGTTATATCGATGACTCGCTCCGGCCTGGGCTTAAAGCCCAGCCCGTCGCCATCAAGCTCATGGACCAGGAAGGCCTCCAGGGCCACCGGGAATGGCTGGTTATTCTCTTCACTTTGTCTTAATTCTTACAACGAAAGATTCTGATTTTGATACGTTTTGGGAGTTTTCAGTAATTCCTTTTCAATATTATATTTTTAAAACTATCTTGATACTTCTTTCTATTTCATATCGATTTTTGTTGAATTTTATGAATGTTGGACAGCGATTGGGTGTTGTTGGACCGCCGATTTTCGGAGGAATTCTTGGATAGTTCTTAATTTCCGGGGTTTTGATATGCTCAGGCGGAGGTTATCTTCCTCGGACAACTCAGACACGAGCATCTGGTGAAGCTCATAGGATACTGCTGCGAGGACGAGCACAGGCTGATTGTGTACGAGTTCATGGCCCGCGGCAGCTTAGAGAACCACCTCTTCAGGAGTAAGCTCACGCGTCTTAACCGCTGTAATTTCCCAAAGTTTTCAGAGAAATAATTTTGTTTCGATGATGCTCTCTCGATTCCCAGGGTTCTTCGCTTCCCTGCCATGGAAGACGAGGATCAAGATCGCCGTCGGCGCCGCCAAAGGCCTCGCCTTCCTCCATGGCGCGGAGAAACCGGTGATCTACCGCGATTTTAAAGCGTCCAACATCTTGCTAGAGTCCGTAAGCCCTGTCTTCCTACTCTTCTCTTATTACGCTTCTCTTTTCAAACCAGTGAGATCGTCCGTAAAGCGAACGACGATATTCCTCGAGGGCTTTATTCTCTCTTTCTCCATCGGAAATAGCTTTCGCGGAAGAAAGAAAATCACCCAGCGAAAAAGAAAATCTTCAGGGATAGAAGAGAGGGAGTGAGATGGATCAAGATATAGATAAATAGAGAGAGAGAGATGAGTTTCATTTGTAGAATGTAAATTCTGATTGTTTCATCTGATGGTATTATTCCCAGGATTATACGGCAAAGCTATCAGACTTCGGCCTGGCCAAAGATGGACCCGAGGGAGAGAACTCTCATGTTTCAACGCGTGTCATGGGCACCCAGGGCTATGCCGCTCCAGAATACGTCATGACTGGTAAACCCACCTCTCTTTTTTCTCCACTATTGACCGACATCCATCCATCTCTCTCTCCTCTCTTTCGTTTCAATCTGTATTTATATTATTCATATCGGTACGAATTGGTCTACGATTTCAGGGCATCTGACGGCGAAGAGCGACGTGTACAGTTTCGGCGTGGTGCTTCTGGAGTTGATCTCAGGGCGGAAATCGGTGGACAAGAGCAGGCCAAGCAGGGAACAGAACTTGGTGGAGTGGTCGCGGCCATGGCTGAACGATCCACGGAAGCTCTCCCGCATCATGGATCCCAATCTGGACGGTCGATATTCGCTGAAAGGCGCTCAAAAGGCCGTTAATTTGGCCGCACTCTGCCTCAGCAACACTCCAAAGAGCAGGCCGGCCATGAACGCCGTCGTCGAGACCTTAGAATCGATTCTACAACTCACCGATGAAGTCAGCTCTGGCGTTATCGTCTACTCTGCTGTACCGGAGAAGAAGCCAGAGGAAAAGGGAAGAGGGGAGAAGGAAGAGAGAACAAAGGAAGAAGAAGACAGACTGCGCAGGGAGAAGGGACGACAGATGAACCGGAACGTTCGTCGCAGAGGCGATATAAGAGTTCGGACTACAAAGAACGTTAGCTACAGCGATACTGCTCTTTATAAAAACAGTCCACGGCAGATTAGGGTAAGGGCTGGCTAATTACCCGGCGAGTGTGCATAGACTGTGCGCCGTTTACAAGGGGTGGTGAGTGATCTCTTTTCTGGGTATCCGTCCTGCCCTTCTGCAAGGAAGGCTCTTCCTCTCGATCAGAAAACCCTGAATTCGAGGTCCAAATGTAGGCTTCTTTACATTATAAAACTGGGCATTCCCAGACTCTTAAGTTGCCGTCCATCTCTTGTGGAACAGCCCTGAGGAAAGATGTAAAAGATGTGAAAGGAAATAGGAATAATTAATTCAGTTTTGGATTTTAGACCTGCCGTAACGCACGGTCTGGTCTTTCCTTTTTGACCAGAATATCGTCTCTATCTGTGTTTTTATTTATTTATTTTAACTTTTCTAGGTCCATGAAGATATTCAGTTTTCCAAGAAAATTTTCATGTGAAGTGGTATTAATACATTATCTTCATTTTTATCTGAACTTTTTTGCTAGGTTGGAATTCCAACAACAAAATTCCCTACTGGTCAACCATCCCCTTATAGCTAGCAGCACAGAATGCTTAACTTTGGAGTTTTATTCTAGTGATATCCCCCTTGATGAGACAAGTCTCTATCTGTTTATCCATTCTCATATCTGTCCGTCCATCCGTCTATCTGTTCATCCTTCCATCCGTCCGTCCGTCCGTCCATCCGTCCATCCATCCATCCATCCATCCATCCATCCATCCATCTGTCCATCTGTCCATCCGTCCCATCCCATCCTTGTTTTTCAAAATCATATGAACGTTTATATACACTTTATTTTACCAGGGATTCCTGGCAAGTGTACATAATGCTAACCGTCAGGCTTGCTTCAAGGGGTGAGGAAAATGCTATGGTAAATCCTATGTGTTCCTGAATGGACGTTGATCGGCTATCTTTTTACTAAAACAGAGAATAGCAAGAATGGATACATCTCAAATACAATCTGTTTAGCTTTTAGGAAGACATCAGATCAATGATGATTCAATGAAGTAAAATAATCATTTAATAACATGATCTGATATGCAGATATCTGGATCCCTCCCTTTTTTTATTTTTGTTTATCTGGTATGCATATATCTCCTTTTTTTATCATAAAGGAGTGTAAGAAAGATTCAAATAACAAAACACTTGAATTATAACAGGTGGAACATGCGGATCACAAACCTTTTGTAATTTGAAAAATGAATTCAAGACATCCCATGATTCAATCAGGGAGTAACAGACTTAGACCGCCTAAACAATAATACATCAATCAGGGATGAACCAAATTCAGACAGTATATTCCTTGGTCTGTGGAATCGACATCAAGGATTTGGACTTTGAAGAGCGTTTCGTTTGGTCATTAATGAGGGAATGATGATTTGAAAAGATGAATGCTGAGCTATTTAGTAATACAAAACTTTTGAAGCATGATAGTGAGCAAAAATAACTGCTTTGGCCCGGGCAGATATTATCCTTCCTTTGGGTTTGACGTATTAGTTTCTTCTGCAATGATAAGTTTCTTTATTTTTGTACTGTTTTATAGAAAGTAGACTTTCCTTTGGATACTACCAGTTTGTCTTGGTGATGTGCAATCTGTTAAGCTCTCCATGACTTGAGATGGTAGGATGACTGAGTTTGCCACTATGCCTTCCTGTCGTGTTCTCTTCTTCTTGTTACAAGTATTGGTTCCTCGATTCATTGTGTAGTAACCCATATAGTATTCCCCTGGACTAAGACATATATTTGTGGTTGTCTCTGCTACAGAGCTTGTGTTATTGCACTGTTGATTAAAAGTTGTTACTCCCTCTCTGTCCATGAGAACCCCCGACCAATCCCATTTATCTTCTTGTTGGTGATTATATGCCAGTTTAATTCTTTTACTATATATTTCAATGTCATGCATAGCATCTGTTATAGCACCTTTATGATTGGTTTCCAAATTATAACTAAGATAAAATGGACCTTAAACTAATGAATCTTAGGTGAAAAAGATATCATGTAAATTGTCATCCAAACATACATATTCTTATGATGCAACAACGGACGGTGATACAGTGATAATATAAATATATAATTGTGTTTGAGTTATTTATGCCCGATGATGTTGAAGTATATGATGGTGTCAGTATGAAGAGTACAGTTGATGTATTTATGCTTACATGCTGGCTTTAGTGACTAGGTGGCTTCACCTTGTCATCTCTTTGACTATAAATTCCATTACCTCCATCAAATTGTGCTTCAGTTCGTTTGTTGCAATATCTTTCTTTTCATGATAAAGTATATCCCCAATTTTCCATACGATAGTTTTCTTTAGGTTTGATTTATTTCCTCCAAAACAACATAGCTAGGAAAATCATCGAAAACCATATTGCCTTCCCTGTTGACATGGTATATTGACGAATTTTTTTAGATGTGGTAAAAATTCACCCACCACTTATGCTGTTTCCAGACTTTACATCCTTTTCTATTAATAAAATGACACATGGCTTCAGAATCAGTCTATACATGAACTTGGTGAAAACACTGTCCTTGAGAAATATTTGAACTATCCAATAAATCTTGATAATCTTGTTCCATTTTAGTTCCCATATTATAATTTTCTTAAAGAAAAACACATCTTGATTAGTATCTTTCACAACTCCTCCTCCAACCACCTATCCTGGGAATCATTTGGATGCACAATGATGTTAATTTTTAATAATGGACATCTAAGTGGAATCCATTGAATGATTTTTATAATGATAATATATTAGTCATTCCAGTACCTAAGTTCCAATTTTTTAAAGAATTTAATTAAGATTTGGATGGTACTCTCTTAGGTTTAATTTGCTGTTCAATGACCAATAACCAAAATAATCAACTTCCCACTTTTTTGTTTCATTATTTCGAGATTTCCCGACATAATAAAGAAAATTATTTTCAAGTGACGCTGCTTTGATGAATCATGTTTGTAGGTTATAGTTGAATTTTTCTCATAGACATTGGGGTATGTGCTCCATCATAACCCATTTCTGTCTGAACTAGTTCTTGGTGTATGTGGCCCATTCCCCATGTCACACATTTTCTAATTTTAGGTTCCTAATTCAGAAAACATTTCTAAGAAAAATTACCATTGGTAAAAGTAGATATCTAATGTTTAGTTTTTCATCCAGTATTCTAATATTTGCTATCTGACTAAGTAAATCTAGTAAGATTCAGTCTGTATTCCAAGAATTGAGTTTTCATCTCAGGACATATTTGTTTAATTTTGTGCATTTGAATTTAGACTTTCTGGTTAGTAGATACTATATCCAGTTGCCAAATTTACTTCTCACGAATTTAGAAATTCATGTAAATTTGGAATGCAACTTTGATTCTCAAAATTTTTATAATTTCTTCAATATTCCTGATATAAGCCCTCTTTACTATTTTCAAAAGCATATAATTTTCCATTTTATACTATTATCTTTCTTAATAACAATCTCTAATCATATCAATAAATTATTGTGATATCTTTGTGGTAATCTCTAGTTTCTTGGAAGAATGGGATTTTAAATTCAATAGCACATAAAAAATTATTTCGTTCAATGCACATTCCAATCTTATTAATCAATTCCAGAAAAACCAAAACATTCTAAGACTGAAAAGAGAAATGACAATTCCACATTGTCACGTCTTTCCAATATCACATTTTAAGATTACATTATAACCATTGATTTTATGATTTATTGATTATGATACTTATTTTTTAAAAGTAAAATTTTCATTAATGGTTCTTCCTTTTACGTGCACACATATTATTATTCAGATATTAATTTGGGAAGGATTCTACTTAATCTTTTGTTTCAAACAACAGTATTTATTTTGTACTTCACATTACGCAAACTAATTGGGCGTAAATATGAAAAGGATGATGGATTTAATTTTTTGGGTAACACAAGAAGGAATGTTTCTGACAATAACATATGTTTGTGGAAAGAAAACATCTAATGACTGCGTGTACATCATGTTGTAATCTATCGCAGAAAAAACATGAAGAAGATTGGGTTAAAACATTTGGACAAGGGTAACTATCAGGGTTCACTGAGAGAATTACCTCTTCCATCTTACTCATGTTAGGTTTGATATAAAGTGATTGATCCTCATCATTTAATCCATGTGGGATTGCTCTAGGAGTAAAAGATAACATATTGTGGTTGGCAGGTAAAAATACTCTGGCTTCCATGGCCAAACATGTGGGATCATATTTTGTTTTTTCTCCCTTAATCTATCATATTCTGTTGATGCATTTTTTATAATATAATGAAAATATTAAGTATTTGAAGATTATGCTTTAAGGGTATTTCTAGCACAATGCTTTAATGTGCGTTTTAATGAATGTTCAAAGTATGCATTCCTCAATATGGGTTGTGATCAAAGCACAATAGGCCCTCAGTCAAGTAGTTGATTGAGTATGTGAAGATAGAATAAGAGCCTTAGATATATTAAAAGGTTACTTAGTTTGACAGGTATTTGTGTAAATTTGTCTTCATTTGATTTGTTGAATAACTTGTTCAAAATCTTAATTACTACCTTTGAGTATTTAAGGCTGAATTTATTGATGATTTAATGAATATTAATTACATGAATATATTATTATCCAATGGCAAAATATTTATTTAAATGATATGGTAAACATATCTAAAAGTTTAATATTATTTTAAATATCAAGTCCTTGGCATAACAACTAGTTGTTGCTCTTAATTCTTGAAAGGTATTTTGAATTGATGGTAAAATTGTAAAAATATAAAAAAATCAATATTGAAATGATTATTATTTTATATTGCTTAATCATAATCAATGAATATGCCTGTTGGACTTTTGACAGATTACCATTGTGCCCTTTTATATTTCCAAGTCCATGTATGCAGTTTTGAACCCTAATTTCAAACTTCCTTCTCCTTCCCTTTGAAAATCGCAGTCCAAAAGCTAGAGAGATCTCTCAATTCCTGGAGCAATTTTCAAGCACTTTTTGAGAATTATTTGAAGAGATCCTTTGTTGCTAACATCAATCCAAGTCCATATAACTTAGAATCATGGTTTTTAGTGCAGGGTATTTCAGGATTCAAGGAAAAGAAGGCTGGGATCCAAACTTCGCACATCCTCGACCCTGTGATAAGTCTATAGTTTTAAGGATATTTTTTATACTGATTTGAGCTTTTGTTAAACATGAATTTTTGGTAACATCCATAAAAAACCAAAGAAATGTGAATCACATCATTTGGTTGAGTTTAGAAAGAGTTACAGGGGTTTGAAGTTGGACACAAAGGAATCGAGCAAAAAACAAAGGACGTTGAAAGATTGATCTCTGGAGATTTCTCTGATTTTTTTTTAAATAATTTGTTGTGCAAAATTGTGTTACCAAACCGTTCCAGGGAATCATTGCCTTTGGTGCAGGATTGAAAAAGATATTAGAGATTTAAGCATCAAAGGTCAAACTCAAATTGAGAATTTTATCTAAAGAAAAAAGTGGAGGAGAAAAGGACATAAGAAAGAACGACCACAAACAAGGAGGTATTACTGAAGGAAGTCATACTTATATTTATGAATCTTTATCTCTGAATTAATAAAATTTTGACATAAAAGTTTTATTGTTGAAATACTTAAAATTGATCAGTGTCTTGAATACTATTTTGAGTAGCCATGAATACTAAGTTCTGTTGAGAAGAATACATTATTAAGAAATATACTGTTATTGCCAAATCTTTGTGATCACTCAGGTTAAGGCTTTGGGGTACATAAGAAGAAGGCTTTCGGGGCTAAGTTGAAGTAGATTAAGCAAAATCATTCTGGAGAAGCCTTTGCGGTTTGAGGACGAGAAAACTTCATTTACTTTTTCTTTTTTCTTGGTATCCTTGTTCAGCCCTATTTCCAAGTGATTTTCTTGGGGGGCATTCACATAAACTTGATTAGGGCACATCATCACCTCGGGACGGATAACCCTGAACAGCATTAAGGATTAGCCTAAGCTGTCTAAAAAAAAAAAAACTGTCTCCCATTTCCCGTACCTCGTTTCTTAAGTAGAAAAATCCTAGGCTAATTAAAATAAAAATAACATATACATAGAGAACCTGATTCACCCCCCTCTTAGGTTATTCCTTGGCCACCTAAACTTACAGTATTTTTTATATTCTTATAGCCATTTTGTATTTGATTTTTGTTATTTTAATAATTCAAATTGATCTTCCCATAATCCCAAATATTTGCTAGTCTCAACCAGTTTTCTCATTTTCCATTGTCTCAATTGGTTTGCATTTCAATGTCCTTCAGGTGAGTTCTTTTTTCCGTTTACCTCACTCTATGAATATGTTGTGTATGTCTTACTTCTACATATTAGCATGACTTCAAGACCTTTAAGCTTACTACTGATTTTCATGTGATCATTTCCTTGTGAGTAGTCTAGAATTCTTGTATCACATTCAAAAAAACAGGATGCATTATCCACGTTCCTTGACATAAAAAAGGGCATTTCCTTGTCGTTTTAATCAAGTCTGGAAATCTCAACATTGTGGAAGCATGGTCAAAAAGTCAACAAGGTAGATAATCAAAATGGTGTGTAGGTGAGGAAAGGGCATGATAGGCATTCATCTATTTCATTCTGACCTTTCCTCCCATTGCACCATTAAAATGGGTTTCCTTAATCATCTGGTTTGAATAATTCCAACTGCTAAATGGAAGTATTTAATTCTTCCAGTGTAGTAGTATTTCAGTCATTACCTTTTTTCTGTCCATTTGATTCCTAATCACATTAATTTACTCTCCCAGAATTCATGGTATGTGCAGTGTTCTAACTCTTTGGATCAGGCTGTTCAACAATAATGTTATCAACTCACTATGATAAGACAAATATATGCTGGAAATCATAATTTTCTTTCTTGAATGTAAATTCTACAGTTAGTCGCTAATCTCATACGTCAATGATTCTCCCAAAAATGGGGTCAACATCCATGCATTCCTAGCTTCATCTGATATTTTCCTTTTTTGATCAAACATATGTTGTAGAATTCCTAAAATCACATGCTTTTCATCCGGAGCCCAGTTTCTGATTCAGGGATGCACAAATAATTCCTTATCAGTGTATTAACGTTCTTTTTACTGCCATAAGTTCTCTAAGGCGCCAGTATTTCATTCGAGTTTGAGGAGTATATCATATATGAGTTAATTCAGGTATGTTATATATTGGATTTACAATTGTAATCTGGATGTTCAAAGGAAGATGGATTCCAAGAAATGGTGTAGAGACCAAAACACTAGATGTGATTGGAAGGGGACATCTTTAGCTGATGTCCGATAACCCAAAGGAAACATCCATGATGGTTGCGCCGGAATTTCACTAGGGTCCTTAGCCACCCTCTTTCATGTCGCTTATAGGAGATTCTGCATCAAGGTTCTTAAAATGCTTTCAAAACTGTTTTGAAGGAATTTCTTGATAGTTTATGCGTATCATATTCCTGCACCGTGAAAATGATTTCAAAACATATAATGGAGGTAAATACGGTGCCCAATATCTAAACCATGTCTCCTATGATCCTCTATATCCCTTGGTGAGTCTAATGAATAGTGATTTTTAATTTTACTTGTTAAATTTTGTGGGTTTTTCTAACTTTTATCTAAATTACTTCTTGTGCCTTTTTTGTCCTGATTGGTTTTTATTACTTAAAATGAATATTTATGTTGTAAGTTATGTTGATGGTGATTATCAAGATTGATAGTGTTCTTCTCTTAATTTTTAAATTAATGTTTGAATTCATTTTTGATATTTTTTTCCTTTCACAAATGAGATTATATTTGTGGATTTTTAGGGGAACAAATAGGAAATATATTTAAAACATGTCTCAAAATTTGGATGTGATGATGTCTTAGAGTTCATTTTCCGTTCTGTTGATACTTTTTCTACAATTCTTATGAGTCCACTAATGAACCAAAATGAGTCATGCAAACATACACGTCTTATTACCATTTTTGGGATCATTTTAGTAATATTATCTCCATCTTTATATGGGTCTTCATTTGATGCATTAAATATGACATTTTGTTATAAGAAAAGTTTTTAAGGTAATCTCTACTTAATTTAGAGGACCACTAATTCTTATTGAAAATATGCTTAAAATATTATTAAATTTAATAAGTTTAATCCTTCTCTCTAATATGTTAGTTTCAGGGATGAAGTAATTTTTTTAAAATAAGAAAAAATAAAACATGGTTTTACGAACCACTAGAGGCAGCTACGCCATGGGTGCACCAGTGCTCAAGCCAGCCACAAGCGGATGAGCACATGGCCTGAAGCCTGCCTGTAGCCAACGAGGCGCTAATGCCCAAGTAGCAGTGCCCAGCAAGTGCACATACACAAAAAACACCCAAGAAGACCAATAAAAGGCAGCCCATAGAGGCCCATGTGCAGATCTAACCCACGCACGCATGGGGGAGATGTCATTTTATTTATTTATCATATTCTAATCAGATTTATATAGCTCTTCTTTTTTAAATATTTTTTGATAAGGGATTATATCTGAATATTTCTTTGAGCTCTGCACTGAGACGAGAAACGAGTGATGAGATGGATCACGGCCCAATGGGCCACAATCTTAAAACAAATAGAAATAAATATTGACTGAGCTTCAAGCCGACCCGGACAGCTTCCTTAAGTATCCCAATAGAATCTCTACCATCCTATCTTCTTAAGGAAGATCAGACAGCGAGATCAAATTATGATTTTAACTGTTTCTTGTTGTTCTTTTTTAGGAATTTAATTAGTTGTAGTGGTATGAGAATAGAGGGTCCCTTTGACTGACAAATCAAGTGTGCGATTGCTGATAGAGTATGCTGACAATGACATCTGATGAGGTTGGATTAGGGGGGGGGGGGGCGGGGGCTACGTTAAACTCGGGGTCCATGGCTGTGATTTAATCACAACTGTTTTACCTCATATGAAGGAGATTGGATGGCCAGGGGACGATCCATCCATTTTTGCACTGTTGGTTGGAAGGCGGTGTCCAGTCATGGGGGACCGCCAGAAGCCATCCGACGACCCCTAGAGAACCCCAGGGCCACTTCACGTCATCCATGGCAGTTGAAGCTGTTGGGTTATCCAGGACTTGATCTGGACGGACAAGAGGATTCCATGCAATGAAAGACACATAACAGAATCATAACATCATCAACAGAATCATGAAATGAATCAACTTGGTACAGATAAAATCCTAAGGAAGGGAGGAGTTAAAGATGTGCTTGTGGAGAAGACTCATCAGGATGAGTTTTTGAATTCATATTTACAGAGAAACCTTAGATAGTGATGTAAGTAGAGTGTTAAAAGAGTAGAAATTGAATCTGTGGTCTTATACGATCTATAGTTTGTGGCTAAATGTCTCGCAGGAGTCTTGGATGATCTAGAGCAGGATCACGCAACCAAGTAAGCAGGTTACTAAAAATGGGTAAAAACATTGTCCACGTTGAGAAGAGTTGTGCGTATTAATCGATGAAAATACAAATTTGGTTTAGAAAACATAAGAGAAAAACATCAAAATGCAAATCCCCTTTTTAATGCTTTTCTCTAACTTTGGTTCAAACAAAAATACACGTTGGTATGAACCATCAAATATTTTAAAAAATTCTCATTTAATTTTTCAAAAAAATCTGATACTTTATTTTTTAATAAATCCCAACATAGAGTTTTAACTTTTATGTCAATCAAAATAACCTTTCTGCCAAATGGTCTTAGTTAACACTGTTATTTATTGATCGTCGTATTGGAAGTATAGTTTCAATATTAGTATCATGATCTCATACTTCATTGTTTTTTATCTCATTTTAGTTATTTATCTGATGAGATTTATTGAGATCAAAGTGTTGGCAGTACAACTATTCATTGTGAAGGATTCACAATTTTTAGCTCTATAGAGAATGTTTCATTAAGATAAATTTTAATTTTTTTTAGAAATTATGATCCTTTCACATTAATTCTTTGTTATTTGATAAGAAACACCAAGTCTTCTTTAATTTTCATCATATCAATTTTCCTTGTGTATGAAGGAGCCTATCACATACATGCATGATCCAAAATTAAAGGAGCAGAAAAGTGTGACTAGTGAATAAAAAAAACAGATTATCTAAAATACATTAAAAAATATTTAAATCCAATTTTACTTTACAATTGGCTTCTCAATAGTTGATTTTTTTAAATCCTTGGTGTTTCTAGTATGCATTTTATAAAAAAATTATACGTAATTTCAATGAATAAAAAAAATAAAAATAAAAGATGGAACTGGTGTTTTGTTAGTGCTGGGAAAGGATGACTTACTGGGGAAATGTGAAGATTATTTACAGTCTGAGTAACTTATAATAACATACATGGACATGAGAAGACCACAAAAGAGGCGGAAAACCTTTCTGATGTGTGAACCGTAAGCTTTTACATTTAGAAGCAATTTTCAATGGCCAAGATTGCTTGTTTGCAGCTCACTGTGGGAAAGATTGTCTATTATTTCAAGTTCATATGAAGTACTACCAGCGGGGGCTGATGCAGGGAACAATAGAATAAGATTTAGTGAACTCTTGAACGAGGCCTATTTAATAAAGCTGAAGCAGAATTTGAATATAAGAAGTTCATGTATAACTCAAGGAGTCATTGATAACATAATTAATGCATGATTATTTGCATAAATTTTAGATGTTTTTGGTACTTTTAATTTGAAATTTATCATGTTATTATTTTAATGAACTGAATATTTCTGTATGAGCTATAAATTCTAATTTCTGCACATTATGGTTATTTTTAACTAACCTCTTTGACTTCTTTGAAGTCAAGAAGTCTTATTAATGATGAGTATTTTACAGTTCCACAAGTGTATAAATTTTAAAAATGAGAAGATACAACTCTTAAGGAGTTGGATAATTTTTGGGAGCTTGATGATTCTACAAATGGCTTGAAATGATCAAATGGTGTTGTGGGCCTCCAAAACGGCAATCAGAGGGAGTTGGGTCATGACCTGATCTTCCTATTGAGCTCTTAAATGCCTTACAAAAGAAAGGAGCTGAAAATTACAAGGCAAAGCTCTCAACCAATGGAGAAGGCAAAATGGCAAGAAAAGATAATAGAAAATGCCCAAAGGGGCATTTTAATAACTCTCCCTATGTATAAATACTCTTTTCCTCCCTCGTTTTCCCTCGTTCTGTACGCGCTCTAGCAAGTGGCTGGCTAGCAGGACAAGGCATTTTCAGAATCCAGGTTGTTCAACCTGCTTGGTATAAGTTTGTTGAAGTTTTCTCTTAATATCATCTCTTGCTTGCATTGAAAATGACTGATTCTGGAAAAATATAAGGATCCAGACTTGAGGGGAAGCATTGAGGGCTCAGTAAACTTGCATTGCAATTTTAGGAACTTGGATTTCCAGTTTCCCATCAGTCTCCATCCATTTACCCTTTCAATCTTCACTGTCTCAATCTAAACACTTGTTTTCCCTACTTTCTCTCTCTATAATCAACTTTTTCTCTCTTTAGACCTTCATCCATATCTCTCATTTGTTCACAAAAATTTCAAAGGAAATCTCCACCATTTTCACCTTCAAATTCCACTTCAAACTCCACAACCATTTCTTCATTTTCTCTCTATTTTCTCATTTAAACCATTTTCTCTCTCTAGGCCCTTTCTTTTCTCTCTTCAGATCTTCCATTATATCTCTACTTCATTTCCCAACACAATCTTATAAAAAATTCAGTATCTAGGCTTAAAAAAAATCAGATTTCTGCTCCTGTCGCCGTCGTTGTATGCTGCTGTGTGTTGCGTGTGCGGTAGGGAAGCCCTTGCCACACCTACCCGAATCAGGCCCACCGCCTCAAAGGCCCAAATTAGAGTAGCCGCCGCCCACCGCCACCACCACTGCCAACCACCGCTGATGCCGCCGGCAATCGCTGGAGAAGGTAAAATAATTATTTTTGGTATTTACAAATCTTTAAAAAATTAGGAAAAATCTCAAAAATTATTTTCTCCATTTTGAAAAATCGCAAAAAGTTCATTAAATTCTCTTAAATTGATACAATCAATTTATAGTAATTCTAGAAATTTAAAAAAATTCTAAAAAATCTTTAACTCTCGTTTTTATTATTTCCAGTGGTTTTGATTTGAATTTAATTCCAGAAAAATGGAAAATATTTATTTACTATTTTTGGTGTTAATTAAAATTAGGAAAATTAGTATAAAATATTTTTGGTGTTTTCATTGCATTCATGCTTCACTTTAAATCACTTGGAAATTATATAAACTAACTAAAAATCCCAAAAAAAACTCAAAAATTTGATTTCTCTTTTAAACTCATGCCTCTCTGTGGATTGACCCCTTACTTTCCCTATATTAATTATGGAGTATTTAAGTTGACATTTTCATAAATATGGTTGGTTAAGTCTGGATTGAAACAACAACATTAAACCCCTAAATTTGGACTTATCAGTCATCCTAAACGTATATTCTTCATGAATGAAGGTTAGTTTTATCACAACATTCTCTTCAAATTCGCCTCCCATTGACAGTTAAATTTATATTGACTCGTGAACTAAATAGACGTTTCTTACCCTTCAATGCACGCACGATGCTCATTTTTTTATGGTTCAGGTCTTCAACAATTATATTCCCATGCTTGTTCCTCAACGTAGCTCAGCAAAACTACAAAAGTTAAGTCCTTGACCGCCTATTTCCTCGCATCTACTCCATCAAAATCGCCCGACTGCCTTTCGTATGAATATTGAGGGCTTTATACTAGGCCCTACTCATTACTACATGACATTTGGTTGATTTGCTTCCGAACTCAGAGGTAGACAAGTCCGTCGTGCCGAATCCCAAGGCACGAAGTGGAGCAAATTTATTAACTACAATCGACCCTACGCAGGGGGTACTTCCAAGTCTCAACCCATCATAGAGAAAAACAGCAACTCGAGGGTACTCCCAACCCTGCACTTGTATTATGTTCTGAGAGGAATGAGAAAGGAAAATTGTATCAGCGCCAGTAACAGTAAAGGGAAATATATAAAATTTGAAAAGTAAGTTAGTCCGGAAGAAAAAAGAAATTCTCAGCATAACTTTCAAAAAATGGTAAATCCCAGGACTTCGCCAAATGATCAATTTCAGCGAGAGTACTAATCTTTGAAACACCGTAGATATTTCTTAACGTTCGCCTGGGAGTGAAAAAGGGGAAAAAATACAGAAAATGAAAGTAAACAGCTATCCATATGGGTGATTTAGATTACCAGCACATTTGTGGAACTCTCCACTTGCTCTTGTGAGTGTTATTTACCATTCCCTTCAGAACTCTGTACATCCTCCAATCCTCCATTATGATTCTGATGTCGTTCAACTTATGCTCTAGCCCGATGCAGCAGTTAGCATGCATGGTGCAAACCAGGTTAAAATCGCTGCTCGGCTGGCAAATCCCGCCAAAGTAGACAGTTGGAATAAGGTTAAAGTTCAACCCAATATCGAGGACGTATTGGTGACCCTTGATGTGATTCAGCACTTCCTGGTCGTGCATTCCCGGGTGGGTTTCCCTCGATTCGTACCAGTACTTGTAAAGAAGTTTGGTTTTCTCGTTAGCTCTCACGTACATGAAGCCCGTGTTAAGCGTGTTTGACAAGTAGTCGGGGTCGCCATAGAAAGAATCACACGAGATCTGAAAATCGCCGTTGGGATGAAACACTTGCATGGGGTCTCTGAACCAAATCACATCAGCATCCTGAATGTAATATACCGATGGTTAAAGAAACTTATTCGGGAATAAATTTTTTTATTTGATTCAAGATTTAGAAAAACCTGAACTTATGTACATAGGTGGAGTTTTAGACACAGTGATTAAGGTCAAACAAATGCCTCGGAAGGTAGAAATGAGTATTTAAAATTTTACATGTAGTTCTGGGTGGAAAATAAATCCAATGATTTCCCTGGTTCAGGTTCAGATGGTGACTTCATCAGATAATAAATTTTTGGTTCACCTCACTGGCAGGAATGTGATGAGCCACATGTTCTTTCGAGCGTAACACTACTAGAAGAGAGATTGTTAATGGACTCCAAAAACTAGGTCAACAAGAACAAAGATTAAAGATGAAACGTCTGTTGAGTAGATTAAGCATCCATCCCCTGACCTTCCGCATCATATTTAAAGATAACGAGCAAGAAAACTAAGAAATTAAAAAATTCCGATGGCTTGTGGTGAAATTTATTAGAGCAAGAAAATCAGACTACCGTGAAAATGAAGCTATAACCAAGTTCCAGGACGCTGCGCAGAAACTCTATCTTTCTCCACACCATCTTCAAGTAATCCTCTGTCATGAACTTCTTCTCTGCTGAGAAATCTACTCCTTCGGTCTTCAGGGGGTAGCAATTGACGTGCGTCGATCTGCATCTCGCGTATGCCTTCTCGTCCAGAGCAATGATCACCAAATGCTCCAAAAGCCTACTAATATGTTCTCCGGTCCAAAAGCTCTCCAAGAAGAGTTCAATTATAGAGCCAGGAGCTGCCCACGCCTCATTCAGAGACGTCAATATCACAGTATTATTTCCCATGGCTGCTTTTTCAAGCACAGTCTTTAACTTGATTTCATCACTACCCTGCTCCAAGAGAGAAGGTATTACTAGAGATGAGTTTTAAAGCAGAGAATTCAACGCTGCAAACACAAACCATTTCATTCATTATTTTGCATTTTTATCTTTAACATGTGATAACTTGTCTAAAAATATGATCACGATGAGAGCGGTCCCTGGCATGAATTAACAAGTGCGTCCTATGAATTAATAATTACTTGGACTAGGAACAAAATTGTAATAATAATAATAATATTAATTTATTAGAGCCAGCCTGTGGAGAAAGCCTACTTTGGATTTTGTAGCGAGAAAGGACGACGTGCCATGTGTCACAACGTAACAGACACGAATGAATATCAAAAGCAGCATTCTTAAGAGGAGATGACGATGAGAGAAGCAAATATTTCACGAGAAAAATCACGGAGAAAGAAACGGAATGAACAGCCACCGATGAACAAGTAACGGCTAATCAGAAAACGCTTACAAAAAATTCAGGATACGTTTGCCTCTCACCGAAATTGAGGAATCATCTTTTCTTGGCGTTGCAGATGTGTTGTTCGGATGTTCGAAGCTCCCTCTGGACATTGGAAGGAAGTTGAAGACGGCGACGTTGTGGTAGCTTAGCGCGTAGAGGAACGCTACTCCAGCGATCACAAGCAAGCTTAGCAGCAATGTCCTCATGGTTCCTTCCTGCTCTTTGAGTCTCTTCATGCTTGTCGATGAACGGAAGACTGAGACGAGAATGAATGGAAGACGTACTGCGAGGTTTACGTCTGAAACGTACTGCCCAGTTTTTAGCGGCCAGAACGTAGCTTCAGTCCAGGTCAGCGTAAAAAACGTGGGCAGTTCCAACACGGAACGTCGGAATGGCTGGTCCAAAGAGGAGAAAGTTTCGGAGAACAGTCTGTCGGCTTCGACACGATATGAGAAGGTAGGTGTGGAAGTCCTATCGCCCAGCAAAGAAGGAAATAATGCAAAACTCTCTTTCTCTCTCTGTCTCTCTTCGTCTGGCATCTAGTTTTCTACATTCCATCCAGTGTTCAGTATTCCACTTTCATGGCAAGTCGAACTTCATCTGTTTAATCTAGACCTTGTCTCCGGTGTCAGATATTTGATGACTCCAAGAGATACATGGCGTTGCTGAAAATTTCTGCCTGCTCCTGTCCCATTTTGAGCTCAACTGTTCGTTTACCCCAATCCATGGTCGCATGGGCTGTAAGTCGGAGAAGTCTACCTAAACTTGTGGGCCAATTGCTCACATTTTTTGGAACCTACACATCGGCTAAGTTTTATTTGACCATACAACGATGAAAGAGAAATAACAATTTTTCCTCGTAATTACGTCCGCTAGGCAGTAATCTATTGAGTTGTCTAACAGATCAACATATAGTTTCAATTCTAATAATATAAACTCTAATTCTTCAAGTTTAAATTTTATAACATACAGCATTGGGCATGATAAGTACACCACTAGCTCACATATCCATAAGAGATCTCCAAAATCTCATTCCCCACTTCACATTTAATTAATGGAGCTCTTGGACCTCTTTAATTTTTAGTAGTTTGATTAAACATAATAGACCTAATGCTTTCATATAGTTAACTCTCTTCTACTTGCAGGATGGAGTTCAAAGATTTTCAAAAAAACATGGAGTCATAAATATTCGAATGAGCCTCGGCTGAAAGGATCGTGATAGCTTTTAAGCAATGGAACTTCTTGAAACCTCACCAAAAAAATTTCTTGGATGATGTTAAAAACAAATTTCGTATCAGAAATTTTGTCAAAAGCAACCTGCAAACTAATTTCGCTAGGAGGAACTTCAGATGATTTTCGTACTTCAGAGAATGAAAAATGTGGCACATAATCTTTAGGATTCGGACATACTGATTTCTGTTTTTTTCTAGATTCCATGGCTTCATCATCCCCATGATTCATAGCAGGTATCACGATAAGGAACTTTAGATGATTTTGGTACTTCAGAGAATGGAATATGTGGCACATAATCTTTAGGATTCGGACATACTGATTTCTGTTTTTTCCAGATTCTATGGCTTCATCATCCCTATGATTCATAGTATGTATCACGATGAGGAACTTTAGATGATTTTAGCACTTTAGGGAATGAAATAGAAGGCAAACAATGTTTAGGATTTTTCCATTTTGATTTTGGTTCTATTGAAGATTGTATGGTTTCATGATCCTTATTATTCATATAGAGCACTTGTGAGAATGGAATACAACACGCATACTGTTTAAGATTTCGCCACACTGATATTCGTTATGTTTCAACTCTATGGGTCCAACATCGGTATTATTCATGTGAAGTACTACATGGAGGAACTTAAGGTGATTTTTGTACTTGCAAAAGAGAATAAAAGGCACATAATGTTTAGGATTATGCTATACTGATTTTGAATTTTTTCCGTATCAATGGGTTTATATTCCGCATGGCTCATATAAAGTATCATCAGGAGTAACTTTAAATAACTTTAGAATTTTTGAGAATAGAATAAAGTGCAAATAATGTTTAGGACATTGCTATAATGATTTTGCTTATGTTTCAGATTCTATGGTCTTACTCTTACATTCATTATTAATTTCCAGTTCTGTTTCAAATTAAACTTCCTTTTTCACATGGATTAATTAGTTCATTTCCCATGGTCCACTTAGAAATGGCAGACATATGCACATGCTCGTGATGAGATTCTTAATCAAGTGTACTTTTAGAATTAAAATTTTGAAATTAATTAGTAGGCTCGTCATTATCATGCACAATGGAAGAAAATGTTTTTGGATTTAAGTAAAATTTGTTTAGAAGTCCATCGGAATTGTGTTTTTTACCTGAAACCTCATCCATTTTATTTTAGAGTTTGCTATACCTTAAGCTCCCCCAGGATTTCTGCGATCCTTGACTTTGATTCAGCCTCACCCAAAACTTCATCTTCATTTTTTGGAGTTCTCCTCGCTGATTCTGAATGAACTCCTCTTATATTTTCATCATCTGTTTCCTAATATCCATCATACGATTAGACAAAAAAATCATTAGAATCAGGGGCAAAGTTAGGGCGAGAGTCGGAGTCAAATTTATGAGAATTATGATTGTAATAAGACATCAATTGTAGTGCATTCGCCCCTTCTTTTACCCTCCTGCTTTCCAAATTAACTTTCTGATCCAAGCAATATTGATTTGATTTGTACTCTCCATAACATCCATCTATTCAAGAGTAGGGAAAATGTCATTAGTGTGATCATAAATGTCTCAAATAAAATAAGAAGAATAAGGAATATGTATCTATTTAGGGGATGAGATAATGGTAGCTGGGCTTTACACTAGGCTCTTCACATGCTGGGTGAGCTTCTCCCTGGTCTTACCCACTTTCCTTGTTTATGTCTCTATTTTTTCCATTCTAAACTCAGGTTTTAATGCCTTCAAATCAAGTAAATCTTCATGCTTAGGCCTTGAATTCCTGACATTGTTAGAAGGCATTTTTTGGGAGGGAGGACCAATTTTCCATCAATCTCTCCATGACATTAATAGATTCATTAGCATGCTCATTTAAAAAATACCCCAACCGGATATGTCCACCATGTACCTCTCAGTGTCGTTTACACCTCCAATAAGACTATATTTATGGAACTTTAAAAAGAAACATAATAAAACATCTACATTTATGTGATTTTAAAATGAATTTCTTATTTAAATATGGGTAAATAAATATTCCATCCATTGAAGGAAAGACTTTAATTCATAAGTATATGTTTTTTGCTTTTCAGGGTTTTAATTTTTTTTGGAACTAATTTAAAATATAATTTAATAATATTATTATTTTAAGGTTTTTATTAATTTTAATTTTTATTCCATCAATATATATTTATCCCCATATTGTTAGCCCTAGACTGGTGGATGACAGCATGCAGATGCAAGCGCTAGGGGCATGAGCGCCACGGGTGTTGCATCCACTAAACAGGAATTTCTAGACTTGGGCCAATTTTAGCCAACTCTAGAATCCCCTCCATATGGCCAATTGGGCGTGTCACTAGCTCCATCATGGTCCAATAGTCTAATGGGTGTGCCTGTCGCTGTGTGGCCACTTGTGCAATCTGTGCAAGCACGACTCTAGAAGCTGGGATGAAAATTTGAATGACTAAAAGATAAATATTTAGGAAAATAGAGACGGAGTCTTGATAAAGAAATGGGCATATTTTGGGGGAATACACTAAGATAAATATAAAATTGAGAGAGAGAAAAATGAAGAAGTAATAAATGAGACAATGAAAATAGAGAGATAAAATCATTTTACCTCTCCAAATGGCTATTTCCACAATTCAAATTCCTTGGGTAACATCTTTGATGGATTCATCATCTCACAAGTGTTTCCAAATGAGTAAACTTTATGTGGGAATAAGTTCTCAATGTCATTGAAATATAGGAGTTCCTTCCCCAGTAACTTGAACATTGTTTGGCTCCACATTTTAAAGAATGGGAAAGATGCAAAAATATCAGTTAAATCGTTGAGAAATTTATATCAGTCATCATTAAACCATTGAAGAAAATAGGGTAGTGATAATATGCAATTTATAATTGTTTATTCATGCATTTCTTGGGCTAAATTGATAAGCTACATTGCATATTATCATTTTATTTATTAATTTTCCTAAAAACTTATAAAATAATTATTTGGAACTAATTTGAATGTAATTTGAGCTTTCAGTTATTCTAATAGAAAATATAATTTTTAATGACAAAATTTGGTGAACTTTTCATGTTAAAAGGATGAATAAATAAAAAGAATCTTAATTTAAATTTTCAGGTTAAATTTGCAAACAAAGAGGACAGATGTGTGAACATATTAGAAGAGCAATGGGCGCAAATGAGGAATTTCAAAAGTTAACATATGCTTTGTTAAATAACTGATATTATTTTCAAAATTCTTCCATATGGGATCAACTTGGCCATTTGATTAGGATTTTAGGAGGTAAGCGTACCTCCTCTTATTTTGTCTTTTTCTGCATATCCGACTATAAAGGAAGCAGATCCCACAACCAGAAAAGAACCTGAATTTGAAGAAGTAGATCCGCAGCCAATCCAACTATAAAGGAAGCAGGTTCGAGGATTAGAAAAGAACCTGAATTTGAAGAAGAAGATCTATGGGTGAAAATTGATCTCAATCTTGATGATCGAATGATCCGACAGTAGAGGATCGATCAGACCATCAGAAATCAAGAAAATGGCCATAAAAATCATAAACATAGAAAATGCCTAAAAATCAGAATAAATCCCAGGAGAGGCATTTTTCAAAGAGGCCATATCTGTTGATCTGGAGGGCTTTTTGACTGGAATATTCTTTGGTGGTTTCCTCTCATAACCGCCTATTTCTGACTTATAGAACGCCTATAAATAGGCTTAAAATGAATTTTAAATGGATGTTTTATTCTGTATCCAAAATTTGGAAAAGTTGTGGAAGAAAATAGTTTTTAAAGCTGAATGCAGAAAGATATCTACATGGAATGGTTTTGCACATTCCCTAGTTGAGGACATGATGATAGTGGTGGTGGAGTAACAGATGAAGGCAGAATCAGAGTTTGAAGATGAAAATGGATCAAATTTTATAAAATTTTGGTAGGGAAAGGACTTAGAAAAGTGAGTTGAGTTATAAAAGGATGAATTTAGAATTCTAAGGATCCTTAGGCTGAAATGAGGCTGGTCCGAGAAATAAACTAAAACAAAAAATATTTGAGGAATATAAGTTCAAAATTTCTCTTTTAAACCTTAATTAGTGTATTATACAAGTGCCTATGTGAAAATAAGTGACAAAATAAAGTATATCATCACATTTGTATTTATGTACTTTGTCGTCATCAGATATAGTCATAATGAATTGGTTTATGATGAGCAATTGATAAATTTGACACGAGAAAGTAGGAATATGATGGAAGAGAGAAACTGAAAGTAAAGTTGAACAAATGGATGTTTAGAGAGAACTTTAATGATTCCGAGGGATCTTGATGGAGGACCATCTCGAGGACGACGCCACGATGACGAAGAACCATCTCGAGGATGACGCGACGGGATGTCGTCAGCCACGCCGAGCAGCTCGCGCCGACGCTCGCCACCCGGGGTTTAAGTACCCCATGTAAGAACTTTTATCTTTTTACTTATGCTCATTTTCATGTGTGTTTGTATTTTTGGATTCGTGGACTGGGCCAATGTTGTTGGGCCCCGTCCTCGTCATTTTTACTTTTTATGTTTGTATTTTGAATTTGTAAGGGAGGCCGAACCACGTCTCGCGACGGTTCGTCCTCTCCCACGTTCACTTGGCCCCCATCCTCACCATATAAGGGGATGGCATGCCCAAGAACACCTTGGAGTCATTGTTGAAAAGTTTATTCACAATTCGTCTCCCCTATCGTAGAGAGTAGTGTAGGGGTTTGGCTAGCCCCACCCACGTTGAGATCACTCCGTGGGTAGAGCCCACGTCTCCCGTCGAGATCACTCCGAGGAGATGTGTTAAAGCGCGCCGTCGAGATCACTCCGGTGCGAGGAAAGAGTTTCAAGCCGCCGCCATCAAGAATCGAAAGAGGCCGTCGAGATTACTCGGGGTCTTGGGAGATTCAAGAAGCGTCGCCGACACGCCATCAACCAGGAAATCTGCTCCGTCGAGGAGCACACCCCAGATCCGTCAAGAACTCCTCTTTCTTGGAGGGTTCTTGGTTGTTACAGTTCAAGAAAGCCATTTCTTGGTACCTTTTCCACCCTTCCACCATTTCTTGATCGCCCACCCCCCTTTCCCCATTGTTTCTTGATTCCCAACCGCCTCGTCTTGCCTTTCTTGATCGCCCACCCTCCTTTCCCCATCGTTTCTTGATTCCCAACCGCCTCCTCTTGTCTTTCTTGATCGCCCCCTTTCCCCATCGTTTCTTGATTCCCAACCGCCTCGTCTTGCCTTTCTTGAACGCCCACCCTCCTTTCCCCATCGTTTCTTGATTCCCAACCGCCTTGTCTTGCCTTTCTTGATTGCCCACCCCCCTTTCCCCATCGTTTCTTGATTCCCAACCCCCTCGTCTTGCCTTTCTTGATCGCCTCCCCTCCTTTCTCCCATCGTTTCTTGATTCCCAACCGCCTCGTCTTGCCTTTCTTGATCGCCCACCCTCCTTTCCCCATCGTTTCTTGATCCCCAACCGCATCCTCTTGTCTTTCTTGATCGCCCACTTTCTTTCCCCTTGATTTCTTGATTTCTTGATTTCTTGATTTCTTGAATTCTTGATTTCATGATTTCTTGATTTCTTGATCTCACCATATCTCCTTGATTCCCCTTCGTTCTCCCCTTCGCCCTCATCTTTCTTGATTTCTTGATTCCCACCCTACGCCATAACCGATTACTTGGTTTTCTGCCCCACCCCCACGACTAATCCCACGATACGTGGTGCGCTGTCTGGCCCGCCCACACTACTACGCCGTGCGCCAGCCAAGCGCGCGCCGTTTGCGCCCTCTGCTCCTGCTTTTGTTGCACGCCACCCGTGGACTCAGCTCTCTGCTGGTAGTTACGACCGCACCGTCCGCACCCGGTTTTGTCCTCGCCAACAACACTCGTCCGCACGACCCGACACTAAGCATCCGCTCAACGACTTGGACGCCTTGGACTAAGCGATACAAAGGTCAGTCTCGTCTCCCCTCTATAAACTCCAGTATTATTATCTTCGACAGTCTCGTCTTCCCCTATCGCGTCCGCTACCGTGATATTCTCGAACATCATCGGATAGGACTAGCCACCTTGTCGAGCATAGGGATTCTTGTGGTAGACGGACTGTCATCCGACTTGGACGCCGAACGCTCCAGGGCTGTTAGATGCCCCTCACTTAGTAGACGTCTAGTAGGTCCAGCGGGTCATTGGGAGTTTGATCTTAGGTTCACTCGTCTCTCATTGATCGGTACGGCCGACGTCGCTATCCGTCAAGTCCTTATCTGCTCATTCGTATTTTCTCATCATTCGGCTTACATCCCATACATTCGCATCATAACCCTGTGACGTGAAACGCGCCGATCGATCCCGGCCGTCGTCGTATCACATCAGATCTAAACTGAGATTAGAAGGCAAGAATACTATGAGCTAATTTTAATCTCTTTTGAATATGGTTTTTAAATAGAATTTAATTATCTTAATCATTAAAATTTCCAAGGGCATCTAAAAGTTTCCCATGCCTTGGAGTTTTGGAAACAATAAAGAAATAAAAAAATCAATTAATAACTTACAATTGATTGAAAACTTATTTAATAGGTATAGGGTCAGAAAAATTCTCTAAACTTGTCGGCTTTTTATTCGTGCTTCAGTCTTCTATACACCGAATCAAGAATCTGTTATTGGGGTGTCACTTCATCACTTTAACTGAAAAGTGTGACCAATATTTTTCCATGCCACTTTGTTTTCCCTAACGTTCAATGATTTTGTGCCGTGGGTTATTGTGAAGGGATTAAAACTTAACAACATATTGTTTGGTATTTAATTTTTGATGTGTCATTGTTGATCATGAGATGCAGTATAGGTCAATTTATTCTTAAGCATGTCACACCACTCCAGGTGTATAGACATGTGTAAGGTTTCTGATAGGAATGAATGCATTAAGTATCTTTAATTGACCCTTGTGTACATGCGGTCAAGAGCATATATATCACAATAAAATCTTCAAAAACTTTCTGTTTCTGCCTTATGTCCCTCTGCGCTTCCCTTGACACATACACATAACTTGCCAATGATGCTTCACAAAGGTAATGTCATAACTGGCCTTGTAACACTGATTGAGAGAATTGATCAAGAGAAAATGGTATGAAAAAGATTCCAACACACATCGGGGATAGACAAAGTCTTATTACAAGATATAAATTAAATGAAAAACTTTAAGAATTATAATCTAACATGTACAACTAATTTCTGAATGAAAAAAAAAACTAATTTCTGAATGAATAACATGTTAAAAAATTGTGTAAACATAATAATTTTAAAATATAGAAACTTAAATCCAGGCGACCACGTAAAATGTGTGATATTAATAAGATAACTAGCGTGTGCTTAGTTTTACTAATGTGTTTCAAAGTCTATTGCATGATAGTTTTACTAATGATAAATTTATTTGGTAAAAAAACTACAAAATTTTAAGAAAATATTTTAAAATCCCTTTTACTTTAAATAATTTCAATTCATCAATTCAAATTATCTCGCATGCTCTTCACAAAAACATGGAAAAAACTTAATTATAAGAAAAAATCAATGATAAATTCCATGCATACCTCAAGAAAAAATCTAATTAAAATCTGAATTATGCATCACCAATATTAATAAAACAAGTTAGAAATAAATTTACTATTTTTCATGATACCTAGCTCCTTGGAGAGGTAGAAGTTGAAAATCTTCATCTACTGATTAATTTAGTTGTTGTTAGTAATTATGGTCATGAAATAAATTATTTTTACTCACACTCTGTAAATTTTGGGCCCAATCATCAGGGATCCAAGTTATTAAAATTAATGATTTGTTGAGAAAGATGAAAAAATAATCTCAGACTGATGAGGGAGACAATAATAAATTCTATTTTGTGTTTAATTTAATTATTTTCAAAATTCTTGGTCAAATAACGTGATCTTAAATACTATTAGTGTTAAATTAATATATTATTATTTATTATTAAATAAATAGGGATAATAGTACACGATTATGCAGCTGGGGCATGTGTGCCTAAACCTCTTGAAGGACATGTAGGTGTGTGGTAAAATAAACTTAAGGATGATTAGTTTTGAAAAATAAAAAAATATTAATCAAATGGTTGAATTGACCTTGAATCAATAGAAACTGCTACATGTAATAAAAAAGCGTTGTGTCCACAAGGATGAGTGAATCTGAAATTAATATTCACAAAGTAGTGAAACATAGATGAGAGAGATACCGTGCGGATATTTAATATATATATAGATACATTTAAATAAATGATGTGATACCACAAGGTATAAAATGGTCATAAGAGGAGACATTTTCTACTTATGGATGCTATGATATTATATATTTGATCTATAAAGACAAAGGGACATGGATGTAGAAAATTATGGTAAGATAAGATAAAGATTAATTTAATTAATTATAATTATTGAAAATGTTGTTTCTTCATTCAAAAAATAATAATATTCATATATCCCAATTTATTCTATCTCGAGGCAGAACGGTCATTAAAAATTCAACTCCTTGAACAACCTACTTACTGAATAACCATACTTAGTAAGCACAGTTGGACTTAAAGGGATATTTGATATAATTCAATGTTTCCTTAATGTCGCACATAATATTTGACTTAGAGCAGCAGGCGTGAGGGAAAATGGGTTTATAATTTGTTTGAATAAAAAATTTATCGAAAGGGGCATCGTCAATCGTATTTAGGTTACCCAACAGTGAGAGCTTGATTATAGGATAGGAATTCCTGAAGAAAATGGCCAGCTCATGGGCATGAAGCCTGCCACTAAATTAATGAGAAGGGGAGGGCATACGTGGACCAGTCATCAGCATAGTGAGTAGACAGAATGACAAGCAGAGGTTAATAAAAAATAAGATGGGGTGGAAGGATGAATGCATATGAGATGCGGAAGGTCTGCTCATATAGAAGTAATATATGGTCAATGTGGAATGCCCATTTTTTCTGATGGATTTTCAATATACCTATAAATAGATAATTATCTAAATGCCGTACAGGATAATTAAATTCTTATGTATTTGAAATCTCTTCAAAGCTTCATGTCAATTGCACAATTTTATTATAATGGAAAAAGTGGGGTTTCATATCTTTTGAATTCCATAAAAGAAAAACTGCAAGGTTGAGAATTATAGTGTCATTTGATACAAAACGAATAAAATATTTAATATAAAAGTCGCATTTCATACAAAAAGATTGACCTGCTCTGTGCTCATCACTGGTAGAATTGTTTTTTCAAGTTTTTATCGTGTACCTTTAGGGTGCATATAGACCAGAAGCTGGGATCAAGATTTGAATAGCGCAAGATTCACTATTAATATTTTTTTTAGTTTAGACTACTAGATCTGGTCACCATTGGTTTGTGTCTAGGCGCATATTGATTTTCCCAATTCTTTTAGTATTATAATGTACAGGGTTGGGAAGAACACCCCTTTCTACTATGACAATTTAGTTGGCTTGGGCATAGTCTAAAACACACAGATTGTATAGAAAAAATCCAAAAGGGGGAGAACCATCAGATCGACATGAGTAATATAAATCATAAATTTCCTTATAATTCATTGAATTTAATATTATTCTAGACATCAAAATCATGAATCCATCATGATAGGTATTATGTGGCCGTCAAGCTAATCACATCACCATGTTTATTTTATGTTCATTGAAAATAAATATTTCTTCATTATTATTGCTTTGTGATGTTTATAATGAACTCCATCAATATTTCTTCATTATTATTCCTGTGTGGTGCAATGACATGGTAAATTACGATGATATCATAGTGATCACTAGTCTTTAAACATGTATTCTAAATGTTCATGTTGGGTCGATAATCGATATGTCCATCAAATTTTCTTGGGCTTCCAAAGTAACAGCCATAGGAGAATATGCCACAACTTGACATGCCCATTTATCCCTCAAACACCTTCTAATACAGTGCGCTTGAAATTTTGGAGGAGAAACTTGCAACCAATGAGAAAAGGAGGCAGCAGTTGTGAGGATAGGAGAGTAGGAAATCAAAAGTGGTGGTCTATTAATAACTCTATACCTTGAAATACTCTATTTCCCACTTTTTCTCTCATTCTGCATGTGCTGTAACATGAGGAAAGCTAGTCGGAGAATGCATTCTTTTGGCTTCATTTAAGTGTTTTTGAATTTTTTCTTCAATTTATTTTGTTATTTTCATTGAAAATACATGGAGCTGGAATAATATAATGATCTATATTTGAGGGATCCTGAGACATGCATTAAAGTTAACTAGGATCTTGAATTTCCTACTACTTGCATGATTTCCCCTTTCATTTCACCATTTTCTCTCTATAAACACCTATTTTACCTTCTTTCTCTCTTGAGAATCATATAGTCCTCTATCTGAATTATTGTCCATAAGGATAATTAATTCTCCTAAAAAATTATGAAAATATGATTTTTATCTCTATTAACGTTAGGGATTTGAGTCCATTTGGGGCCTTCTTGGTAATTGTTTTAACTTAAATTTATCCAACAGTATCGAGAGAAATAATTGAATACATCTCCAAGGGTTTTATTTTGACAGTGAATTCCATGCTACATGTTCTCTTTGATCTATTCAACATTTATTTTTTCAAAATATAGGGAAATAAGTGTGTTGCAAAAGGCTCCTTCATGGGTGAATTAGAATTAATAAATTACAGAATCTAACAAGCCTAAATTTATTTTTGAACATACTCTATTCAAAATCCTTTGGAAAGGGATCTCAAAATGTTAGGTGATGGACGGTATCCAAAAAATTACATTACACATTGAAGATGCAGTGAGGAAGTTCAAGAGATTTGGAGGAGAAAGAAACATTATAACCCGTATTCATTTAATTTCCAAGCTCTATATCTGAGGATCTGGAATGAGTTTGAACCTTAAATTAGGAGGGTCATTCATTTTTCTCTCCTCTACACATACCCTAGTTTTGATGTATAAGTTTATTCCCATATGTATGTAAAAAACGTTTTGTAATTTCTCCAACATGATGTCGGCTGAGTGAGAGAGATAATTCCTTAATCTGTTGTCTTCTTGGTGTATCGAGTCGTGCAAAAGATGCACTGAATTGAGAAGTGGACTTTATAATCCTGAAGTAGATTATAATGTGATTCTATAGGCACATAAGGAGAAAAGGTGAGGTCTTCATATTTATGTCTATGTCCCCTCTCTCTAATTTCTATCTAGCATATTATATGTGACCTATATCTTAAAAAATACTTTCATAAAGTCTATTCACCCATGTCATCCATTATCATTCATCTATCATTTCCATTATTTCGTCAACCATGTTTCCACTTCAGATACACCTAGATATCTTCCATCTATCCCTCATTCATCTTTCCCACCACTACATATATGAAATGTTATGATACCCCATTCCTACCTATATACTACTTTATCTTGACTAAATTTTATCTCTAGAAATATCACATGGTTAATAAAATTCAAAAAGAGAATGAAGCAAATAATCTTTGTTTATGGTATGATAACTGAAAGCCCTTCTACATTTTCCTAATATCTTTTCTTACCATTCTATCATCTTTTATTATTGATTGAGAGCCCCTTGAATTGAATTTTGTACTATCCCTTTAATGGAAGTTTTTGGGGTTATTTGATGGAGCTTAATCATGGTCCACATCACTCGAACTATTCATGTAAAGCCTAAAATCAAAGTTTTGCATTTTGGCCCTGAAGTTTAGTGGGCCATGATATGGCTCAAGCCTTCAGCATGCCCAGGCCATGATAAAGGGTGCATATGTTTACAGGTTTCTCAAACCATAACTGCATGTCATCGGTCTAGTCTTGGGCACATGACCAATCCATTTTGATGCATCCAATCATCCATTTCTTAAGGCTATTTTTGACATCATTCTGCTGAAAATGTCCTCACTTCAATATGAATTTTCATTTCATGTATTACTGGGGACATTTTTAAATTTATAGCTTTTATTAATACTTTACATAACTTAGAGGCCCACTAAATTTCCCATTCAAAATTTGTTTCAGGGTTGTGAATTTCAGTGGTGTAACACCTATACTAGGGCTTAATTCTTCTTTGAATGTGTTTTGTTAGAGGAATACATTTAAATTGTCAAACTAAAAATTTAAATTTAAATCTGGTAGGGATGTAGCATCCAGTTACCAAGCCAGCTAGGCCCTGTGATACGTCCTTCGTGTACTCAAAAGAACCTTGAAGGTCTTGTAACAATGTCTTGAAGTTGCAACAAGAACGAGAATGAAGAAAGAAGGAGAAAGAGAAGGGAAGTAGAGAGGAGATGAGGAAGGTCCGCCAGGCTGGACAACGCTGTCAAGTAGACGGGATGGACAACGCCTGAACTCGAGGTACTGCGAGCTCTGTCGTAAGTCTAAATGTCTGCGAAGGAGATCGGTTAGGAGAGGAAGGGATTAAGATGGGAAATGTCCAAGCACTTACTAGGTCGAAAGCCAGCTTCTCTATTATGATAGCTGACTTTAGTATGCCCAGTTATTGAGCCTTCATCTTGGGATAGGGGCGATGCTCGTAGATGCGATGGTGGAACACATCAGGACTCCCCCGTATGCGATCAGCTTGTCCTCAAGCTGGAAGGAGGGAAACTGTTGTCGCAGGCGGTCAGCTAGTTCCCAGGTGGCCTCAAAGTCAGGAAGTCCCTCCCAGTGCGTGAGAACTTGGAGGCCTTGGCTGGATGGGCAGAAAGCTGTAATTCATGAGGGAGTGACTACCCATTCGTTCGTCACTAAGAGGCCCCGGGGATGGGTAGCATGTGAGCCTAGGGTTAATCTGTGCCTAGGGTGGCAGTGCAAGCTGATAAGCTACCAGTCCCAAGCGCGGGTTGATGTGATAGGGCCCAAAATACTTGGCAGCCAGTTTTTCATTCGAGGTGCAAGCCAAGGACTTCGTGTGGTAGGGCCTCATCTTGAGAAATACTTTGTTTTTCTCGTGGAACTCCACGTGGCGACTATGGCAATAAGCTTGGCTTTTCATGGTGGCTTGTGCCCTTTCCAGGTGTTGACAAAGCAATTGTAGGATCTGATCCCGTTCTTGCAAGAGCTTGTCTAAGTCATCATTAGGGGAGGTGGAACTTCTGTGGCTTAGAAGCATAGGCAGATCGTGCCCAAAGACTTCCTTAAAGGGGGACATCTTAATGGAGGCGTGATATGACGTGTTGTATATGAGTTCCACCCAGTGTAACCACGAACTCCACCTCCTTGGTTAGTCAACTCCAAAACAACGAATGTATGCCTCAACGGACCGGTTGACCGCTTTGGTTTATCCATCTGATTTGGGATAATAGGAAGAACTGTGTTTCAACTTAGTGCCCTCGAGCTTGTGGAGTTTTGTCCAAAACTAGCTCAAGAAGATGCTACCTCTATCCTACACGATCGTATGAGGCACGCCGTGTAGCTTCATGATGGAGGTAAATTGCTGTGTTAATTTTAAATGTCGTTGTATTTTTAATTCGAGTATAATCAAATAAATTTAATAAAATTATAAAAACTTACTCAAGTGTATAGCAAGAGTAATGTCGTCTCCACAGGGACTGGCCTTTAGGTATATATTCAATAATTGAGTTGTTGATTATTAAGATATAGTCATAATAATAAAGATAATAAGAAGAATTAAGTAATTAGTAAGTAGAGAAAATACTAGTTTAATAAGATAATTAGAGAAGATAAAATATCTAAGATTATATATATGTACTAGAGATACTAAAAATAATAAAGAATTGAAGATGTTAGATATTATACTCAAGAAGGATAATAAGATAAATTAGAATTTAATAAGAATAAGTAGTTTAATAAGAATAAAGAATAAGAATAAGTAGAAGAAGCTAGATAAATATATTTAAGAGAGAATGAAAGGGTTGGTGTAGCATTTATATATACTAAGAAGATAGGTAAAGAGAGAGTATTAAGTAATTATATAACTAGAATATACTAAGTAGTTAGATAGGTATAGAGATATTATTAGGGGACAGAGAGAAAAGTACTAGTAACTGAGAAGTATATATATTAGTACAGGTTCGTTTATATTATAATATGGTTTATATAAGTATAATATTTATTCTATAGTTAGTATATCTCTTCTAGTAGTTTTTATATTTTTATAGTTAATTTTTTGGGTGTAGAATGGGTTATTTAGTCGAACACCTTGGAGGTGTTCTACCAAATGCCCGATAGAAGATCGAGATGTAAGAGAGATATGTAAAGTTTAATTACTAGTATGTTTTTAATATATTTTATATAGATTTTATAAGAGGGAATCGAATAGAAAAGGGTGTTTCTGTCGAATGCCCGTGAGGTGTTCAACAAAATGCCCGAAAGAAGACAGAATAAGAGGAGGAATATGATTTTTAAATTTTTATAATGTTTGATGAACTCAAACTTAGACAATTCAAATAATGTTAATCGAACACATGAGTTGTTTGATGAAAAGTCACAAAGAAGTGACAGTGAGAATTTTGATTGAAAACTCGAATCTAACTGAATTTAACAAAACCTTATATATCCAGAGTATAAATCGATAGTAGAGCTTCATCAACGTACGTGAATCACCCTGATTCAAAAAGAAAGGGTGGCAGCATCGATTGCCACCACCGAGCGTCAGTTTAGGGGTCCCCTTTCTCTTCTCCTCCGTCCAGGTGTGAATTAGGTGCGTTGTGACGTCTACTAGCGCCTCTTGGAGCCTCTCGATGAGGTAGGAGGTTGTCACAATCCTCTTGCCACTATTGCCGTTACCAGATGGGTCTCTTGCCGCTCTTGGATATCAGGCGGAAGATCTCAAAATTAGGGGATTTTGGCCAACTTTTAATGGCCTGGGAGGGGTTCCATAGGCCGTTTGATGGAGGGGAACGGCCTTGGGGATTCTCCTGGGCCGTTGGATTGCCGCTGGTCCTCCCTTGCCGGCAAAAAATGACCTCTGGTCGGCGACGTCGACGGGGACAACGACTGGGGTGAAGATGGATGGGATTGCCCCCGACCGTTGGATCCCCCATTCGAATGGGTTCAATGGTACATCCTTCCCTTCCACATCAGCCTGCCGCGTCACCGTGCTCTGTCGCCCTTTCTATCTTCTGATATGTCCGACGAAGGGTCCCGCGTCCACGTCAACCGTCGTGGACCAATTAAAATGGCCCTAAAAAATTAAAAAAACATATGTTAAATGAACAGAACAGGACCCCACCGTTCGATCTTCAAAAAGAAGATCGAATGGATGAGATTGTCTCTCTCTACTTAAAATGGCCCAAAAAAGCACGGGCTTCGGGCCGGGTTGGTGCAAAGCCCGGTCTTAATTTCCTTTTTTTTTCTTCTTTAGATCGTGGCCCCTTGGGCCGGGATCACACAATTAAGTGCCTTGGCCCGCTGCAACTAAAAATATAAGGGACTTCTTATCCCATATGGAGAATTTCTAAAAGATGAACAATATATGAATTTTGGCAGAAATTGTATAGTAAATTGAAGTAGCATACCTCTCTAGTGCCCAATTGACTTGTCCGTGAGCCTCTCTGTGGGTCTGTTCACCTTGTGGGGCAGGTTTGGGCTTGCTTGTCGGGCGCACTGTCCCTTGCTGACTATGGGCTGGCTTGGGCCCTGTGCTCGCCGGGCTGCGGCTGGCTTGGGCTCTATGAACTTGGTTCGCTGCTAAGCCGGCCCATAAATCCTGTTTTTTAATTTGTTTTTATTCTTCTTCACTATATTTATATATGTGCATTTAATTTGTTTTGTTCTTATTTTTATTTCTTTCTTTAACTTCTATACAGGCTTCACCCTGCAATAGTATAGACACACACTAAATAGAGCATTATAAATTAAAAAGGTCTTAAATTTATATTTTTACTAAGAAAAATTTGAATTGTATGACATGCATAAATGACATTAAAATGCAATTTTTTATCATTTGCTCTATTTAGTGCATGAAATGCAATATTTCATAAAATCGGGGAAAATACACATGAAATGATCCCAAAATGACTTTATAATGTGTATAATTACATGACACATTTTGGGTTTTTCACTTCATGATGTCGGTGGTGAACTTATCTGCTATGTTCCGAGTTGAAAAAAGGTGGCATAGGTTGATGAAGTGGCTGTACTTGCTGAGGTGGTCGGCACCGACAAGTATGCAGTCTATCCCACCCAACTTGGGAAGTCCTCCGATGAAGTCCATCAATATGTCCTCTCAGATTTGCTGTGAAATGGGAAGGGGATGCAAGAGGCCAGCTGGAGTGAGGGATGAGGCCTTGAATCTTTGACATTGTGAGCAAGAGTTGAGGTGAGCCTTGATGTCGCCTTTCGTGCATCACCAATAGAATTGAATGACCACTTCCCTATAAGTCTTGAGGAACCCCAGTGTCCTCCGATGGCTCCATCCAGTTGGGTAGGATGCATTGAGTTAGCTGAGATCCGGCCGGAACGACCAAGCGGCCCTCATGAAGTAATGTATCTTAGACCTAGACATACTTGCCCTGATTTCTTCGTGTAGCTTGAAGCTCTTGGAGGATATTTTGAGGTGTAGGGTCACACTTCACGGCATGGCTAATCTCTTCCACGTCATGCCACACGGATAGTGAGGTGGTGTTCAAGTGAGTGTCGCCGATTGGAGACTAGTGCCAATGTGCGTCAACCACTTGGTTGGAGCTGCCTGTTTTTCACTGGTTGGAGAAGTGATACCCCATTTGTTTCGTAAGCAAATGATGATAATCACTTGGACCTCGCATGGCTCCAACAAGTGGCGGAGGCTGCGTTGGTTGGTGTGGATAACGAATGCCAGAAACATAAGGTAGTATCGCCATTTCCTGATGGCTAGCACCACTGCAATCAGTTCATAGGCAGAACAGGTTCACACTATAGGTGGGAGGGCTTGGCTGAAGAAAGCGATGGGCCTTTCTTGCTGCAGTTGCATAGCGCCCAACCCCACCCCAGACGCATCCGTGTCAATTGTGAAGGATTGTGTGAAATTGGGTAAGACGAGCACTGGTGCAAACAAGAGTGTCTGTTTCAATGTATCAAATCCCTGTTGGGCCTTGTCCGACCACAGGAAGTTCCCCTATTTGAGCATCTGGGTGAGAGGCCAAGCCGTGGCAACATACCCCGTGATGAACCACATGTAGTACCCTACTTGGCTTAGAAAACCTCGTAGTTGATGTAGGTTCTGAGGAGGTGGCCATGAGTGTTTGGCTTCAATCTTGTCCACATCAGTGGTGACTCCATCACAAGATATATAGTGCCCTAGGTATTCCAACCTCGGCTGAGCAAAAAAACACTTTTTGTGGTTGATACGAAGCTGGTGTTCCTTGAGTATTGATAGGACCTTCATCACATGCTCCATGTGCTTGACATCAGTGTGACTATAGATGAGTATATCATCAAAAAATACTAGTATTAATCTGCACAGGTAAGGTTGAAGAATGGAGTTCATTAGTGCTTGGAATGTTGATTGGGCATTACACAAACCTAAGGGCATGACCAGGTACTCATAGTGACCAGCAAAGATACAAAATGCTGTATTTTCTATGTCTATGGTATTCATTCTAATTTGATGATATCCCAAATTGAGATCAAGTTTTGAGAAGACCATAGTTCCATGGAGTTCTTATAGTAGCTCATCAACTACTGGGATAGGAAACCGGTTCCGTATTGTGACATTGTTGAGCACTCGATAGTCCATATAGTAACTCCAGCCTCTTGACTTTTTCTTCACAAGCAACGCCAGACTGGAGTAAGGGTTGCGTGAGGGCCGGATGATGCCCGCGATGAGTTGTTCTTCCAAAACCCTCTCTAGCTCATTCTTTTGAAGATGGGAATACCAATATGGTCTGTCGTGGATCGGTTCTGACCCTAGGCACAGAGTGATCTGATGGTCCCACGAATGGCGAGGAGGCAATGTTGAGGGTCCCTTGAAGAATGCCGAGAAGAAAGTTTGGAATAAGCCTTCAATACTGTGGTGTCCACTTCCTGTAAGGAAGAAGACGAAGTTAAGGCGACTCGACAGAGTCCGAGGTCGATGGACTGGTTGAGCCTTTGTCTGCCGGTCGTTGAGGAGGCGGAGGGAGTTGCATTGGAATCCCCTCATAGTGTGTGCCAGACGCCATCGGCTTGGAATCTCAAGAGGAGCATATCCCACTACACAGATGTCCAGCCTAGCGTGCGCAGCCATGAAAATCCCAAGATGACGTCAAGGCATAAGTTTGGCACCGGGTAGAAGTCAATAGCTGTGGCATATCCTTGAATGTGGACAGACACGTCTGAGCAGACCTCAATGCCGATTCTGGAGCTGCTATCAACGTAGCAAATACGGTACGAGTTTATTGCTTGTCTTGATAGGGGCAAGCGGTGGGCGAGTGGGTTGTTAATGAAGTCGTCGGAGGCGCCAGAATCAATCAGGATGGTGACTGTGTCCTTGGATATTGCGTTTAATATGGAGGGAGTGTGGCGAGGACATGTTGATGATGGCTTGTAGATTTAGGTATTGTAGCTCTAGGGTGTTTTCTACTACTAGGGTCATTTCATCTCCCGCCTCATCATCATTGTCTATATGTATCCCCATCGAGTCTTCCATATTGATCACAATGGAGACGTTGAGGGTGTTGCAGCAAGTGTGCCCCATTGTAAATTTCTCATCGCACTCAAAGTACAGCCCTTGAGCCCGGCGATTAGCAGACTCCTCTATGGTGAGCCGATATTGGCGAGGGGCCCGCGGTGGTTGCCATACTCCTGATAACCCTAGCAAGACCGGGGGTGGTTGATTTTGCGTCGAGTCCGCCAGCGGTCGCCTTGCAAGGTTGTTGCGCTTGGGTGTTGTTGATTCTAGTTGAACCAACACTCATTCGGCCTTGAATGCATAATCGATGAGCTCTTTCGTGGAATGTGGTTCCCTTCGACTAACTTCAGTTTGTAAAGATGGTCGAAGTGTGGAATAGAAGGCGTGCATCGCAGTCTCTCCTGAGAGCTATGGAAGATATCCTACCAAATCCATGAAAGCAGATAAGACCTCATCCACCGAGCCCACTTGTTGGAGTTTGAACAGTTGCTGGTATGCTTTGCGAGGCTGGAGGCTGAATCGATAGTTTACTTGATGCTTGAAATCATCCCAACTAGCAAAACCTGCTTGGCCACCAAATCCTTTCCCTTCCATATGTGATGAGACAACATGTAGGCATTCGACGTCTCGTGCGCGATACGCCCGAAAATAGTGTTCCACGTGCAGGGGACTGGAAATTGCTCTGGATCTCCCTCAAAGAAGGTTGGAATGCCGGTGTAGCGGTAGTGACGAGGTGATCGTGGGGCAAGTTGCCGGTCCCTCCAGCCTTGCCCCCCTCGATCACGATAATCATCTTTTGCGTCTTCGTCATCTTTCGATCCCTCGTCTCTGGGAAGTCGTTGAAGTGGTTGTTTTGCAGCATTACGGTGGGACGGCAGTGTTGGCTTTGAGTCAGAGACTGTTCATTTGAGCTGGAGTGCTCGGCTGGTTGACGATCTCTGGTTGGTGTTTTGGGTGGGAAGTGTCACGTCATGCGTGGAGCACATTCACGAGGCAGTGGTCCCTGCTCTCACATGGCTAGTCGAGTATGGGGGGAGCATGGAGGACACACCCCTAGGTCCGGAGGGGGCGCCTTAACTCTTCACCCCGGATCGAGAGGAATGACGGCTCTCTCTGGCTTGTGGCGCGCTCATCGCAGGGCTTTAATGGTCCCCTCTTCTCCCTTCTTCTGTTTGCACGGGAGACAAATGGGCAAAGGAGCCTGTCTACAGTTTTTGACTGCAAGCTGCGCTCACTGCAGCTTCCTTTGCCATAAGTGGGAGGGGTGGGGCGTCCCAGTGTCCCACAACCCAACTCTTGGAACTGCTTGAGGCGGGTTCGTTCCCGACTGGGTCAATGCAAGTGGCCAGAATCGACCCTCTAGGATCCCCCATTAAGGAAAACAGTTCTGTCCCATTGGACTCCTCATGGGCCTAGTTAGAATCGAGCCAGTGTATCCCGTTAGTAGAGTAGCGCGTGCGGTGCGGTGCGGTGCGCTTTCACGCGGAAATCTGCACCGCACATCGCACAAATTCGCACATCTTGCACTTGATCTTTCCTTTTAAAAAATTTGATTTTAAAATTAACTTTTAAATTTGAAAATAATGAAACGTTAACTGTTAAAATCCAATGATAATTGATATAGTTCTTTAAATCAAAAAGATAATCGATAGAAGTCATTAAAATAAGAAAAAAATCTTAATTAATTTAAAAAATAATTTCTAAGGCAAAAAATAATATAAAATTAACTGTTAAATTATTAATATAATCAAAAGATGTCATTGAAATAGTAAAAAAATCTTAATTAATTTTTAAAAAATCATTTCTAAGGAAAAAAATAATATAACATTAACTGTTAAATTCATAATATAATCAATAGAAGTCATTAAAATACTAAAAAAATCTTAATTAATTAAAAAAAGTCATTTATAGGGCAAGAAATAATATAACATTAACCGTTAAATTCATAATATAATTGATAGAAGTCGATAAAATTCTAGAAAATTCTTAATTAATCTTAAAAATCATTTGTAAGGAAAAAAATAATATAAAATCAACCGTTAAATTCATAATATAATCGATAGAAGTCGTTAAAATTCTAGAAAGATCTTAATTAACTGTGCAAATATTTTTTAATGCGATAAACAATATAAAATTACTAGTTTAAATAATCTTTGAAATAATCAGGGAAATTCATAAATAATCTTTGAAATCATTTATAACGCAAAAAATAATGTAAAAGTTACCGGTAAAATCATAATATAATCGATTAAATTCGTTAAAATTCTAGCAAATTCTTTCATAATTTTATAAATCATTTGTAATTTGTAAAACTATAAAACATTAACCGTTAAATTCATAATATAATCGATAAATAATTGTTAAAATTGTAGTAAATTCTTAAATAATTTGAACAATCATTTGTAATTTATAAAACAATAAAACATTAACCATTAAAATTCATAATATAATCGTTAGAAGTCATTAAAAATCTAGAAATTTCTGATTGAACTTTAAAAATCTTCTCTAGTGCGAAAAAAATTGTAAACTAACTGTTAAATTAAAAAGGCAATCCATAGAAGTCATTAAAATTCTAGGAAATTCCTAAGCAAATAATCTTCGATGAGGTGATGATTTCCCATTCTTGAGGGGGATGAGTACATTCTTATATGAGGTGATGACAGGTCTCAATGTGCGAAGCTATTTCCACTTGATCTCATGATCACGAAGTAGTACTTAAAATAACAGGAAAAATAAGAAGTGTATGAAGGTCAACATGGATAATACATTGTCTATGTATCAAATAAAAAATCCGATATGGAGAATATTAGTCAAGATAAGGAGACTTCCAGTTGACTCAAACTTTTGAGTAGTATGCTCCTCCATTTCTTTTGAAATCCCTTGTGAACAAGCGTTCTCTTTTAATCCCCACGCCGAACACAGTGGCATCCTTTCCGTGAGTGACCCTCATCTCTTTCCTTTGATTCTTCTCCAACAGTACCTTTAAATGTAACAGGACATATAAGATGTTAACACCTCCTAATAACAGGATTTCTCAAGTTGTTAACAGCTCTCGGATGAGCCTGCATCACTAAACATTAGTTTTAAAAAATATCTTTCAATACATGGTAGGTCAATGATAAGTCAAAATTTAGGGGTCTTATGTCATTGTTTTGATTCAGACTTAACCAACAATATTTATGAAAATTTTCCACTTAAATACTATATAATTAATATAGGGAAAGTAAGGAATCGATCCGCAGAGAGGCAGAAATTTAATTTTATAATTTTTCTCAAGCTTAGAATGAAGGAAGTGAGTTTAAAAGTGAGATATATAATTTTGGAGATTTTATGGATATTTAGACAATTTATATAAATTCATATGGTCTAAATTAAATCATAATTATAAATAAAAACAATAAAAATATTATAGAATAATTTTTACAATTTTAATTAACACTATAAATAGGAAATACTTTTTTTAATTTTTTTGAATATAATTAACACCAAAAATACTAGAAATATTAAAAAACGATAGTTAAATGTTTTTTGGAATTTTTGTAGAAGTTAAAATACTGATTATTGATTATATTACTTTTAGGGATTTTTATGATTTTTTTGTAATTTTTAAATATATAAAATAAGAAAAATATCTTTTCTTGCTATCGCCAGCGACGGCGGCGGAGCGGAAGCGACGACGGACCGGATGAGCCGGTGGTCCCTGTGTAGCCCTTATAGGGCTGGACTTAGTGGGTCACCCCACTAAGGTTCAGCTCAATTCAGCTAAGTCAACACTTAGCCAAATGGGCTAAGCCCTAATGGGCTAGACCCAATATGGTTAGGACTTAGTCAATTTGACTAAGTCCTCCACTCTACACTTTTTTGGCCCTAAATGATGGAATTCAAACACGAATTGTTTTTTGAAATTTGAAAGGAATAGTGAAGGATGATATATAGAGAGACTGGAATGGATTTTAGAGAGAGAAATAAACGGTTTTAGAGAGAGAAAATGACTGAAATAAAGAGATAGAGAGAGAAAATGAAGAGAAAGTGTAGAAGAAGTTTGAGATAGAATTTGAAGGTGACAATGAAGGATACTTTCTATCAAAATTTTGAGTGTATGAACTAGGGCTATGAATGAAGATCTAGAGAGAGAATGAAACTATTCTAGAGAGAGAAAGTAGGGAAAACATGTGTTTAGAGTGAAAAAAATGATGGATTTTAATGGTAAATGGATGGATGATGAAGTGAAAATGGAAATCTAGGTTTCTAAAACCTCCATGAAAGCCTTTGGAGCCCTCAATGCTTCCTCTCAAGTCTGGATCCTTATATTTTGCCAGGATCAGGCATTTTTCAATGCAAACAAGAGACGAGATTGAATGAAAACTTCAACAAACTTACATTAAGCAGGTTGAACAACCTGGATTCTGAAATATGCCTTGTCCTGCTGGCCAGCCACTTGCTAGAGCACTTCCAGAATGAGGAAAAATGAGGGGAAAATATTATTTATAGATTAGAAGATTTACTAAAATATCCCTTTGGGTATTTTGTATTTTCTTTTCTTGCCATTTTTGCCTCTTTTTCTCCATGGGTTGAGAGTTTCCCCTTGTAATCTTCAACTTGTTTCTTTGGAAGGATTTTGAGAGCCCAATGGACAGGTCAGGTAGTGGCCCATCTTCGTCTGATTTCTCATTTGAGGCCCCCAAACACCCTTTTCTCCTTTCAAGCCCCTTTTTGAGAATCACTAAACTCTCAAAAATTCTCCAACTCTTGAATAATTGTATCTTCTTATTCCTCTGAATTTCTGCACATGTGAAACTATAGAATACTCATCAGTAATAAAACTTCTTGACTTCAAAGAAGTCAAGGAGTTTAGTAAAAAATAACCATAATGTGCAAAAATTAGAATTTATAGCTTATGCATAAATATTTTGTTGATTCAAATAATAACATGATAAATTCTGAATGAATAATACCATAATCATTTAAAATGTGTCTAAATATGCATTAAGTTATCATGTTATCAGTAAATTTCAGTATAACTGCATCTACAAATTGAGAGTTCAGTGCTTCATGAAGCTTAACAAATGACAAATTTATTGCAGTGAACAATGCTGAAGGACACGTGTAAAAAATTGGAATCAATGTTTTTTAATTTTTGGTAGTTTCAGAGTTATCAAGGATTGATATGAAGAAAAAGTAGAGAAGTTTAAGATTTATGATTTTTTACTGTTGATGAACTTTGGAGAGAGATATGACAAAAGTATAAATTTCAGTGATTTTTGTTGTGAAGTTACAGGTGTATAAATTTCATATTTAAGTTTTTTGCTGTAGGTGATATGCGGAGTAGAAATGTTGAAAGAATGGAATTTTAATTTTGGAGCATAAGAGTGATACATATTCTGAACAACAAGACCATGTTTCTCATTGCTGATCGTGCTTCCTTGCTCTTCTTCATAATTTTAGTTGGCATTGGTCTAACTCTTATGATGATATGTTGCTTCTGCGATAGTGTTGATCTCTTCTTCCTCTTGGTCTGAAAAGAGGAAACAAAATTTGAAGGAGAGGAGTATGATTCTTCCTCTGCGGGTTCCCCAAAAAGGTTGCAGGTTCTTCCCTCTATCTACCTGCTATCTTTATGTTTTTTAGTTGGCATTGGTCTCCCTATGTTACTCTCTGTCTACCTGCCATAGTGAAAAACAAATTTCGAGTCAAGAAAAAGGGAGAGGTGGTTAGTTCTTGAAGGGTAACATAGGGAGAAGCATGTCTTTATTTCAGAATTTTAAAGTGAAAAAAAGAAGAGGATAACTGAAGAATTTCTAGCCGCACAAGAAAAATAATAGGAACAGAAAAACGAATGAAGGAGAGAAGAAAAAAAGAATAAAAGAAGGAAGAAAAATAAAAGAAAAAAGAAGAGGAATAAGATAAATAAGACAAGAAGAATAAAATTAATAGGCATAAGAGAAGAAACAAGAAGAAGAAGAATAGAGAGAAGAAGAAGAAGAGAAAAAAGAAGAGGAAAAAAGGTAGAGGAAGAAAATAAAGGAGAAGAAGAGGAGACAAAAGCAGAGGAGAAAAAAAGAAGAGAAGAAAAAGGTAGAGGAAGAAAATAAACAAGAATGAATGAGAGAAGAAAAAAGAAATAATAACTGAAGAATTTCTAGCCGCACAAGAAAAAATAATAGTAACAGAATAAAGAATGACGGAGAGAAGAAAAAGGTAGAAGAAGAGAAGAGAGAAGAAGAAAATAAGAAATAAAGAGGGTGAAGGAAATAAAGAAGACAAGAAGAATAAAACAAATAGGCGTAAGAGAAGAAACAAGATGAAGAAGAATAGAGAGAAGAAGAAGATAAAAAAGAAGAGAAGAAAAAGGTAGACGAAGAAAATAAAATGGCAGACAAAGTGAAAAAAGACAAAGAAGAGAAAAAAGAAGAAGAAGAAAAAAAAGAAGAAGAATAAAAATGAACAAAGAACTGAAGAATTTATAGCCGTACAAGGAAAAACGATGGGAGAGAAAAAAGAATAGAGACAAGAAGAAGTAGAATAGAGAGAAGAAGAAGAAGAGAAAAAATAATAGGCATAAAATTAAACAGGAACTAAAGGCTAAAATGGCACAAAATTACAACTAAATTCGAAGAAGGTACCGGAAGAGGATCGTAGAAGAAGTCAAAATCAGAAGCTCAACGACAAATAATAGATTTGAGCCCCTCCAAAGCGACCTAGATCGAAGAAGAAGAAGAAAAGGGACCAGAAATAGGAAATTAGATCGTATGAATCAGAACACGTCAAATCAGATCCTGGGGGGGCCCTCTACCGCTGGCGTTTCATCACCGACTACCTTCGTCCTCTGACCCCGTCTGAGTGTTTTGGCAAGTTTATCCTCTCGCCAACTCGCTCTGCACGGAGCCCCATCCTCCCCATCACCATAGCTTATCTTCTATGGGAGATTTGGAAAGGGCGAAATTCTTCTCATTTTGCAGGTACACCCATGCGGGTTGTGGACATCATGCGTTGAGTTCAGCCGATGCTTCGGCGCATTCATCCTCTACTCCCCTGGAGAGCACTCAAGATAGAGAGGGGGGGGGGGGGAAGAAGATGGCTTTGGAGAGATTGAGGTGAGGGCGAAAATGGTTGGAAAATGGTTCTTGGAGCGAGGATATGAAGGAAGCGGTTGATCGATAACGATGGAGGAAGCAGCCACGAAGATCGACAGCCTTCAAACGAGGGAGGACCCAGAGGAGAGGGTGGTCAGATGGGAGGAGTGGGGGGTGGGGGGGCGCGGGAGGGGAGGGGAGGTCACCAAAGTTTTGCACATTCCTACATAACTGCACCGGACAGACCCGTGTGCGGTGTGCGGTGCGGTGCGCGAACATTGTGTGCAGTGCAATGTGCAAATTTTGGACTGCACCACACATTCGCATGTTTCGCCCGTTTGCTCGCACGAACGAGCCTTCCCTACCCGTTAGGGTTGGTGGCCAGAAATCTTGCAGATCACAAGTTGAGCGCTTGGCCGCTCGCTTTTGGCTTCCCTGCGGAAGGATGTGGTGAAGGCACCGGCTGTGCGTGAAGGAAGGATGGCTACGGCGGCATACTGCACGGTAGGGGCGATGGCGACTACGGCGGACCCCCGACAAGGCCAGAGGCAGCGGCGGTCCCTGCGCCTCCTGCAGCGCTTGAGGCAGCTCCTGTTGAAGCGATGGCTCTAGTGCAAAGTCGTGGCAGCTGGGGCATCCTCGGTCGATAACGATGTGCCCTCCTGACGAGAGAATGATGCCACCGATGCTTGACGTTGCATGAGAAGCACAAGATGCTCGAGTTGGATTTTTACATGTTGGAGATTGTCTTCCATGGTGGGAGGATGCGAACTGGTCTGATACCAGTGATACATCCCTCGTGTACTAAAAAGAACCTTGTAGATCCTGTAACTATGTCTTGAAGTTGCAACAAGAACGAGAATGAAGAAAGAAGGAGAAAGAGAAGGGAAGTAGAGAGGAAACGAGGAAGGTCCGATGGGCTGGACGACGCTGTTAAGTAGGTGGGATGAACAAAGCCTGAACTCGGGGTGCTGTGAGTTTTGTCGTAAGTCTAGACGTCTGCGAAGGACATTGGTTAGGAGAGGAAGGGAGTAAGATGGGAAATGTCCAAGCACTTACTAGGTTGAAATCCAGCTTCTCTACTCTGATAGCCGACTTAAGTAAGCCTGGCTATTGGGCCTCTGTCTTGGGTCGGGGGCCACGCTCATAGATGCAATGGTGGATCACATCACTATGCAACATAAAAATCAACCTTTTACTAGCTACCTAGTGACCAGCAAGCTCGAGCACATAAACACTAGTACAAGAAGGGAGCAGGGATAGTAGGGAGTCCAACATGGAGGCCCATAGAGGCTCACATAAGAGTCCCAATCCACCGAGAGTGTGAGCCCTCACACATGGTAGACGTGATGTTTTAATTCTATAAGGATCCAGGTTCAGCATTTATAAAGTCGAAATGGTTCATGATGTTTTGATATGGGATTGTTGTCTAATGATTTTCGTTCATCTCTACGCTGTGTTGGGCTGACAAGAGAAAAGGAGGACTACGAACCAGTGGCCGGTGATCTTAGGAAAAGAACATAGAAGAAATAAATGGCCTTCAAGGTGAACCAACACAAAGCGTATGCCATAACGAGGAAAAATATTAATAAAAATAAATAATCATACTAACTATATCTATCCTAAGAATATTTTCTTAACTTATATCCCATAGATTATTATTATTATGTGTTGAATACAAATCTAAAAATAATTCCTCCACTTCCCATCGTAACTCTCCCTTATCCAGTTTTAACTTACATTACATATTATTACTAATATATAATCCAAATATATATCATTCAATGTATTTCAAAAGGATAGCATCTATGGAGATGGTCTCACTCACCACTATAAATACTTGGGTAAGATTGAATAATTATTATTTTTTATGTATAATTTTTTTTTGATACAAAAATTAAAATAACTCCCTAATTTGCTTTTGTTAGTACTTGGCCTGTGGAGTATATATTCAACATATTCTTGAACTTTTAGATATGCCTAGACTCTGCAAAAAGTTTACCCCTATGTATGGTTATGTCGTACCACCTAGCTCATTCAAGCTCAGCTTTTCCAGTCATCAAGAATACATTATGACTATTACAATGTTGTAGGCCCAGCTCACCCTTCCAAGTCAGTATGGCCTCTAGGGCATATTGTTTGCCAAAGAGGCATTTATGGGGGTTGTAGGTCCATCTCACCCTTCCCATCCCACCAAACCCTCAAGACCTCCACAACCATGTTCCCTGGCTTTTTTGGACCTTCGTGGAAGAGTTAGGGAAAACTCACCCTTGCAAGTTAGTATGGCATCTAGAAAGCTGTTTGTGGAAGAGGAATTGATAACATGCATTTTAGTACTTTAATCTGATCATATTTGCATGATTATTTGCATTAAATCATTTACATCTGCATGTTATCTAGCTTAAAATGATTCAATCAATTTTTAAAATGATACTCTCACTTTCTGTATTTTTTGTGCATTTTTGGGAATTTTTTGACAAGATTCTAAAGGAATATAATTTTCTGAGATAGAGAATGATTTCTCTGAAATTTTTTGACATTAAAATTTGGAAATATATGATTTTTCTAAGTTGAAATATATATATTTATATGTATTTTTGGGCTTTTATTTTATTTAATATGAATTTTTAAAACATTTTTTAGCCATTTATCTCGCGCCACCACGTGTCGCTATTCGATTCATCATTTTCCAAATTTAATGTCGACGAATCGCAACTAAAAAAATGAATGGCGAAAAATGACGACTAATGCTGATGATTGTCGAAATCCAATCATTAACTTAATTAATGATTGACATCATCCAATCATTTTTCCAGGTAATCATGGCTTCGCAATTCAGAAAGTGATGAGTGCCATTATGACTAACGAATCAAATTTTGAATTTTCTGATGCAGGATAACGTGGACAAATAAAAAAAGAAGGCGTTTTTTGCAATAAATGTGTGCATGGACTGAGGCACAAAATGACGAAAAACAAAATTTTATCTTTCTTCTTGGAATAATGGCAGGCGACATGGCAGCACGATGGGATGCCACATGTACATGTGACACGTGCGTGGACACGTGGTGGGTGCGTGTTTGCATCTAATTGGAGGAAAAAGAAAAAAGCTGACATGACACATGCTAACGCGATGCCACGTTAGCTGTGAGAATAATTAAACAAAACCACTATATAAGGTGAATCATTCTCTTCTGTCTTTCCCTAGTAGGTACATGTGGCGCCATTGAAATGTGCACGGGTAGAAGATGAGGAGACACCAAATTTCAAGCAATTTGACAATTTAACCGAAAATGGAAAATGAGGAAGTGTTAGAGACAATAACGAGGAGAGAGAAAAATCAAGGGCTACGATTACTCCCACTTGAAACCGCCATCTTATGATCTACAACTTCGATTGAGCTAAAATTTTCAGCACTGCTTTGTCTTACCCTCCTTTTCCATTTGTACCATTTGATCTATAAATAGAGGTCTGGATCACTCTGAATTTTCATCTTGAACTTGCTTCCTACTTGTGTGGGCTAATTCAAAGATAGTGAGTTTTGAGATCCATCAAGTTTGTTTTTGGTGTCTTGGGTGTGTAGGGAGAAGCACTAGAGAAGAGGGGGAGTTTACTTACATTCACAAATCACCGTGATCCTGGCGGAATGTAAGGATCTAAGGTAAGCATCTTCGCCTTACGTTGCTATTTTCTGGACATTGTCGTTAGCTTAATTAATGTTTATCATTCTCTTTGCACTATTCTTTTACTCCCTTACATAATCCCTATGTCATCTATATTTTTTCCATCACACCGTTTGAAGTTACACGACGTTCAGAATTGATCCGCTGTTGTTACACCACAAGGGACAAATGAAGAAGCAAGATGCAATGAGTCCAAATGACGCCTATGAGTAGTAAATGTAACGAGAAGCATGATACACTTTGATGATCTGAGCGAATGCATAATAGAGGACAAGAGGGGATCGGGGCACGGACAGGCTCCCAATGACCTGGGTGTTCATCTCTAGGCGGACAATTTAGGGGACGTTCACTGTCCGTAAGCGTCCACATCGTCACTGTGAATGACACTGGTCTGACACCGACAAGGACAATTTCTATCACGTAAATGGAGTCTATCTGTATTTTATGAATAAAACCTCTCTTGTGGCAGCGGAGCAATAAAAAACAAGCACAGAAAAACATAATTAGAGTGAAATTTAAATGGGGGAAGTTTGAATGAACTTGATGACCAGCGAAGTACTTGGGTAGTCATAGTTGTCGCAAAGAGATCCAAGGAGATCTGAGCGCTGTTTAGCCGATTGAACAAAAAACGAGGAATGAACTAACACGTTCCACTTGTGATCTTGGCAGCCAGATTTGTTGCAATTGATCAATTGATCAATCCACAAAAAGCTGCCACATGTAGCTGCCGGCGATCTTTGACCGTTCAAGTAGATGTTTACGGTGAGCACTCCAAATGGGCAGAACCGTTGTCCCCATCACCAAGAAAGTAGAAGAGAAACTACGGGCTAGAACCCTGTAATCGAGGAAGCTCGTGCTCTACAGAGATCGACTCAGAAATTCTGAGAATAAACTTGAAGTTTCAGAGAAGTATCGGGAAAGGGTTGCAGATCCGCTTTTATGGTTGCAACAGTTCGATGGTACTGGCAAAACACTTGTTTATCAAAACCGTTTCAACCTTCTGATACGATTCACCATTCCCAGTCACCAGTATGACAAAGAAGGATCATGAGGGTTGGCGAGAATGGGAACAACAAAGTCTGACTAAGAATATTCCGCGGTTGGAGTGACCGTGGGAGTACTCCGTAGTGGTCAAATTTTGATGACGTTGGAACGGGCAGAACATGAGGGTCAAATTTTGACGAGCTAATCCGTAGTGATTTCTCCGACGCTGGCAAGCTTCAAGAATAATTTTGACGTACGATGTTATTTTTTGATGTCACGATTTGGATCAGTTCCGATTGGCGTGACACTAACTTCCTCCATTGAGATCATCGACCTTGTCTGGAGAGTAATCGTTGGCGCCCGGGGTTAGAGAATCAAACGACACATAATATTTCCTTCCACGACTGCTTCCTTCTTAGAAGATCTCAATGAAAATAAAAGGGTGGACAAAGAGGGCTACGAGATGGAAACCCTAGGATACCACACAAGCTTTCTTCTAGAAAAACCACACAATAACTGCTGACTTTTCCAAAATGACAATTCAACAACTGGTTCCTTCCTCTACGTTGCCCCACCTCTTTTTATAGTAAAAGAAAGTGGCAGTTATGGGGGTGCCATAATGGGCCACCTTAGGGGAAAGCCCAACAAGGCCTCTCCCATAAGGATTAAAGCAAGGTAAATAACGCAACATGACAACATTAGAAGATGCCCAAGATGATGTGGGGGGGGGGGGGGGAGAAAACTCCATCGTGACCCAAACGATGCTAAAACATGGAAAAATGATCAAACAGCGCTAAAACAGGGTAACAAAAAAGCTCGGAAGATGTCGTCAAACTGGATAACAAAAGCTTGGATTCTTCACGTCGGCTCGGGCTCTGCAGCGTGGCTGATGACAAGTTTGGATGTGCTCAACTGGATGATCCTCCATCACCGTTCTTACATTCAGTCGTTATCGTATCCTTTGACTCTTTATCCCATCCACATATTGTTACGCATGATTCTACATTAACTTCCTTTTTCTTGCTAATTTAAGTTGAATTATAGCTGTATACACCATAGTTCTCGATATTACTATCTCACATACTGTAATCTAGTATGTTTCTTTTTCGTATTGTTAATCACTATAGTAAGATTAAAATCCTTAATCATTTGCACTCATCACTAACTAAATATTCTTAATTACAATTAAATATATTTTTATTGAATAATATCAATTACCAACAACTAATTAAAACCCCTAAATTTGAGATTATCAGGGATGTAGGCTGTCCAACTTACATTGCCCCACCTAAGCCTATGTCTCTATGTACGCCCTTCCCATTTCGAGTTTGCCTTCCTGACCTCCATAATCATGGTCTCAAGATGTTTTTGGATCACAGTATGAGAGTCAAGGCAAAACTCACCCCAACTAAAGGAACACCCCATTAATTCTAGTTGCAGCCTATGGTGGGCATGTACAATGACATTTTGGGCCATCTAATCTCTGCTTCACTTATGTTAAGAATGTCTATCATAGAATGTGTCGTTGGTATTTTGACATTTTTGAATAAAAATATAAACCTTTACTTACATAGTAATCTTAGCTAATGATGAGTACAGATCGTCTACACTGGGAGTGATGATTAAGGATTTAATATTTTTAATATAGTGATTAATGAGATGAGAAGGGATAGTGCTTAATATAAAATAAGTGACAAAACAAAATGAGGTGATATAATGATCTTAATTTTATAAGAGTAGTTAGTAGATAGTGAGAATTCCAGTCTGGGATGAGCAACTAATTGCGAAAATGAAATAACAATGACACGACACGTAACGGGAATATGGTCGAGGATGAGACAAATACTAAATAAATTAGCAAGTTAACTGTAGGTCAATGATATAAAGGCGGTAAGATGTGATTTGGAGGACGTATGGTGGTGATAGAATGACAATATTTGTAGTAAAAGTGAATGAAACTACCAACGGTGTCGAGAAAGAACAATGCGAGGTGAAAATTCTTATTGTAGATTCTTACGTTACACTAGGATCAGGGAAATTTCCATTATTTCCTAAAGTGGTGCTGTGTCGTTGCATGCCACATCCGAAGATTCCATTCTTTTTGAATTTTTAGTAATGAGGATTTATGGTGAATCATGAATCTTGAATTTGGAATTTTGATGAATTTACAATACTAAGTTGAAGTTGGCTAAAATCAGTTTTTTTTTTCTGCAGTATCTAATAATAATAATAGTTAAAAAGTGATAATATACACAAACGACATATTAAAACTCTTTAGCATTCTTTGATGAGATTCCAATGATATACATGAATGTCTGCAAGGAGAGTATAGTAGTATGCCTTATAAAGACTGACAAATTTTCAGTATGTGAGAATAATTACTCTCTTACCCTCTGGGGAAATAGCCATTACCTTTGAAATGAAGGGATATTCTCGTCATAAGACCACAATATTTGAAATAAGAAGAAGAAAAAGGGGAAAACCAGATCACACTTTCGAAAAAGAGACATCGCAATCTGACGGGTGGAGAAAGTGACTCGGTCTGGAGTGAGATAGGAGCTGATTGAAGTTCTACCATCATTTGTGCCAGAGGCAATCTTCCTTTGCAGCTAATTTCAATCTAAGTGAAGCTTCATCCAGAAAAATTTCCAAGCTGAATCCGTCAAGATCAACCGTGAGATCGAGATCTTCTAGAAGAGAAATCTGTAAGACTATTTGGGTATTTTTGTGCCGTTGTTTGCATTATTTTTCTTGCAGGGTTAGTAGAGGAAGCTATAGGAAAAGTGCTGGGAGCTTGCACGATCTTTAAATGAACTAAGTTTGAGCTTGCACGATCTTCAAATGTTTGAGGTTTGAAATATTGAATATCTGAGCTTTGAACATATGAGTGCCATTAGAAAGGTAATAAGGTAGACTGTTTATGGACCAAATCAATAACATACACGCATACAAAATATTGGTTATCTATATTGAATCAGGGCATCACACACAATTTAAAAAATAGAAACTAAAGATTTAAAATTTTCATCTAGATGATTAACTTTATTAACGAACATACAGATCTGATCAATCCTATCTAAGTTGTGATTTCCATGCTGCCTACCTATCGATACTCAAATAAGAATCTTGAAGTTAAAATTCCCGCGTTGGCTAAACTTTCTAGGACATAAGAGAAAATTTTTGTAATCGTTTATTGTGAGTTAGTACTGTTTCCTTTTTGGTTAATAAACCAAGATAGATTTATCATGTAGATCAAAGTAAATCATCCCTACAAAACCTGATATAGAGTTACTGAGTTCTTAAATAAAGTTATACATATCTGCTGATCAATTGAAGATTTATCAAACTTATATTAAGAGCTTTGAACTAGAATATATTAAGTGGAACTTGGTCTAATCGTGATCAAACCCAAAACATTAATACATCCGAATGCTTGGAGAATTCCTTTGTGTATTGGTGTCAAATTAACTATGCAGGCAAGCAAAAAATATAGTTAGTAGAGGGAGAAGGAAGAAAACAACTTAATGTTTTGTTCAATATCTTCCAGGTTTGCTTTCACCATTTATGGTTTTACTGTTTATCCTTCTAGCTTCGACTTTCTACTTGGCTGATGGAAAAGAGATTTTACAAGAATACAGACAAAGCGCTGTCTAATTTCTCTAGTGGCTAAAGTGTAATTTTTAGAGCATTGAAATAGTTGTATTAGAGCATTTAAGAAAACTTTAGATTGTCTGTTTTAAATTATAAGGGTATTGTTTGTAATTGATCATCTGCAAACTCGGATTGTACCATTTGAAAGTACCTATCTAGGAGTTGTTAATTTATTACAAATAATATTGCTGTCCAAAATCTTGTGAGAGTGTTTATTGAAAAATATTGATTTTCCTAACACACTACTTGTATCAGTTCAAGCTTGGAGATACGTGTATCTCAGGTGAAGACAAATTGGGCCAATTGAGATGACCTGGGTGGCCTTAGGTACCTCACCATTTCTATCTCTAAATAGGTGATATCTGTGCATCCCTATTACCAGGATGAATTATCTTGGGGGGCTAAAGACTTGGTTAGGGATTGATTATAAATTCCAGCAGGGTAATCTGGGACAGGAGTAAGGGAATCACCCTAACGTGTATAAAAATATCGAGTATTCTTCTTCTCCTGCTCATCAAACTAAAGCATTTTCTAAAGTATATAGTATCATAACTAATATAATTAAAGAGATTATAAACAAAATAAATAAATAAAAGGCAAGACAGCCTAATTCACCCCTCCCTTCCTAGGTTATCCTTAGCAATCTAAATCGACAGTTGCTTGGCACATCTGAAGATTCCCTTCTTTTCCAATTTCTAGTGAATGATATGATGATACACGTCAGAAAAATGAAATATTCCCTTATGATGTGACGCATGTTTTTGCATGCCATGTCAACATCCTTATAACTTTTTAACCAATTGGGGGGGTACAAGTGTGAGCCACGTATACGTCAATTGTTGACTTTGTTTTTATTTTCTTTTCATCTTAATTCTTTCTCCCTCAATTCTTGTATCACATTTTTGGGATCTAAATTGTTTTTTTTCATTGGTCCACGCCTCCTCTTGCGACAAAGTGCATCAGATTTTCAGAAAATGATTGGTGCTTTATGGCATTACAATTTGCGATACCCCAATTACACCTTTTTGCAATGACTAGAGCAGCTAATCATAGCGGCAACTCGTAATTGGTGACCATTTGACATACTGAATGATGACACATGGCAGCGCATTCAAAGCCAAAAAATAAAGTATAAATCATTATGAAGTAAATGCTAAGTCATGAAAATATAATAAATATATATTTCAACAGAGAAAGTTAATATTTCTCTGACTATCAGTCCAAAAAGAAACTCATTAAAAATAAATTCTGAATCAGAAAATTAACTTCTATAAGGATAGAAATAGAAAAATTATTAAAAGCATGATGAAATCCAAAAATAAGAATATCAACATAAAAAGGTTTAATTATTCAAAGATTGATAAGACATGTTTATATACATTTTAATGCAGAGAAAGGAGCAAGTTTCCTAGAATTAACCTTATAATTTATGTGTTATTGGACCGCAAACTTAATTCATTACTAGTTCCGTTGCAATGACATTGGTTTCCCTTGGATTGTTCACTTACCTTGTAATCCTAGAAATTTGGGTATGAAATGTTTATTATATTGAGTACACTTTCAAGTACAAATTTCTCCATGCATTCCTAGACTACAAATGATGAACTCCCTAATGGTTTATGAGAGAGATGATGGTCATGTCGAGAGAAGCTTATTTCTTGCTGGATCTGATACTATAATGAAGGTGATGCTCCCTCTTTACTTCCAATCTAGGGCAATCTTCCACGTGTAATGCCTAGTTTAATCTTTGGAATTCCCTACTAACCTTCCTTCTAGTTGGAAGTAAAAGATTAAAATTCTTCTCTTCTTGTTTAAGCACAAAATTTCAACTATGTATCCATGAAATACGGATGGTGAAGCTTCTATCTAAAGGTAAAGAAAGAACAAAATGGTGAATGGCTCAAAAGAATGGGTAAGGGTTGATGGAAATATATGTGGTTCACAAGCCAATAACACATTTGATATCTTGTTTGATATTCATTAATTGAACATATTCATTATAGTGCACGTGTGCTGCTTATAATAAAGGCCACGAGTACATGAGTGGACTTAGTGAAATATGAGATTGTAATACGGAGATCACTAAGCTTTAATCATATCTATCTTCGAAGGATACTCAAGAAGGACCTGTAATTATTTTGATAAAATAGTGATAATGTGGGAACTAGGGGTCTAGGTTATTGATACTATCTATCACTAACCTAGGTTGAATGAGGATTTCCCTTGATTAAGAAATAACTTTATATTACTCATTGATAGGGGTTGAGGATTCAACCACAAAGAGCACTAGACCAAATATGAGTGGATTTTAGCTAAAAACAGGTGTATAAGAATTTTAGGAATTATATACAATTTTATTTGATTAAATGGAGTGTAAACAACAGTGAATTATGACTTGCCCTGTTTAACTGATTTTCAATGAGCCTAAAAAAAATTGAGGTAACTTCAGAATATGTTTTAGTGATTTTTAGGTATTGTTCTAGATTTTTATCCAATTTAATTCATCAGAATCAAACTGGAGAGAAATTAAGAGAAAATGAATTTCAAATTGTTCTTCTTGAACCGATCTTGGTCAAAAATGAATTTTGACCAAGATTTGGAAGATTCTGTTTCACCACACACTAGTGGGATCTGCCACATGTTGTGAATGAAATTGGGTGTGTTCTTGGGCTAAGAACACCAATTCCTACAGGGCAGGTGCCCTAGAGAAATAAAGAACCACTAATATTGATTTCTACCACAAGAAATCAAGATTAGTCAAGATGGAGAAGGGTAGAGAAAGAAATAATCAGCTTATCTAGGTGGTAGGCCTCTCCTTTCACTTCCACAAGCCTTAGATGCTTCTCACTTCTTAGACCCTTTGGCAGCTCCAATGTAGGGAGAGAGAGAGAGACAGAAGGGAAACCTTGGAGAGGGAGTAGAGAGAAAAGGACTTCTCTCCCCCACCTAGGACTTTTCCACTCACCTTCCACTTGGCCCTCACTAACTCTCAAAACTCTAGAGAGAGAGAGCAAGAACATAAATTTATTACCCCTTCACTAAAATTCCAAATAAAAATTCAGGATGTATTTTACAAAGGAGTCTAAAGCATTTATAGGCATGCATTAAATAGTGAGTCAATTTGATGGGTGAGATTTGGGCCAAGCCCATAGGCCCATTTGTGTCCCTTCCAAAAGGATCTGAATCCTTATAAAGGGTCTCTTGGAGTTCCTTCTTGGGTCGCTCTTTCAAATGGGAGGCCCATTACCCCAATGAGATCTCCTTTAACTTTATGAAGACTCCCTTTGTCCTTTCATAAGAGCAATTTTCCTGGGCCTAAAAAAGGTCCAAAATTCTCCAGAGAAGGGGTTAAATTAAGCCCGCTTGGCTGATTGACCAAGTGGGTCACAATAAGTACAAAAAACTATACTTTTATACTATTCAAAAGATGAATATATGTGGAGAGTTTTATCATGATATTTCAGTAAATTCACATGCTCCAAGTTAGTATTTAACAAGAAATGTGAATAAAATGTGCCTTAGTGAACTCTTATTATACCTTTATATTGACTTATCAAATAGCACTATCTAGCCATACCCATGTGCTGAGTATGGGCAGTCCCATAGCCATCAGTGAGGACACACTAAGGATAGATGCGTTGTGCTTTTTAGTGGAAAGAGTTCGGTGAATTGTTCCTCACAAATCCCTGAATGGTATTATACCAAACTATCAATTAGGTTGATTCATGTCACTGTTGTTTAATTCATCCTTAGATTTGAGACACCAAAGACATTTTGTAAAATCACAATTGTACTTTAACTATGAACTAAGAGTCTCTAATCATGGGAGTCTAAAATATCTTAGATCAAGCGCATCAATAAGCTCACAAAGACCATTGAGTGTTCAAGATGGTATCGCCAACCTCAGTATAAAAGGATAGAGCTCAAGGAAGACATTGCAATTAAAACCTTCACAAGGTTATGAAATATCGAAGAAGAGTTGTCCTATAATTTTTGAACACATTATGACCAACTCACATGACAAATTGGGGTTTGATAGTTGCTCAGACCATCAGTCATCCTTGGAGTGTCAAGTAGATGAGGGACTATACATACATGATAACGGATGATGAATATGTTCCATGAGTGAGTCGATACAAATTCCTTTGTATCTTCTAGAGCATGAGGTGTAGCTTGGCACCTCACACGTTGGATACTCAACCTATCGATTTGGTTACATCAATCCAACATTAATTAATATATATGGTGATATAGTTAGTTAATGTAGAAGAACAATAAGGGTTATTGGGTTGCCAGGGTCATTAATTAGACTTATAGATGGGCCTAGAGGGGTTCACGCAAATGGTCTTTTTGACGTAAAAAAATATCATCATGTTTCAGGGGTTTTTATGAAAAACACCCACATAATATAAATAGGGAAGACTCTAAACAAACATTTCCCAGGCCAGAATTTTTTAGGGGCCTTCCCCCTATCCTTCTCAACATGGCTCTTGTTCATTACTGATGTCATCGGAATGGTGTAACAATAGTGACAGAGGTTGAACAGAGCCCGCCAAGGTGAAGGATGAGATTTGATATGCCAGGGATTGTGTGGATACCTCTAGAGGCCACACACACGAGTAGCTTGACTCATCTTGCTCTTGGATCCAAGAAGTTAAGAATGTGATCCGCTCACAGGTTCTTTATTTCATGGTTTTTTTGGTGCCATTAAAAATTTTTTATGTTTCATACCCAACCATATTGATGTGAAAAATATGGGTGAAAAATATATTGGTATCAAAATGCATCAATATAGATCTCCATGTACTCTAGGATTATCACAAAGGTCCAATAAGTGAAATGTGTTGCACAGGTTTCCAATGGGAAAGCCCTCTTCTGGTAAAGTCTCTATTGTTTCAGGCGGAAAACTTACTCTGGTTTTGTTGAATGCTTGGATATAAGGAGACCTATATCTATTTACAGTTTCGTAATTTTTCCATGAGCTGTCCCGTAATCTAATACTAATTAGAAGATGTCCATAGTATATACAATGGAAGATGAGTACATGCTTTGTTTCCATACTCCTTACAATAGATAAGATTGTGGAACTTCATGTCAGATCTTGCAGTTGTTTGTTCCAAAAAAAAGCCCATACATATACAGTGTGACCATTAAACTACTGTATGGGTCTCCAACAATAACAAACATTCTAATGCTTTTACACAGATAGAGATGAAGTCAAAACGTTCCTGGTTGCAAAAGAGAGGACTCACCATATATCAATCTCTATTGGTTCAATGGTACCTTACCTGCTTACAAATATGTTTCCACCTAATTTTTATTATGTATATGCTTTCAATATGGGGATTACCAATTTCCCTTGAGTTGTGCAATGAGACTTTTCACTTAGGAAATTTAGGTATTCATGTGATATCATTTATAATTCTGAAAAATTCTATGTGAATCCTGATCTATTCTTTTACTATTTATTATAATGAAACTCAACTTACTGCAACATCTAATGTTCTAAATTGGTATCTGGTACATAATTGTGAGTTATGCCTTTAAGGTGTACTACCACAATGACAAATGTTTACAATATATATCTAATCAAATAGTCTATGCATTAATGATCCCTGAATGGTGATTATTGTACCCACTATCATGAAAAAATTCATCGTGTCACAGGAATGATTCATGGTGTTGACTGAGTTGTTTTTCCAGGTGCAATGGCATTGTGATGATTTTGAGATGGACGACTACACTTTAGGATTTAATGGCATTGAGGGGGCATTATGATTCATTCCCTGTAAAAGAAAAACATCAGCTTTCAGTGTCAAATTTGAGCTGTATACTTAGCCGCCCAGGTCCCCAGGTCATTTAGGGAACTTCTCAATTTACTAGAGCTGTTACATGGCGTCCAAGGATGATCCAAAGAGTAAGGGGATGAACTTACACCGATGCGGCACAAATAAAATTGATGTATATATATATATGTGAATGTAACTGGGCTTTGCTGTTTAGGATTATGAAATAAAAATTCTCAAAACATAAAAAAATAGGATATAAATGGGTCAATAGATAGATGCAACTATCTATTAAAAATCTGAATTTATATCTTTATTAAATTATTAAAGCAAATGTAGACATAATGAACTACTTATCATAAGATTATGAAGATTTTTTGGATTCAAAATTTCAGTCGTAACTTCTAGAACTGAAATCTAAGGGAAGATTCAGATGAAACCAAAATCAAATTGTAAGATTGATTGTAGGTATCTGTTCAAATGTTTAAACAGGAAAACATAAATTTAAACTGCAGGTAAAGATGAGTAAATATTTGTATGTAAAATTTGGAAGAGATGTGCTAGATATGGAGTTGAATTTTCGAACACTTAAGTTACAAATAAATAAAGAGAAAGTAGGGAGAATGTCCTAGAGGGGAGAAGTGAAAAAAATTGCAGAAAGTGGTTTTTCAATGGAATTTGAAATTGATATGAGAGTCGAAGATCAAAGAGAATACTATTTGATAAAGACTTATCTATAAAGTGGTCAATTTTTTGCTTCAGAAGCTGCTGTATCTGTCCAGGCCAACTAGGGTTTGGGAAAGCTTCCATTTCAATGTTCTCCCTCTTTCCAAAATTATTTTTATAATTCAGCCGCATGGATGGATAGAGGTAAAAGACAAGAATGCCCCTTACAATTTGGGCCCGTTGTCTAGATCTTCAGATACATCCATTTAAAATATGGTTCAATCTCCATCCACAGTTGGATGAGATTTCTCTATCCCCCATGCCAATGCTTGTTGGGTCAAAATCTGCATTTTGAATCCTCTGGGCCTGCTTCCTTGTTTTTTGTGTCAAATAATTACATGTATCCACATGTCCTAGATGCAAGAGTAAACTAATGATTAAATATCATTCAGTATCTTTACACTCCTTGATTTGGATTTCAGAAGATACCATTATTCTAATTGAACCAGGTTATGTGTACAAGACATTAGGAAAAATACCATTTCAAATAGTGCCATAACGGTGCAGATTTTAGCAAAAGTTTCCAACAATAATGTGTACTACAAAAAGAGCTGGATTAATTTGGTTCATCCACGTTGACAGAGTCATTACATTTATTAATAAAAAGATATGCATTATAGCTCATGCCACATGTCTTGTTGATTTAAACAAAGCAAGCCTATGATTGAATCATTTTGGCCAACCTCAATGCCATAATTATTTATGTTCCAATGATGATCTGGCCCAAACATTGGCAAACAATTAGCAACCAGAATGGAAACATGTATCCAAATTTAAAAATATATTTACAGCCGTCTAGATTTAGTTTATTAATGAATTAAAAATTCAGGGATAATATGAAAAAATAAGAAAATTCATGAATGAATTTTGTTATTCCAGAAAAATATTTCTGACCTATAAAATACTTAATTAATGAAACTAGAATAAGGAAGTTAGATTAAAATACTAAAAGCTGGAAAAATTATTAAATCAATCTAAAACCTGGAAAAATCATTAAATCATTCTAAAACCTATTTTTATCAATTTGGATTATGATAACATGTAAATATTGGGAATTTTATGCACATTTTCATCTAATACAGGGGATAGTTAATAAATTATTTGCATGTCATTAGGCACCTTTGATAAACTCTGAATGCAACATGAAATCTGTACGGCCTCTGTGGTTTTTGGACATGTGATCTGTATTTTTCACACATTTATTTGAGCCAACCTGGCCCAAAGCCTGAATCACAACATGAAAAAGTTAACTAGTGTTTTAATTGTGACCCTTCGCTCTTTGTAAATAGATCAGACAGTCCATGTTATATTAGCCTTTTCTTTTATCTTCTTTCTTTGTATGTTTCTGAGTCATCAGTAGATGTTGATGAGAATGGCAGGGCCATGTGATGACAAATGTGAGTACGAGTTGCTGATTGGGCCACTGAAAAGTTGGGTGAGGAGGCGGGTAACATGGCCCATGGGTGCACGAGATTTAGTGAGGTCCATGGGAGCAATTTAATTCTAATTTTTAGATCCACTGCTAAGGATATTCAATGGTTAGGGACATATCCATCAATATCCACCCTTGGTCGTCGACTCCATGGTCCAGACAGTAGTTTACATACACGGGGGACCATAGAGGCAATACAATAGCCCCTGAAAGACCCGATGGATAAATTACACCATTCACGACCAGTGGAGCTCACCTAGGGCAGCGACAAGAGACCCCTCTACCACTTGTACTACAAAATCAGAGGCTGTGACACCTCCAAAAAGCTTGGCTTACAATTGAAGGCTCCGAAGGGGGTCTAGAATGCTGAAGATTTGTAACAGGATGGAGAAACACAAACAGGGATACATACCAAAGTTAGGGCACAATGATTGGCTCTCCTACCCCTTCTCATCTAAATCAGAGCAATCCGGTGATATTTTGAAACTTTTAATGTGGTAATGTAGTTGACAAGTGTAATTTCTTGCATTGTTCAGCAGAAAGAGACCTCAAAATATGTGTTTCAATATTTTTTTGATAATTTGGCCTCATTGAGGCACTGTCACAAATGCCTATTAGGCATTAACCATTTCCCCCAAAGTTATCACATTTTCCTTTTGATTTTATCTCATAAAAATATATTTAAAATAGTTATGAAATATATTTCAACAAAGTGAATTCTAGTAATCATCAGCCCCTTAATTTCCATAAAATAATATAAATACTTAATTCCCAAATCACTTTTATTAATCCTTATATCTTCTCTTATTCTCTCCCTCTCCCTCTCTACACAACTAATTAAATCCTCTAAAATTAGATAATAACTATTCTTCCATTTATCTCTTAATCTTACATTCTTGTCATATATAAATATTTCTCTACCTCATTTATCCATATATAATCAAATGTTCTTTTTCTTACTATCATTAAGAATTTTATGCCCTTTCTTCTTCAATCCTCCACTTATATCTTGCTCAAATAAAATTCTTAAGTTACTACCTACCAAAACTTGAATATTTCTCATCATTGTACTTATCTCTGTCTTATCATCTATACATCTTCTACTAAGAATTGTATCGAGATAAATATATCTATGTTATTAGTCTTACCTCTGAATCAAATAAAAAAGAATTCTTTCACTGCCTATTGTAACATTTTGCTTCATTATAACATTACAAATAAGTTTCTTTATACACTTAATCATGATCTCTAGTATCTATAAAAAATATTATTTCTAAAACTTAATCGCTTAAATTCTAAATATCTTACCTCTACCTTCCGTTTTTCTCTTTTAACTGGTTGCCTTATTTTTTCTTACTGTATCTCAACCTTTTCACTTTCTTCTCCTTATTATCTCATCCTTTCTCTTATTAATATATATATATCTAATTTGTTTTACTATCCTGACTATTCACTTATTTTTCCTAAATAAACTTAACTACAGAATATATATTTAAAGGCCAACCCATATGGAAACGACCTAACTTTCACCAACCTATTTCAGTAAGTTTTCTATAATTACAAATTTATTTGATTTACACAAATTAAATTTACAACAACATTTAAATTATCAACACAATTTGTCATCATCACGGAGATGAGGAATATACAATGAAATGAGGTGATGAGATTAAGATGTGTAATATAAACTATATAAGATAAGAGACATTGGTCTGATTGAGAAATAAGAACAAGAGAGAGGCAGAATGAAGTCATACTAACAAGGTATGAAGATATATATGAGTAAATAGTTAATATGTTATGATGTACATAAGCAGGAAGATAGTAAGGTAATAAAGACACCATGACGTGAAAGCCATAAGGTGTGATAGGAATGTGGAAAACATGATGTAATGGTGATAGTAATATATTCATAAGCTTATGATGATGATAACGAAAGGAAATTTTATAAAACAAGGATACTTTTTGTAGACCCTTACATTCTCCCCGGATCAACAAAAATTTTGTAGTGGATGTCAGCTCCTCCTGTTTTATGCTGTCTATCCTCAAACACCCAGCACATCAAGTACGAGCTTGATGGATCTCAAAAACTTACTTTCTTTCAATAAGCCTATAAATGTAGGGCAGAATTTTATAAATATTTTAACAAAGATCCATGCCTCAATTTAACAAAGATAGAAAATGGTGATAAATAGGAAGATACCCTCAAAATTTGAGCTCTATCAACCTTGTGGGTTGTCTGATGTCAAGCTTCGAAGTTGGAGCAATCATGGATATTAATTTGATTACATATTCTCATTTGTTCCCAAGGCCATTGACAGTTTACTATTTTTATAATTTATTTTACTCTTGTGATATTTCCCTTGCAATTATTCATACATTATCAATTATCTCTTGGCTGCTCTTAGATCATCACATGTGTTCTGCAAAAAATGAAAAGAATGAAGGTATATGATGTCGGACGTCGTCTATGACGTCGTCCGGTTCGTACCGAGTCAATTCTCGGATACCTAAATAGTGATGTCGGATGTCGACAGTGTCATCGTCCGATGAATGGATAAACCCTAAACAGGTATATGTAACTACGATGCAATGAATGCATCCTACGTGTTGTACTTGCACGCCCTGACTCGAGGAAGAGTACCAAGCTGCGAGCTCCGAAGGGGTCACTGGGTGTCGGCGTGCCATAATTGTACCTTTTTTGCAAGGATTAGAGTAGATAATCATTCTGGAAACTCTTAATTGGTCACCATTTGATGCATTGAATGGATACATGTGGCTGCGCATATTAAAGCCAACAAATACATTGTAATGTAAATACTAAGTCATAAAAATATAATATATATATTGACTTTGAAAATTCATCTCTCAGAATATAAGTCCAAAAAACTCATTAAAAGTAGATTCTGAATAATAAATAAGTTTTTAATGATTTAGAGTTAATAAATTACTTAAAAATTGATAAAATACAAAAAATCAGCATATGATTCTAAAAATACTTTTACTTGTTTAAATATTGATAACAGACATTTATATTCATCTTGATGTGTAGAAATGTGCAACGTTCCCATAATTAAGCTTATGATTTATGTGTTGTCAGACCCGCCAAACTTAATGCATTATTAGTCCCTTAGCGACAACATTGGTTGTCCTTGGATGGTTCACTCACCTTGCAATCCTAGAAATGTGGATACAAAGTGTTTATTATCTTAAGTACACCTCCAAGTAAGAATATCTCTATGCATTTCTAGACTACAAATGATGAACTCCCTCATGGCTTTTAAAAGAGCTTGTGGTCATAAAAAGGGAAGCTTACTTCTCACAGGGTATGATACTACAATCAAAATGATAATCTCTCTTTCCTTATGATCTAGGGCAATCTCTCACTTGTAATGGCTACTTTAATATTTAGAATTCCCTACTAATCTTCCTCCTACTGGAAAGTAAAAGATGAGCATTCTTCTCCTCTTGTTTTAGCACAAAATGTCAATCGTGTATCAATGGAACATGGATGGTGAGCCTTCTATCTAAGGATAAAGAAATAAGAGAAGGGTGCATGGCTCAAAAGACTGGGTAAGGGTTGCTGGAACTATATGTGCATGGCAAGCCAATCACATATTCCATATCTCGTTCCATGTTCATTAATAGAACGTATCTATTATAGTACGCGTGTGATGCTTATAGTTAAGTCCATGAAACATGATCGGACTTAGTGAATTATGATGAGATTGTAATGTAGAGATCTAGTCTTTAAGCGTATGCTCTAAATATTTCTATTTGAAGGATACTCAAGAAGGACATGGAAGTATATGTATATAATAGCACTCTCTAGCCTCACTCCTATTATGAGTATGGCCAGTCTCGTCGCCTTTAGAATAGAGACACTGCGGATAGACGATGGGTGCTCTTCAGTGAATTGATCCTCACGAATCTCAGAGTGGTATTATGCCAAATTATCAATCAGGTTGACTCACGTCACGTTTGTGCAAGTGATCCTAAGACTTGAAACAACAAAGACTTGAAAAACCTCAACATGTTTGTGTTGAGGTTTTTGTGTTTTAATGTACACTAAATTACATTAATATCATGAATTTATAATTAGAGCTTAAAATTTTTTTAAGATTATGTTTTTAAACTGTTTTAAAACTATAAAATAAACTAAAATAATCTTAAAGTACTTGGGAGAATGTAAATTTTTTTTTAAACTTTCTGAAAATACTTTTAAAAGTATTAAAATATTATTTTAATAATTTAAAATATTCAAAAAGGTCATTTTATATTTAAGGTATGTTGAAATTATTTTCAGAAGCCTTAGAAATATTTTTAACTACTTTAGAAAATATTACAAATATTTTTCTGAATTTTTTAAACAATTAAAAGCCTTTTAAATGGTGCAAAATTGACTTTTAAATAAATTTTTGGTATTTTAGTTCATTTAAAAAGGGCCCAATAAGGCCTAAATGGGCTCCGCCCATTAGCCTTAGTGGTGGACCCGACGGGGGGATTTAACCAGTTAAATCCGCGGTCGGGTCCACTACTAAAGTTTGAATAATAAAAAAAACATATATATATATACATATATATGAGGGATTTGAACCCACAACCTCTGCCCCAGCAATGGAACGCCTTACCAGTGCGCCATGAAGGTTTTATTTATAGAAAGACTTTTTTATATATAATAACTAATTAAGTTAAACTTAATTAAAGAAGGAATTTAAAGGGTCAAAGGGCGGGTCCGACGGTTGACCTTCCGAAAAGGTCTTTATTAAATGCCAAAATTTGAATGTGTTCCGACTTTTGACATTCTATTATTAATTTCGTTAATGGTTAATTAATGTCATTAATTACGTCATTAATGAAACCTTCCAAAAAACTTTGAAAATTGATAAAAAATTAAATACAGCTCCTTTTGAGCTCGAATTTTTTTTGAAATTCTCAGAAAATTACAACCTACCTCTGGTCCTATAAATACCCCTTCAGAGCAAGGGTTGAGGCATCCCTTTTGAAAACCATCTCTCTTGTACTACTCTTGAAGAAGAAAGTGCTCCTTCTTATGAAGTTTCTCCCCTGCAATCAGCGTGGTTGTGCTTCTCCATTGATAAGGGAAGTTTTTCATTTTCACAATTCATCCATTTAGTGAATAGAGTGAAAGTTTCCTTCACATTCTTGTTATAAGTGGTGAATTTGTGTGATTTCTTGAAAGAGTGTGAAGGATTGATCTTGAATCCTTGAAAGAAGTTTTTAGTGGGATTGAATTTGTGATCTGAGTAGACATTTTGGAAAGCAAAAGGCTGACATATTGATCTTGATATCATATCTGGAATTTTAGTGTTGATTATCCGTCATACATCATTGAGAGCAGTGATTGACCTTTGATCAATCACGGGGAGCGGCATAGCTTCTGTTTCTCTAATCTGAGCAGGTGACGAAGATCGAGAAGGCAGGGAGGTGACGTTGGTGGCACCAAGGACGTAATGGTAACAAGGGAAGTGGACGTACGAGGAAGAGTTCGTGACGGTCTACCCGAAGGCGGTTCGGGGTTGAAGCTCGTGCACCAAAGAACGTGACGTGCCATCGGAAGACTCCTCTGCAGAAGCAACTCTGTAAGTTGGGTTAGGGTACCTTACAAGGGAGGATCCTTAGTAAGGTTATCCTGAGTCCTAATTTGGACTCGAAGGGGGGCCTTGGATTGACTCGATCACTAAGCGGATCGAGGAACCAATTAAATCTAAGTGTTTGAGAGAAAGAAGGTGAGAGTCAAATCAAGGAATCTTAAAAGCTAATTAGGCAAACAAAAAGTAGATAAGCTAATTCACCCCCCTCTTAGCTTCCAACATGATCCTAAGACTTGAAACAACAAAGACAGTTGTACTTTGATTATGATCTACGAATTTTTAATCATGATATTCAAAATGGTCTTAGTTTGGGTGCATTGAGAAGTTCACGTAGGTGATTGAGTGGTCAAGATGGGATATTCCACCATTAATATAAGACAGGACAACTCAAAAAGGAATATGCAATGAAGTCCTTGGCCAAGGCAATGAAAGATCTGAGAAGACTTCTCTTATAATTTCTGAACGCATTAGTACTCACTTTGATGACCAATATAGGTTTGACAATTGACCATACCCTAAGTCATCCTTGGAGTGTCAAGTAGATGAGGGGCTATACATACCCAATAATCAATGATGAACAGGTTCCATAAGCGAGTCGATAGACACACCTTTATATCTTCTCGAGCACAAGGTGTCGCTTGGCACCCCATGTGTTGGAGACTCAACCTATCGCTTGGCTTAGATCAATCCAAGATTCATTGATCCATATGATTAGACAGTTAATTAATGTAGGAGGCCAATAAGGGTTATTTGGTTGCTAGAGTTATTAAATATACTGATACATGGGTCTAGATGTCAACACTTAAACTGTCTTTTGGACATCAAAAAAATATACATTGGTTTTGGGGTTTTATGGAAAATATCTGATTAATATAAATAAAAGTTCGTAAACAAAATTCACCTAGGCCAGATTTTTTTAGGCGCCTTACCCTTCTACTTCATTCTCCTATGGCTCCTATCCATTCCCGATGTGATCTGGATAGTGTAACACCAATGATAGAGGTTTAACAGAGATCACCAAGATGAAGTAGGAGATTCCACGTGCCGGGGATTGCATGGATATGTCTAGAGGATACACATATGAGTAGCTTGAGTCGTCTTGCACTGAGATCCAGAAAATCATGGATGTGATCCATGCACTGGTTCTTCCTTTCATGATTTTGTTGATTCCATTATGATTTCATCAAAGACTTCCACTGAGAATTGTTTTGAGTTCTTCATCCAAATCTAGGCCTATAAAACCCAACAAGGGTAGGTAAGGAATGTTAGATGGCTAGGTAATACTTAGATAGCCTTCTCCCAATAACAAATGAATGAACACAATACACCACAAGGGTATAGAGAAAATGCTGATACAGGATAAATTTTAAAATGATGGACCACATAGATGCATGTCCACCAAAGCATGAGACGATACTTGAGATGATCAATAATTCCTCTAACTAATGAACATATATGCTTCCGGATTAAGAGTTGAAGTAATGATCACCTCTGACTGAAGTAAGATTCTGACTAATGATGTTCCCTACAATTTAAATAGATTCTACTTGTGGAAAGTAATATGATGGATACTTCATTCAACACTCAACCCAGAAAAATAGTCCTCCAACCATTTAGTGCTCATGTATGTTCCTCACCCCACCAGATATCTTAGCCAATCAGGAGTAGATCATAGGTCTAGAATCAAAGCTCATAAGATCAAGATGTGGACTCCATCTGTTACAAGAACCTCACTTCTATGCCCATATTTCTAGCATTTTAAAGTGGAGAAACTTTACAATGTTAGGTTGGATTAAATGAAAGAAGATATTCTTTAAGAAAATACTAAGATATTCTTTAAGAAAATCAATTTACTCATCATGTTTAATGGATTCATAAAATAGAAATCATTTACACTGGATTCATAAAATATTCAACCTCCCAACTAAAGATGTGCATTTTCCCTGATGCAAGAAATATAATGTAGCAGAAGAAATGTCAAATCATGATTCATATGCCCATATCGTTGATGTTATTGTCTTGCCTTGAATCATTGGGCTCAGTATGCCTTCCTCCACTTGATTAATCTCTTATTAAAAAGAAAACGTCTAGAATGATAATTAAGAGATAAAATGGATAGTTTAATATCTAAATATTTTAAAAATGTTTTAAAAATATATGATCGACACTTAATTCAATAATGCAATATTAAAACCCTGGTTCATCGTGAAGGTCTACTGCAGCTTTCATAGGTTTAGCTTCTAGTTCAAGGTGCGGCTTCATCATTTCTCTATTTAATTTAAATTGTCAACCTGTCTTTCGATCTGAAATCAAAACAGCTCCATAATCAAACAGTTTAACGATTATAAATGATCCATCCCATCTGCTCTTAAGCTCCCCTTAAAATTGATGGAAACCATGACAACGCATTAATACCGGACGTGCTTCCACCTTCTCACTAGACGTCCTGTGTCATGACATGTCGCCAATGTCAACTTCAGAACCCTTCGTTGGCGTGACACGTTGACATGTCGCCAATGTCGTTTAATATTAGGGTTTTTTTAATTAACAGTTATCTTATTTTCTCTTTCCTCCAAGGCCTATACATACGCCGATGTTCTAAGAAAAACTTAGTGAATTTCTTTCAGAATTGAAGTTTCTTCTTCTAAAAGGAAGTTGCCCTAGCTGTCTCCCGTCTGAGCCGCCGCCATTGCCTCTAGCTGCCATCGCTGCTTCTAGCTGCCGCCATCGAGAGAAGGCCACCTGTCCTCCTATGCCTGTGTGCACTGCCGACTGCCCGCGCCTACCGCGTGCACGTCCACCCGCACCAGGCACACGCATAGTCATTTGCCAGCGCCGGCCCCAAGCACAACCGCCGCACCCACATAGCCACCACATGTGGCCATCGTGCGCAGCCGCCTGCCCATGTGACCGCCGTGCGCAGCTGCCCGCCCACGCAGCCCCTGCATTCAGCATCCAGGGCTTCAGATCCTACGTCCTGCAACATCGCACCTCGTTTACCGTTTAGGTGGTTGTAAGACAGTACTCCCGCCCTCGAACGAGGATAGGGGCTGCAACATCAGTATTTACACCGTACTTAAATCTTTGAATTCGATCATGTGAATTGTGGTCTGATTTATCCCACCCTACACTAGATAGTCTTTCCTACCCAGTATCCCCTAGTCATCCTGCATCATAAAAAATTTCAAATGATAGTTGTAAGGCCAAACTTTTTGATTTTCATGATAATTTATTCTGTTTAGTTTGCCATCATAAAATACATTCATTTTGGCTTCATAGATCACTGAACTTTTGTATGCTTCATTTATTAAGTCTTTTAAACCTTGAAGTTGCAACATACAATTGTTTCCTGCATCTTCTATGTCGAGGTTTAACTTATTAATTGTCCAATAAGCTTGGTGTTTAATAACAACATGAAGATGGCATGCCTTTCTGAAGATGAGATAAGGGGACAAGATTATAGTACGTCGAGATGGTAAAGACATAAAGGTAATATTTCACTCTACTATTTTCCATCTGGATGTATTATCCTAATCTTCTTTATCTCTCTATTGTTTACTTCACTTTGGTCATTAGCTTGTGGATATATGGAGTGGTGATCTTATGATGTACTCCATACCTCTCAAAAAAAGATCTGAAATGAGACTTGTTAAAATGGGATCCACCACCACTAATTATTACTCTTAGACATCCAAATCTAGAGGATGTATACCGAGTCAAAATTTTCAGTACACATTTGTGATGATTTTTTTGAGTGGGGATAGCCTCAACCAACTTGGACACATAATCCACAGCTGTCAGTATACACTCATGTCCAAAAGGAACCCACTTGGTTTATAGTAAGATTTAAATAGTCCATAGTTTCCTAATGTGTGTCCAAGAACTCTCTTTCATCTCTCCAGACAAATATTTATCAGGTGAATCATCCTCATACTATATATAGCAGACATGTTATTCTATCTGAAATATTTTGGCATACTTTTTAATATCCTTTGAGTAATCATGTTTAGGTCAGAGGATTAAAAATATGTGATCACATCTCATCAAAATCCACTCATCATTTCACATATCTTTATAATCAATTTAAAGATGATACATAAATTATAATGAATATGATTCACATAAATTAATTCTAAATGATATATTTAATTTTGATGGGCATAGGACATGTAATTTTATCAGTGTGCCCATAATTCTAAATAAAATTCTCTTGCTTATCTTACCTAATTAGTCTCAAATACAAATGTACATAAATTATAATCCTTGAACATAAATGTAGTTTTGGCATTTGTAAAATTACATCAACTCTTCTGTAGTTGTTAAAAAGTAGACGTCTCAAATATATGAAGTTTTTCGTCTGGAATGACTTTCTGGAGTCAAAGTAACTAGAAGTAACAATGATTGACATGAGATGACTATGAATAAAAAAAATACATCGGTTGTGTGAGTCAAAAGGTTTTACGTTTAGAATGAATTTTTTATTGTCCAATTTATCCTTTTTGTTGCAAAATGAGAAAGATTGTCCATACTTTGAAGGTCACATGACTTTATTCCAGAAGGCACTCTCGAGGAGAGCAATGGAATAAGACTTTGAGTAAACCCTCAACGAAGTCCATTGAAAACATGCAAATAAGCATGATAATTCATGTTTATTTCATGAAATTTAGAGCATAATTAAGCTAATTTATGCATGTTATCATCTATTATATGTACTTTCACCAAAACTACAAATGTCCACTAAATAATAATTCTTGCATTCAATTCATTAAAATTTGATGTTAATAATGACTTAAATAGATAGTATATTTAAAAATAATTAATTTGGTGAAAATTTGATCCAAAAATGAGTTGTAGATAAAGCAATATTTAATTGTGAATTTTATAGACTTTTATGGATTATATTTGATAGTTTCCAATTACTTCTTAGGTTTGAAATGGCAAAATCAAGACCCACTAGGGAGGGATGATGTGGAACAAGTCAAATTAGTGCTCTACAAGGATTGATGTTGTGGCATGCTCTGGTGGCTCTTTATTCTGGTGGAACTACTCAAACAAATGAATGGCTATAAATGCTCAAAATTCAACTTGCCATAACTACTGAATCCATGGGCAGTTTTGGCTGAAATGTTGTTGGCAGATCCACGTCTTAATTCCCTTTCCATGGCCTATGGCTGAGCCTATAAATATATGCCAAAATTAGGCTCTTATTATACTTCACTTTGCCTTTATCCATGTTGGAGACCTTATCAAACAAAGGTGTATGGCTGCCAATTTAGAATTGATAGCGCATGCCATCAAGGATCATTGAAGTCGTCGTCCGCGCCGCCCACCACCATCATCTAAGACCGGGTGAAGAGATGCTTGATTATCCCATTTTGATTTTTGTCATTTTCCTAGTCGTGTCTCGTGTTTTCTTCGCATTCGTCCTGTTTTTGTCGCACGGTGACGAGCCCATGTCCATGTTTTGTCGTCTTTGGGAAGGGGTCCTTAGACATTTTGGATCCCCTCTCCTTGTGCCCCCTTGTTTTTCTTCTTCCTTTCTTTTCATTTTAATTTCTTTTCACGAGGGGGCCCATTTATATAAGGGCCCCCTAATGGACCCATTTTCCCTCCTTGTTGACCCACTTAAGGGGGCCCAATTGACCTCTTCCTCTTTATAAGGGAAGAGGGGGCGCCCTAGTTTGTCAGACCAGGAGGAACAAGAAAAGCGAAGAGCCGTTGTTGATTTCTGGTCTCCCCCTTCTTGAGAGAAGAGATAGCCGAGAGGAAGGGGAGAAGAGGAAGGACAAGGGGACTAAGGAGAACGAGATTTCAACTTGCTCGCAGGATTCATCTTACTTCTAATTCCTAATCTCTCGGGGTGAATTAATCTCCCGTCTGGTGGAGATTCAAGCTCCAAGAACACAAGGGAGCCGATGATGGGGGTCTGAGTAAACTCCCACAATCCACCGCACGATTCCCTCTGTAGCTGCATGACCAGAAGACTTCCACCTCTGGCACTGATTGAATGCCTCAAATCCGCCCACGGGAAATCATGTTTTGCCGCAAATCGCACGCTCCAATCTGCTATGGTGAGACCATGAATTGCCGCTCAAATTCTGCTGAATTCAGTCTGCCAATGCTGGTCTTCGCGATTCACTGCTGCGATTAATTCTGCTAGTGCCCAAGAATCTGTTACTACTGCTAATTCTGCTACTCGAGAAATCACTCACCGAGACTAAGCCTGTTGACCTCCCTGCCATGGTTGTTGCTTCCTAAGCCACCGGTCAACGATTCGTCCGGACAGAGACGTTGACTGACACCTGGCTTATGAAGATTTCAAATTGATGTTGCTAATCCAATGTTGTGGGTGTAGGTGATGCTCACTCGACTGAAATGACCTTTCTCGGTGAATCGTTGGGAGGTCCCCCCCCCCTCCAATCACGTAGTGAAAATCAAGGTAGTGCCCCTGGACGGGAAGGCGGCTACAATTGTCATTCTCCAACGTGAAATCATGCATTGGTGACGGCATCGTCTCAGACTATTGCAATCACTAGCAGCTGGCTACTCCGTGGGCACTCGAATCGGCACCCCCCCTCCCCAAGTCAATGAACAGGTTCTGGATCACTGAGAATCATCGCTCGTAATGCTGTTTATCGGTGTGAACCTGGTCGATCGACCGCACCCCGAAAGTCATTGCGTTATCGGTCAATCGTCAGCCATGAAGGTGGACCGTCCCATTACCTCTCTGCTCACTGTCACTGCCCATCGACGTTGGTGCCGCGCCCCCACTAGGGTCGTGCCACGGATATGGACTGTCGGCTTGAGCCGCGGGCACTGCCAACCTAGTCTTCCTCTCCTCTCCGACCATTACTAGTAGCTCTGACATCATCGTTTGCTCGTCGAGCCGCCATCCGCCCTCCAGTGCCTCTCCGCCCCACTCGTTTAGACCATCACCGACAGTCGACGATCCTGCACAATGAGCCATGCGCAGACGAGGTACGCCGTCCTCTCCCATCACTCGTTTAATTACCGCTTGCATTATAATTTCATCTTGACTCCACGGCGCTCGGGCTTGGTTGGTTAGAGAGGTATTTGAGAGAACTTAAATATATTTGAGTGTCTTACCAGTACGGACGAGCCCTTCTGCTACGTACGAACCCTCGGATTGATTATGTTTCGCTGTAGACGTCTTCATCGCTTTGACGAGGTTTGAGAGGCCACCGTCGCCATCACCCGGTGACCCCGTCCAAGCTTGGAGCTCATCGCCTCCCTCGAGTTGGAGCCTGCACGTACGATATGTAGGATATTCATTTGCGCATCATAATTACATCGACCCATTAGGGTTCACCCATTGGATGACGACACCGTCGATGTTTGATACCACCATCACTTATCGGTACTGGGTCATCATACTCGTTGCTGACCGGATGACGTCCGACATCAAGAATTTTTTCTCTTTGTAGAAGTGAGTTTCTTCCCTCTATTGATCTATTTTTATGTCTAGTGCAACACGCCAGGGCACCAAGTGCAATATATAGGACCATAAAGGGAGATTAATGCTTGGGAGCATCACCAGAGGAAGATGTTAGTCCTAAACACATAATTAGGGTTTTTATTCAATTTCCTCCATATTTCTATCCATTCCACATTCTCATATCACTTCACTCTCTGTTACAAGTTATTAAACCTTTTGAGTAGGGATTAATATTTTACACCACACATTCCGAATTAGAGTTTTCATAGGAAACCCCAAATTAGGGTTTCTTCACCACATTCATTCATTCCTCTCATCCTACCCTCATTCCCTGATTTTAATGTTGGATTCTAAAGGCCTAGATCTGGATGAAGAAATTGAAACGATTCGTAGTGGGAGCCTTGAACAGAATCAAACATCAATAAAATCATGCAGCGAAGTACCATTACATGGATCACATCCGTGTTTTCTTAGATCCCAGAGTGAGACGAGTTGAGCTGCTCAAGTGTGCAGCCTCTAGATGTATCTACGCAATCCTTGGCAAGTCGAATCTCCTACTTCCTGTTGACGAGCCCCCTTCCACATCCACCGTCGTCTTTACGCCCTTCCGATCGCATCGGGCATGGGGAGGGGTCTTGGGAGAAGGGAGAAGAAGGGGAAGGCCCTTGAACAATTCTGACCTGCGGAAATTTCGTTCAGGGCCTTCCCTTATTTATATTAAGTGGGTATTTTTCATAAAAACCCCCAAAACTTAAGTATATCTTTCAACGTCCAAAAGACGATTTGTGTGTGACCGTCTAGGCCCATGTATCAGTCTTGTTAATGACTCTAGTGGCCCAATAACCATTATTGGCCTTCCAAATTAATTAACTATATCATCATATAGATTAATGAACATGGACCGAGATGTTCTATTAATGAACATAGAACAAGAAGTGGAATGTGTGATTGCTTGCCAACCACATATATTTCCATCATTTAATACCATCCGAATCTTTGTTATAATTTTATAATTCTTATGAGTAAAAATTAGTAATTATTTGTATAAATTATTTAAATTAAACGATCATATAAGATTAATTATCTCTTCTTTCACACTGTTTACACCTAATCCACTTTCTCAACTATTAGTTTGCTTTAAAATCAATCTTAATCACACAGCCTTCTCTGTGGTTTGACCCCTCACTTGCCAATTTACATCAGTAATAAGGGAATTAGGATAATTTATAAATTGTGTTGCATTAGTCTCAAAATTACACATCTAAATTTTGGCTCATCATCTATCCAGTTAACCTGATCAAATCTTTAAATTGAAGATATCCATTTTCTCTCATATAATCATCTTATATGATTACATAATATTCATTAATTTAATATTATTTTTATATCATCAAACCAATTGCTCTCTTTAACTTGTCCTAGTACTGAAAATTAAAATAATATTGATTTGAAGGAAAAGGAAAGAATGTGAATTCACCTCTACTAATTAATGCTTTGATTAACCTGAAATAGTTTGAATGCTAAAATAAATACATCTAATCATCATTAGAATAATAACTAGAGAGGATTTTTAGTTTGAGCAATGTTTCTTATCCCTTCATTGCATGATGGGTTTGTGTTATTCTAATTTTCTTTTCATGTGTAAGGGTATTATTGTCATTCCTAGGTCGACGACAACACATTAGGATTAATTTGCTTTAAGTGGACATTATGGTCCATCTCTTGTAAAAGGAAAACAACACTAAAGTTTCCACCATTGATTTTGAGCTTCATACCTGGTCGTTCGGGTCCCTAAGCCACAATCATATATTCTTGTCTTGTTGGGATGATTACATCACCACCAAAGGTGATCCAAAGATGGAGGTAATCAGTACCTGATGTATCTGCCCAAATCAGATACATCTTGATTCCTACTTGACCATAGGCTATTAGGGCTCATGTGTGAGCCAAGCCCTCAAGGCTCTGTACCGCAGCAGCACATTAGAGCTACAGCTTGAGTGCCCTTATTTTGTCCATTACTTGAGAGTGATAGAGGACCATCCAGAAGATCATGCCCTAACTCGTCCACAGCCGCAATGCAGAGCTCAAGCCGACGTGAAGAACCCAAACTACTGATATCAGGTTTGACGAAAACTGCCAATGACTAGAGCTACCCGCACCGCCAAGCTACCCGAACTTGCTCTGTCGAGTCAGAATCGACCTATCATCTATACTGCACAGCGAGCTCAACGTGCATTGCCGATGGGTCCTACCGTGCCGCCAGTTTGCTTGCAGTGTTGCCCCCAACTTCTTCACGCGACCTTCATCCTTGGCAACCCGACCGGAGCCTTCCCACGCTGACCGGGTCCTCTTTGAGCTCTCCCACAACTTCCCCATGTGATCTGCGACTTCTCTCAACTATGACCCCGTGCTTGACATCATGCACTCCAATTGCTCTTCCGCACGCCTACGGGCCGCCTGGGCTCTCCAAGTGCATTCTTGCGGCTAATCCTGCAAACTTAGGCCCTCACCCTGTCCACATCAGTTCTCTCGCAGCTGCTGCTACCTTGATTAGGGCTATGCCTCCTGTGGCCAATTCGTCGCCTCCTATGACTCCCCACCTATGCCATTAGTGAATTCTATCATTCTGAGTGCGGCCCTAACTGTGCTACGCCTGGTCTAACTGCACCGCCCCCGGCCCCTGACCACACTTGTGGTCGTCTCGTCCACATTCGTCCCCCCCCCCCAATCGACCGATTAGATCGTGACCTGCGGTTGCCCTTTTTGGTTGCCCTAATACTAAACCATTGTGCCCTACCACCATACTCAACTACAGCACTTCAGCGACAATATTGGTAGTACCCACGACTGAGGTACATGGATGTGATCACCGCACCCCATCCAACTCTGCAATCAGACGATGAACTATACTAATTGAATGATGAATTAGGGTTTTATGATAAACCATGCCCTAAGTGGTTTGAGAGTCTTGAGCGGATGATAAATTAAATATATACGGTAACTGATGATGATAAAGGTTCCATGAGATAGTTCAAACACCAATCGGTATCCTCTAAAGAACAAGGTGTATCTTAGCACCCCATGGGCTGGAAACTTAACCTATCTATTAGGTTAAATCGATCCTTAATTAATTTATCTATATGTTGATATAATTAATTGATAAGTTTGGCCAATAATTATTATTGGGCCACTAAAGCTATTAACTAGAATGATACATGGGCGTAGAGGGTCACACGCATAAGATCATTGTTGCATTGATTTATATATTTTACTTATTGGGTTTTTGAGAAAAACCCATGTCAGCCTAAATATAAATATGAAAGAGAACACATTTCAAGCACCTATGCTAGCCTAAATTGATAGCCTCCCCTTTCTCAAATCTGCTCACTTCTCTACTCAACCAAGGAGAGTGTCTTCATGGTGTGAAGATATTCAATATTTTCGAGGAAATTTGAAGAAGAATAGGTGGAGATCCAAGAGCAATGTGATTGCGTGGATACTTTTAGAGCCCGACCACGTGAATGAATTTAGAACGATCTCAAAATGGGCAAGTCAACGGTGGAACAAGCTCCCCACAAAGTACATGTGATGTATGATTTTAATGATTGATTGAGAATTGATTATCGCTTCCGCATCTATTGACAAACCGATTTTTCATGATGAGACCAAGGCACAGAATCCAACACAACACTCGTCACAACCGTGTCAACATGGGGAGAAGAGGAGGGAAAACACAACATCCCTTTTCTTCAAATCAAGGCAAGATGTAAGTTTGGAAACCCTTTTGAGAGTTCACTGAATAGTTTTTTCCTGGTTATTCGGACTTGGATCATCAGACTTAGCAGTAAGGCATGACTATATGAGTGTTTACAATACAACATTTTAGATTACTATCATTAAGGCATTTAGTCAAACCCACACAATGCATTCAGAAAATCTCTCTTATTAAATTTACATTTCTATTTAACTTATTATACTTATATAATATACTCCTTAACCACATACTAATATAAATATTTATCTCTTAATTATTCCAATTACTTCTCACTATCTTCTATTGTCCTTCTTCTCACCATCTGAAGAGAAAGTGCAGCTCGAAATGTTGGGCATGTTCTCATGTGATTACTGTAATTTTATATTTTTATAATACTTACTTCTTTATATTCTCCCAAGATTATAATTCCGAATCATAGCCTAGGCTTCTCAACTTTCCCTTAGGCCGCCATTGAAAACCCAAAGATTTTATTAAATTATTCTATTGAATTCTGATAAATGAAGATAAATATTTGTCTCAATTTCCTGGATTATTATTAAAATATAAGTAATTTAGTTTTATTTAGTTTAAATCACGGGAAAGTAGAAATTAGTTGAAAATCAGCTTTAATACAGTCTGTTTGTGGACTTGCTCCTTAATCATATTTTATTCTTTGAAACAAATTATAATTATTGTTGAATAATCACAATCATTGAACAAAATATGTAAACCCAATTTAAGCTTTATCAATTCACTACCTCTTGGATATTGTACCAGTAGTATGTAACATTTTCAGTTTTTTTAACAATGTGATCAAGAAGAAATTATCGCTTAATGAACTGACAAGTGCATCCCAGAGGAAGAATGACATGTGCCTGACATTATTGAGTCTAAGATAAACAACCTGAACCCATCAGTTCATATTGATATGAAGCAGTGGTCCAATGACCAAGAACCATGTAGCAAAGGGACAAAACAAAGTACATAGATTAGACCTTAGAGTGATGAGTGTCACTTCCACATGAAATTTTATCAGCTTAATAAAGACTACGCCAATCTGAGGGCAGGGTTGGCTAAGTGATTATTTAGTTAAGTCACCTATGTAGAAATTTATGAATCAAATCTATCTTCTATTACTCAATCAACCTGGTAAAATCATTGTGGTTCCACTGGGTGCATTTCAACCACCTTGTAGAAATTTTAGACAAGGTGGGCTCCAATTCATTATCTCTAGTAGTAGGAAATGATTACAAGTCTATTCTCTGGGATATTCCTGCCTCATGCTTGATACCAGAGAATTGTTAACTTTTAATGACTATTTTTTATACCATTTTGTTGAATTTTTATGTTTCTAATAAAAACAGTTTAAACACAATTAAAGAGTATATTATGATTTATTAGGAATATGTTTAATGAGGACAAGTAATCTTATTGTTATAGTGGTAATAGATGGCTTCAATTTAGTCACCCGCTTATATGGTTATTTTGAATAAGAGGAAAAGAGCTGCACAAGATTGTGGTATTATATGGGATAGACAGTTAGGGCACATATCCCAAAGGAGACTAGTCTAGTTAGGCCCTTTTGGACATCTGTATTTCCCTAACTTTTACAATTTGTCAATCATATGAAGTCAAAGAGAGTCAGTGCTTTCAATAAATCTGTGACAACATGACAAAATATTGTGGATTAAATTCAAATTTATGTGTGCATACTTTTATACATGTTTGACAATGAAAGTACTTTGTTAACTTCATATATGATTATTCCAGTATGTGCATCTGTATATCATTGGTGAGAAATCAGCAGTCTGTATGATAAGGGCTTCAAATTGAAGGTGAAAAAACTACATAAATCCATCTAATCTGTTCCATCTGATAGATGAGGCCAATTTTATTGTTGATAAGTTAAAAAATGGAAAGTGAACTGACCTTGTGCTACATTTCTAAAGGAACACAGTACAGATGATCAATATAAAATGCCAGGTGAGCTGAACAGAGAAATATAACACTTAAGAAAATGGTTAAAACTATAATGAATCACTTCATAGTAAGGTGAAGTGTTAATTCAATTTAGAGGTACATCAGGTGGATGCGAAATTTGGATTTCTGGTTCAAGGAGGAAATGTACATGAACAAACCTCGCGGTTTTGAGGTCAATGGAAAATAATAGATATTTTCCAAGCTGAATAGATGTACGTATGGGTTGAAGAAAACTTCCAGAAATTTTCAGTCCAATTTTAGTGAAGTCATCACTACTTTCAATCGTAAGAAAACTATATGATAAAAGTATGTACCTTAAGGAAATTGAGAGTAATCGGATTCTGCTAGTGATCTATGTTGACAGCATATTGGTTAGCATTTCCAGTTTTAATTTGTCACATGAGACCAAATATTTCATATCCAACCATATTGATATGAAAAATATGGGTGAAAAATATATTGGAATCAAAATGCATCAATATAGATCTCCATGTACTATAGAATTATCACAAAGGTCCAATATGTCAAATGTGTTTCATAGGTTTTCAATGGCAAAGTCTTCATCTGGTAAAGTCCCTGTTTGTTTAAGGCATAAAACTAGTTCAGGCTTTATCAGATGTTAGGATATTTGAAGATCTATATCTATTTACATTTTTTAGTTTTTCCATGAGCTGTCTTGCAATGTGATACTAATTAGAAAATAACCATAGGATCTACAATGGAAGATGAATATGTGTCTTGTTTCCATGCTCCATACAAGACATAAGGTTGTGGAAATTCATGTCAGATCTTAGAGTTGTTTGTTCCATAAAAATCCCATACATATATAGTGTGACTAAACTACTGTAAGGTTCTCCAATAATAACAGACATTCAAATGCTTTTTGACATATGGAGGTGAAGTTAAAATTTTCATGGTTCTTAAAGAGAGAACACGACATATATCAGTGTCTATTGAACATGTTAATCTGGTTCAATGGTACCTGACCTGCTTACAAATATGTTTCCACCTAATTTTTATTATGTACATGCCTTCAGTATGGTGTTACCTATTTCCCTTGAGTTGTGCAATGAGACTTTTCACTTAGGAAATTTAGGTATTCACATGATATCATTTATATTTTTGACCAATTCTATGTGAATCCTGATCTATTCTTTCACTATTTGTTATAATCAAACTCAACTTACTACAACATCTTGATAGTTCATGTTTTAAATTGGTATCTGGCGCATAATTGTGATGTATTACCACAATGACCAATATTTAAAAGAGATATATAATCAAATGGTGTATGCATTAATGATCTCGGAATGGTGATTATAGTATCCACTTTCATGAAAAATTCATCAGGTCAAGAGAGCGATTCTTTGTGCTGACTGAGTTTCTTTTCCACGTGCATTGGCATTGTAATCATTTTGAGACAAACGACTGCAATTTAGACTTTATGGACATTGAGGGGGCATTATGGTTCATCCCCTGTAAAAGAAAAAACATCGCTACGGCTTTCAGCATCATGTTTGAGCTGCATACTTGGTCTTCTAGGTCTCCTGGTCATATACAGAACTTCTCAACTTACTAGAGCAGTTACATGGCCTCCAAGGATGATCCAATGAGTAAGGTGATGAGTTTAGACTGATGTGGCACTAATAAAATTTATGTAATTATATGTGGATGTAACTGGACATTGGTGTTTACGATTATGCAATAAAATATACCAAAATATAGAAAAAATAGGATGTAAATGGGTCAATAGATAGATGCAACTATCTGTAAAAATCTAAATTTACATCTTGATTAAAATTATTGAAGAAAAATTAGAAATAATGTGATGGAGCGCTCCCAAACAACATTGACGAAGCGTCAATGGAGCCATCCTCTTCGTCATCAACATCACCGCTGGTTCGTGTCCAGCCCAACAGGCATGCCAAAGCATTCGTGAAGATGCCTGGGTTTGAATATCCGGATCGAGCACGTGCGTGCTCGTGTTCGCGTTTAATTGTCTGTTTTCATTCGTCCAATTCCATGTCCGTATCATCGCATTTTATTCGTCATTTTATTTCAAATAGTTTTAAGTTTTCACTTATGTTATTTTCATTTTTTAAGTGTTGTAAAAAGGGGTCCCTTATTGGGCCCCTTATGTAAACTCTGTAATGGATCCATCATGGCCCTTTATAAGGCCATGATGGACATGTCTTTCTTTCAGATCTGGGTTTCTTTTGTATTGGCAGTTATTCCTCGTCCAGGTCTCACCAGAAAGAGAGGAAGGACAAGAAGGGAAGATAGGAGAGAAGGGGAGGAGAAGGAAGGGGGGAGAAGACCTACCTCCGTGATTTGCTTCAGTCGTTCTTCCTTTCCTCTGGCCTCGTCACCGCACAGCTTGGAAGCACTTTGACAACGGTGTGCTAAACTTCCCCATCACTTCCAACGACTGCCCTGTCCGATCTCCGGTCGTTCTGTGATGACGCCCGTCGAGAGGTCGTGAATCAAGACTTTGGCACTTGCGGATATCGCATAAGGAAGGGGCACCCTACACGGCCAAGTTGACCGACCCGTGCACCATGGTTGTTCGTGCGTGCCAGCACAATGCACGCAATGGTTTCTTCGGCGGTCTATGCACTGCTCATGCATTATCCGTGGACCCACGACTATGTCGCTGGACGATGTCGCCAATCCTGATCCATTTCTGTCATCATCATCATTTGTAGTTCAGTCGGATATCATCCGCACATTTGACAGGTCCACCGTTCATGGGTGGCACCGTGCATATGGTTGCACGATGCGGCGACTGCAACTAGTGCCTCATTGGAGGCTGCATAAGGCTCCACCACACGTTGACTAGTGCCTCATTGGGGGCTGATTGCTATCCAACAGGTGCTGGATGCCGGCGCTCAGTCCATGATGGGTGGACGCACGGATCATCCCTTGCACCTGACTCCCTTGGGATGCACCGCACAAGACCTAGTCACAAGCTACATAATCCCGATTTCATCGCCTTGCAGTAGAAGACGCCATCACCGCCCTGTCGACACAAGACTGCTCTATTTGGGCCATTACTCTGTGTTGCTGCCTATCGGTTGTACCAGATGTCAAGACGTCATTGTCGTTGCTTAAAGTCGCTGCCATCGCTCATGCCCGTGCTTGTGCCACGACGAATGCTGTCCGTGGCTGAGTTTCTAGTGGCGATTACACCTCTGCCGATGAACATCCATCGATCTGGTCGCACCAATCCACTGGTACGGACATGCCCGTTGAGCTCGTGTTGTTTCCTCATCACATCTCCCTCTCAACACCTTGTCTCCGACCTTCAACCACCACTTCAGCGCCACATTGTTGTCTGTTGTCGAGCCCTAAAGCGCTTCTTTCGGCACTCCCACTCTCACCGCACCTGCCCCCACCAACACTCGCACTAACAAAGACCCCGACGACGAGTGACGCCCCCAACGAGGTACGCCGTCCCCTTGCTCGTCAGCTATATTACTTTCTACAATATATTTTCTATTGTGTTCCACCTCGCTTGGGCTAGTTTAGTTGAGAGAATATTATCGAGAAAATTTGAATTGAGTGTTTCCCTAGACACAGGCTGAGGCTATCTGTTACGTGCGAGCCTCTACGAAATTATTTTGTTCGGTACCATAGACACCGTCGTCACACCCACAACGGTTAGAAGGTCACTGTCATTGTCATCAGTCACCCTCCTTGGAGCTCGGACTTGGTGAATGTCCACAAGTCAGACCTGCATGTACATCCACATAGGAATTCACATCATCACGTAGTTACATTCACTTTTAGTGAATTACCCATCGGATAACGCGATTTTTGATGTCCGACATCATAATGAACTACTTTATGGGGATTTTTTGGATTTTAAATTTCATTCATAAATTCTAGAACTGAAATCTAACCTAAGATTCAGATGAAACCAAATTTAAATTTTACAGCAAAATGAATCCGAATTGAATTTTGAGTGGTATCCACTCAAAATATTTAAAGAGGAAAAACATAAATTTAAATTACAGGTAAAGATGTATTAGATATGGAGTTGAATTTTCTAACAATTTGATTCCAATTCTATAAATAGAAATTAGGGAAAATATTCTAAAGAGACAAAGTGAACAAAATTGTGGCAAAACACTTTTTCAATGAAATTTGAAATTGATCTCAGAGTCCAAGATCTAAGAGAAGACTATTCTAACAAGAGCTATCTTTAAAGTAAGAAATTATTTTACTCCATAAGCTGCGGTATCCATCCAGGCCAACATGGGTTAAGGATAGCTTCCATTTTAGTGGAATCCCTCTTCCCAATTTTTGTAATTCAACCACTGGGAAGGATAGATGTTTAAGACAAGAATGCACCGAAAGTTTTGGCCCAACGGTGAGATCTTCAGATACCGCCATTTAAAATATGGTTCAATCTCCACAGTTGGATGAGATTACTCTACCCTCCATGACGGCGCTTGTTGGATCAAAATCTGCATTCCAAATCGTCTGGGACTGCTTCCTTGTTTTCTCCCCCAAATAATGACATATCACCACATGTTCTAGGTGCAAAAAAATAAAGTAATGATTGAATATCATTCAGTAATCTTACACTTTTTAACTTGAGTTTTACGAATTGTCATTATTCCAGTTGCACCAGGCTATGTGAACAATACGGTAGAAAAAATACCATTTCAAATACTGCCACTATATTGCAGGTTTTGGCGCCCTTTTCCAGCAATAATGTATGCTACAAAAAGAACTGGATTTATTTGAATCATCCACATTGGTTGTGTGATTGTATTTATTTATAAAAAAGATATGCATTGTTGCTCATGTCACATGTCTTGTGGATTTTAACAAAGCGAGCATATAATTGAATCATTTTTGCCAATCTCAATACCATTACTATTTCTCTTCCAATGATGAGCTGCCCCAGATATTGGCCAACAATTAGCAACCCAAAAGGCAACATGTATCCCGCAGCCATTAACCGCCAAAAACATACTCAATAAATGCATTTAATAAATTGAACAAATATATTTCCTGCCTTCTAGAATTATTTTCTTAACGAATTCAAAAATTCAGGGATAATATGGAAAAATAAGGAAATTCTTGAATGTATTTCTTAATTCCAGATAAATATTCCGGCTTATAAGTTAATTTATTTATGAAACTAAAATCAGGAAATTCTATTAAAATACCAAAAATCTGGAAAAATCATAGAATCATTCTTGAACATATTTTTATCAATTTTGATTTTACTAACATGCAAATATTGGGAATTCGATGCACATTTTCATCTAATATGGGAGATACTCAAATGGTTATTTGCATGTTATCAGGCAACTTCAGGTACACTCCAGATCTATCATGATTTTTTTTTGGTACAGCAGTTTAACAATTATATCTTCTATGATTGTTCCTCAAGGTAGCTCAGCAAAACTGCAGAAGTTAAAGTCCTTGATTGTCAATTTCATCTCATTAACTCTATCAATCGTGGCCGACAGCCTTTCAGATCAAGATTGGGTGCTTTGAACTAGGCCACGCTAATTACTACACTACATTTGGTAGACGCCTTGCCTCCCTCGGAGACAGACGAGCCCGTGAAGCCGAATCCTCACGCACCAAGTAGAGCAAATTTATAAAATGAAAACAATCAACTCTATGCACGTGTACTCTCAAATCCCAACCCAGAACTTACGTATGATATTTAAAGAAAACCTCAATTTGAGGCTAATCCCAGCCCAGCACTTACGTATGATCTTTAAAGAAAACGTCAACTCGAGGCTACTCTCAACCCAGCACTTGTATTTTCTTCTGAGAGGAATAAAAAGGAAAATTACAGTCAGGGACACTTGCAGAAAAGGTAACTAAAAATAAAAGAAATTCTCAGCATACCATTCAACCGCGATCAATCCCAGGAAGCCACCAAATAATCAGTTTCAGCGAGACCATTAAACTCTGAAATACAATAATTATTTCTTTACCTCTGTGTGGGAATGAAATAAAAAAGAAAAGACACAGAAAATGGAAATAAAGAGCGGTCATTATGGATAGTTTGCATTACCGGCACTTTTGTGGAACTCTCCACCTGCTCTGGTGGGTGCTGTTTAACATTTCCTTCAGTACTCTATACATCCTCCAATCCTCCAGCATGACTCGCATGTCGTTCAACTTATGCTGTAATCCGATGCAGCAATTTGCATGCATGGTACAAACCCGGTTAAAGTCCCTGCTCGGCTGGCAAATCCCGGAAAAGTAGACCGTCGGAATTAGTTTAAATCTCAACCCAATCTCGCGGACGTATTGGTCACCCTTGATAAGATTGAACACTTCCTGGTCGTGCATCCCCGGGTGGGCTTTCCTCGATTCGTACCAATACTTGTAGAAACGTCGGGTTTTTTCGTTAGATCTCACGTATTTGAACCCGGTGTTAAGTGTGTTTGACAAGTAATCGGGGTTGCCATTGAAATAATCACACGACATCTGGACATCACCCTCCGGATGGAACACAGGCATGGGGTCTCTGAACCAAATCACATCAGCGTCCTGCAAGTAATATAGTGAGGGCGAGAGAAACCTATTCGGAAATAAAATGTTCCACTCGGTCCAAGATTCACATAAACCTGAAATTATGTACATGGGTGGACTCTAGACACATTGATTGAAGTCAAATAAATGCGTCGGAAGCTAGAAAGGAGATGATAAATGACTAAGGCTCGTTCTGGGCCGAGGATAAATCATTTCCTTTGTCAAATTTCAGGTATTGGCTTCCTCATATAAGAAATATTTTTTGCAACTCACAAACCAGAATGTGATGTCTGAAATTCAGCTTCATACATTCAGTTTCTGACATGGGCTTTCGATCGTAACACTACAGGAACAAAGATGTCTAATGGTCTCCACGAGCGAAGTCAACAAGAACAAAGTTTAAAGGGCCAAAATCTGCTGATTATAGAAAGATAACGAGCAATAAAAATTAGTCGCGGAATTGGTGAAACATTTAATTGAGCAACATCAGGTGATTACCGTGAAAATGAAGCTATAACCGAGTTCTAGGACGCTGTGCAGGAACTCTATCTTTCTCCACACCATCTTCAGATAATCCTCCGTCATAAATTTCTTCTCCGTTGAGAAATCTACACCTTCGGTCTTCAGAGGGTAGCAATTGACGTGCATCGATCTGCATCTGGCGTATGCCTTCTCGTCGAGAGCAATGATAACTAAGTGCTCTACAAACCTTTTGGTGTTTTCTCCTGTCCAGAAACTCTCAAAGAAGAGTTCAATTATAGAACCAGGAGCTGCCCATGCCTCATTTAGAGAAGTCAATATCACGGTTCTATTTCCCATGGCTGCCTTTTCAAGCACAGTCCTGAGCATGATTTCATCACTAACCTGCTCCAGCAAAAACAGAGAATTCAACGCTCCAAACGCCAACCATTTTATTTCTTTATGTTTCATTTGCCGCTTAAATGTACGATAATTTGTGGAAAAAAGTGATCATGATGAGAAACGGTCTCTGACATGAATAGCAAGTGCCGTTCTGTGAACCAGTAACGACAAACATGAGGAACCAGGTTGCGGTAAAAATGATAATGATAACAAAGAACTAGATTGTGGAGAGAAATCAGTAACTGATCATAGCAAACTTATTCAGGCCTTTGTGACGAGAGAGACCACCCCTAATGACTCAGAAGGTATTTGAGGTTAAGAAGTATTATGGTTAAGAGGAGATGATTATTAGAGAAGCTAAAATTCCAGAAGAAAACCACTCGGAGAAAGTAACGGAAGGAACGGACACTGATGAACTGGCAAGGGATACTCAGAAAACGAGTATCCAAACTTCACGAAGACTTGGCGGCTCACCGTGGTCGAGATGTTGCTTGGATGTTCAGAGCTCCCTCGGAACACTGGAAGGAGGTTGAAGACAGAGACGTTGTAGCAGGTTACTGCGTAGAGGAGCGCCACTCCGGCGATCACAAGCAAGCTTAGCATCAACGTTCTCATCGTTCCTTCCTGAATCGGCTATTGATTATCAATGAACTAAAGACAGAGACGAGTATGAATACAGCGATCTTTTCGTTTAAAACAAAGTGTTACGGCCGGAAGGTCCGTAAAGTCCGTGTCTACATGAAAAATGTTGACGGCGCCAATACGGAACGTCTGAATGGTAGGACGAAAGAGAAAGTTTCTGGGAACAGGATGTATTCTTCGGCTCGATATGATACGAGTAGGTGTGGAAATTCCTTGCGTCAGACAAAATTAAAAAATTTAACTATCCCTCTCGGTCTACTCGTCAAAAACATCTTTGCATCGAGTTTCTACATTTCCATTCAGCATGTGGCATTCAACTTGGTACACACGCAGGATAAAGATGATTTAGTGTGTACATAACTGCGGGTTGATGCATCTTACAGCAGCGAGCGGGGGAGAAGAGGAGGCTAATGAATTCGGTTTCCAAAGTCCGCAGGGGACAACGGCACCACCCACTATTGGAACAGTCAACGGAAGATTCGTTTAAGGTCTTGGTAATCTCTTTTTGATAAAGCGGTTATTCCTTGTGGAGAAGGCCTGAGGACGAGGGAAAAGAAAATGGGAAGAACGAGGCAATGTCTATGTGGAGAGAGAGAGAGAGAGAGAGTATGGAGATATCCATAAGAGTGATTGCGTACGCTGAAGATAATTCGAATACATACGGTCCTACTTTGATTTTTCCGGTAGCACAAGGTCAATGTCCATGGTTTTGGATAGGCAGTCTTAGCTCCCTGAATTGGACCGGGGTAATTAATATCTATATATGTGTGTCATAAATTTCCTCCCTCTCTCTGGATCTGTCTCCATCTTCTGTTTATTGTATGCTCTCTTATTCTTATACACTGATTAGGGATCGTTCGACGTCATCCGTCACGTCCCACGTCACCGTGACCGAATCATGACGGATGACGTGACGGTCACGGTGATGGTGACGGAACTAGGTGTCCGTGACGGTGACTGTGACATTGATCGTGACGGGGATGTGACGGTGACGGGGTGCCTCAGACGTGTGACGTAACAGAACGGCCATCACGGATGACGGGCGTCACGGATTTTTGAAAAAGTTAAAAACGGACATAAAATATGTATAAAAATCATTATTTTTTAAGCTTTCCGTCCCGTAGCCAAGATTTCGCCGTGTGGCATCGCTAATTGATTTCTTTGCATTTTGCAAAGAAGTCCCTATTTTTTTGCGCACGTAAACCGACACCGCCTATAAGTAATTGGAGATATACCCCTCTGATTCTCTGTCCTCCAACTTTCCCTAATAATTGGAAAAAATTAGGTTTTTTTCACGTCACCGGTGACGGTGACACCATCTGACGACGGGACGTGACGGGAGGCCAAACAGAGGGACGTGTGGCAGTAACGTGATGGTTTTTTCTCCATATACTGGGACGCGTGACAGAACGGTGACGGGAGGAAAATTTCATCACGTCACCATCCGTCACATTTAGTCATCCATTCGGTCACGTCTGTGGTGTCACGTCCCGGATGTGCCATTCCCTAACACTATTTCTAAAATCAAGAGCGAAAAGAAAATGGAAGCATAAATATAACGTATGTGAATAAGGTTTGTCGAGAGAGATAGAGAGAGATGGAGAGATCAATAAGAGTGGCATGCGCTGAAGATAATTCCAACACGTAACGTCTTGCTTTGCTTTCCCGATAGCTCAAGGTCAATGTCTAATACTCTGATTTATAAAATGAAGAAATCAGACTGTCTTTTCATCCCCCAAGGCTCTCTCTCCTTGTCCCTCTCTTCTCTTTGCTTTATTCTTGTTGCCATCTGCTATTCGAATCAACATTTCGTCACAGCACTGGCTTCCTCACAATATTTCTATCAACCATTTTTCTCTTGTTTTACTTAAATTATCTTCTTTAATCTTCCATTCTACATTACTTTTTCTATTTTCCTGAAGTACAGAACACCTTTTCGGCCTACTTCTTCTCACTTTAATACTTTGAATCCCTTTAACTCTTGCTTTATTTGGCATCATATCAATATGACGTTATTTCTTCTGTCCCTTGGGTGATCCATTTTATAATTTAGATGAAACAGAATAAGATTTTTTTTCTTGCTTTTAGCTGTGATGGGCGTCTCAATGGTGAATGTTTATGTGGATGTGGATGGGCAGATGGTAGATGATGAATGGATGGATGGATGGATGGTAGACAGTGTATTAATGGAGGGGACTTGTATGAATTGTAGATGGATGTAGTGTGATATACATCAAATTAACATTATATTTTGCAAGTTATCATACCCCCCACTGAAATCATTGCTAGTCCCTTAGCAATGTACCATTGTTACTTTAGATGATTTCCTTATCCATCATTCCTCATTCATCTACGTGAAGTGTTAGAGATATCAATAATATGCTCAAAAGAAACTCCCCTCGACAATTTGGATTCCACCTTGTCAGGAGTATGAGTGCCATCCCTCTTGGTTCGGGTAGAGCTAATGAAATGAGATAGAAAGATGTACATCTCCCTAGATTTGTCACTATGATCTAAAGGTTCCTGGCTGCACTCTTCAAGTGGGGGACCTCTCACCTCTTATATCAAGGTCACTCTTTTCCGGGTAGCAGCTACTTTATGTTAAAATTCTCCACTAAGTTTCCTCCAACTTTATGATAAAAGCTAGACATTCTCCGCCTCCCAGTTAGCACAGAATATCGAATGTTGTATTAGGGATATATATGTGATGAGGTTTACTTCAGAATCGATGGCATGGGTAAGATAATAAGAACGAACAAAAGATGGAATGCACAAAGAGGAAGAGATGGATATGGAATGTATGGTTCCATAATGGATATATCATTTCAGGTTGCCTTCTCCCAAGACTTAGACTAATGAGATGTATATTGAAAGAAATATAATCATATGTGATGCCCTCACTAGATTCAATAAGCAATATCTTGTATCAAGATTGATATACTAAAATGCCTACCACAAAACAATGCCCACAATTTCTTTTTTTTTACTCTCCATATTTTGCTTGAAGTTGAGGACCCTTTTCTTTTTTTCTTTTTTTTTGTAAGGGGTAAATAACATACTAAAACATTGTGTAAAAGTAGATAGAAGAGAATGATCGTTGACTCTAGTGAGGGCATTATGTAAAATCATTGAAGAGAAGAAGAGGTATTAAGCAATTATAGAGTGAAATTAGACAGAAATGATGATAGAGATGGGATGTACATGATCCCATAGAAACGGAGATAGAATGGCTTGGGAGATGGCTACCACCCATGAAAGCCTGTTGGTTAGAGAAAGGTTCAAGGAAATGGAAAGGTGTATGGCATATGGAATGATAAATGGAACGGCAAAGTGAATGGAGAATCAAAGAAAGGGAAATTCTGTGCTTTAAGACTTGGACAAATGCCTATCTTCCCCCATAAAGTAGGATTGACTCAATGAAAGAATAAAACATCCAATTAGGATCGGCTCAGTGAATGGTGGCACGGTGGGGGTCTTCAATTCACTTAAATCTCTACCTTTTTGGGTCATAGTGCTTCAATCCTTCGATTTTCCCATCCCCTACACATCCACTAGATACCCTAGCCATTTAGAAATTAACTCCCACATTATCGAAAATCAAGGTTTGTTTCATCGTTGCATGATCATGATGCGCTATAAAGCCAAACTTTCCTACACATGTAATTAGAATTAATGGATGAAGAAGGTCCCCTAAAGGTGGGTTTTCAATTATAAATGGAATTTATCTGACAAACACCCCCTCAATGCATAGATTATGACATAATGATCCAAACAAAGATTTGCAATTCTAAAAATATGAAATATTTTTTCCCCTACTAAAATATGCAATGTCCTCAATGCATAGATGTAAATGTAATTCAGAAGTTCAGAATTGCAAACCTGCATAGGCATGATCCTTGATTTTTTAAGAACTTACTAATGTTTAGCTGAGATCTCGTTACCGCGTGTAAAAATTGTGTTTCTTCTTTTTTTTTATTCCTGGAAAAATAAAAACTAAAAGCAAAACAAAAATAAAAGCTGGGGAATCAGGTTAGTTCCCATTATTTGTGAAAGTAAAAATGCAAACAAAGAAAAATACAAGCTATATGAATGTTAATATTTAGGGTCATACAAATGGCTCTGTAATGAACTTTGGAATCCATAATTTCTTATGTGATATTGTTTTAAATGGTTCTAAGATGGATTTGGGAATCCACACTCTTCACTCCTGATTTTGGGTTGAAATACCTTTTGTCTTCATCGACATATATCGCTAGGAATCCATCTTTAATGCTCATACATTCCATGATTCCCTAAATACTCACTCCTATGACCCCCATATATCCTTCTCATGTCAAAATCTTTAACCGTCCTTCCATTCATACATCTATTTTCCTTCTTTAGTAAGGCATAAAACTTTTTAGTCAATGATTCATTCTCCATTTTCAACTTTTCTGTCCTTTCATGCATCTCACTCTTTTTGATCATTTAGTTTCTTCATATCATTTGTCAAGTGGAGATTAACTATTTTCAAAGCAAAAAGTCCCACTTGAGATGATATGCATGATGGTTTATAGAAGTTTTGGGAAGGTGTACTAATGGATGGTAATGATGAATCAACTGTTTCAGGGATACAACTAAGTTGAGATGATAAATCGTCTACCACAATTTCTTCCTTAGGAATTTTTTTAATGTAATCCTCAAAGTGTACACTTTTTCTATCAGAAATATCTGAACTAAGGGACACAATATTATCTTATTTTCTAAGGATTACCTCTCCTTCCTCAATAACAATCATAGCTCCAGCTGTTTTCAAGAAAGATCTACCAAAAACTAAGGGTGTTTTCTTCGATTTTCCTTGAAGGATCACAAAATCAGATCTGAATCGAAACCCCTCTATATCAATGAAAATATTAGAGATTTTTTTCTTTAGAAGCTATCTGGACTCCATCATCAAAACAAATAGCATCAGAAGAGGGCATTAACCTTCCTATATGGTGTCTCTCAAACATAGAAGAAGGTATGTATTCAGATTGGAACCAAGATCTATAACTACATTCTTGAATTTTGTTTCTCCAATTTACCATGTAATTTTTAACTCTCTTTGTTCCAACGGCTTCTTATATAAGTTCCTTCTCCTAGGAGGTTTTCCTACAGGTTTTTCAAATGTTATTTGAGAGTTTTGAAGTGTTGAGTTTCTTATTTTATCTCATAATTGGACTAATCCTCCACTATTTTGTTTGCTTACTATGTCACCTACAAATCCGTGACATCTATCATTCTATATTTTTGTAATTCTTTCATTGAACTCCATCATATGATCCTTTACTTGAGATATCATGGATATCATAGTTTGGACAACCAGAACTATTTGAGAATGATCATGGAAAGGAGCACTAATAGGTGATTCATTGGTTGTTGGAGAACTTGATCTAGTAGGGATATAAGTCATGGTGGTATTAATTTGGGAGCCACTACTCACATCCATAATATTAGTAGAAGAACTTATACCTGGACTTATGGCTTTAGGAGATGGTGGCTTCCGATATCTAGGATAATTTAGAGAATTCTCAAATTCAAAATTAGGGTTTTCAAAAGATCCAATTTTTCTTTCTTCAAAACCCTTCAAGTTTTCCCTAAGATCATCTCTATGTTTCGTATAAGAATTTTCCTTCAGTTCACAATATTCTTCAAATCTTGGTGGCGCATACAATTCTCTAATTTTTTACAAGCAGTATTTTCATGCAAATCTAAAGGATATGTAGGAAACCCCATCATTTCCCTAATCATTTTATGATGCGTACCTTGTCCACTGATTGTATTGTTTGTCGGACTTCTATTATGTTCCATTTTCTCATTAGAGAGGATCTTCCCTTTCTGTAATATCAGAGTGTGAGAATAAAAATAGAAGTAAAAATTACCTCAATGGATGTCTAGAAGTCCCAATTGTGATGACCGCCTTCTTTTGTAACTCAAGCACTCAAGAAAAAGAATATTACACGTTAGTTCAATCAAGAAATAAATAAACATATCTCCGATAGTTTGTTTTAAAAAATAAATACCGGATAGTTTGTTTTGAGGAGAAGACAGATTATCTAAACAAGAAAAGCAAAACAAAGAAAAACAAATAGAAAAACTTTCAATTCCCGCGATCTGTTTTGATAGAATCAAAATTCTAAATTCAAAACAAGATTTTACTAGAAATTCAGAACGTAGCAAGACAATTATGCTCAATAAATTTGAATTTCTTAATGTGTAATTTTAAATCCTCACCGTGCCTCCCGGCAACGGTGCCAATTGATAAGCCTAAAATTGGTGTGTTAATTTCGTCGTTGTTTGGGTTTTTAGATTTATGCAATAAAATTTATAATAACCCTTGGTCACTAAATACTATGTATAGAGCACGCAATGTGTCGAACCACAAGGAGGCACTAAGCAATAATGTTTATCCAATTTCAAATCAATTAATTCAAGAATGAATTAATTTGCATTTAATTGACCTTAATTATGTTTATAATTAATCAAAATTATGTAAAAACTTTAATTTTCATTTTAATATTTTCAGTCACTTTGGATAGGATAATATTGATTATTTTATCAGATCAATTTGGATTTCCAATCTTCCAATGAGGGTGATTTATCAAAACACTTTGTATGCATTAAAATTTGGGAATTAATAAGTACAAAAGGGATTTTTCAAATTGGACTTGACGATGGAGGATATTTTATATAAAATTTTAGATTTAAGTATTTTATATTTATATGTTTTATTGAAATTTTCAATAATCAATCTTGAAATCTAGAGAGAAATAGATGATTTAACCTAGAGACAGAAAGCAGACTAATTTGGGGGAAAATGGATTAGAGAAGAAATTTGACCCTAATTTAAAATTGTAAAAATACAGAATGGATCCAAATCAATGTAGAACTAAAGATTAGAAAACAGATCTTGAATCCAAACCAAAATGCAGTGCTAATTTCATTTAAAATCAACTTCAAGGGCATGTACATTCCGCCCATGCCATGGCATTTTAGCATCTTTCAAGAAGAAGCTCAAAGAGCAAATTAGAAACTTACAACTTTTCATGATGAATCAGGATCTGTCGACCTCCAAAGCAACTCCTTTGTCCTTCCTAGCCAAATCCTTGGGGAGAACTTCAAAAAGAGAATTTCTCTTTCTTTCCTACGTCTATTTTAAAATCCAACCATATGGATCATAGATGGGAAAAAGACAAACATGGCGTCAAAATTTCAGCTCAATCGGACGGCTAGATCTCACGATATCACCATTTTACAAGCAATTAATCTTAACTGTTGGATCTCTTTTATCTCTCTTCCATGCAATAAAAAGTGGCATTTTCTAATTTGTTGTCTTATTTTCACTACCCTCGAATCACACTATTCCACGTTTTTGCATGCTAAAATGGTGCAACCAGTGCTATCAAAAGAGAGAAATGAAAATTCATTTTGTGTGGCTCAGATTGCGCCACGTCAGCATTTTTTTGAATAAAAAAATTAAAGATGTAACCGCACCAGAATTTTTTTAATGCACAGCGTGCATTAAATGCATGCGGCGAATCAATTTTGCGTGCGTGTAATACAAAGAATCCTCATAAATGTACGTGTGTCGGTTACCGCGTGCAATAAATGGATGCGGCGAACTTACTGCTCATGCGAGGTATCTTTTAGATCTTTTTAATACATGCCAAAAGTATCCTTCAATAAATGCACAAAAAAATCAATAAAACAAAAAGGACAAAACGTACCTTTTTCTTGTTCACGTTGTGCCTTGTACTTTTCAGCATACCATGTTTTTTAATAAACCCTTACCATCCTTTATCCAATAATTTTAAGCCCTGTAAAAAAAATTTATTGAATGCAAATTTGTTAAATAACAGGTAAAAATACTAAAATTTCAAATCAATAATAAAATCAAAGTGTAAGTCATTTATATCCATTTATATATAATAACCTGCAAATATGGCCATTAAAACACATAAATGTAATGTTATATACATCAATTTAACATTATAATTTGCAAGTTATTAGTACATATAGCCGGAGTCACCACGTGGATGCCGGCTATCCCTCGCACGAATGTCCTGTGGGTCGCCTCTGGGGTGTCGAGCAGGGCGTCAATCTCAAAACTCCTCGTCCGGCCTCCGGTCGTGCTCCATATACTCGCAATCCTTCACGATTGATTGTGGTGTTCCATGCTAGCGGAGGATCTCATCAAAAAATAGACGCACTACTTACGATGCATCTGCTCTCTTCGAGCGGAGTCTAAAGTGTGCTATCTTATTGAACTTGTTTACTATGACCATGGTGGAATCGTGTTGTCGGCTGTCCTCAATAGATCGAGGACAAGATTAATGCTAACATTAACCCAAAGACGTGTCAATATGGGTAAGGGCATATAGAGTCTTGCATTCTGCTTTGCCATCTTGGCTTTCGTAAAAATCAAGTAGGAGGGGACAATCTTCCCGACATTCCTCTTCAATGACGGCTAGTAGAATTAGTACTCTAAGGATTGACACCCAAATGTCTGCTAAAACCATCGGCGTGCATCTCCTAGATAAGGAAATACCGTAAGGTGTGAGGTATGCATAACCTCTTTGATGCAGGACAACATCAGGGACGAGGTCCTGTCGTCACCGAGGTGTGGGATTCGGTGGCGAGGGCGACAAAGTCGGACATCTACTCCGTGGAAGTCGTCCGACACAGGTGTCCTATGAGGAAATCCTAGGATGAAATGCAGGGGCGTCGGGTATCTAGTACGTACAGTTGCCGACAACCGAAGGGGTCGCCAGCCTCCGAGACGTCGATGGAGTCGCCCAGAGACGGGGGTAGACCTCCCAACCTTCGTCTGGACGGACAAGGATGCTACGGCACCGAACGGGATGACTCTCGTCGAGTGGTGCACGCACGAGACGGGCCGACCCGGCTCGTTCCGGACAGGTAAGACGCTCAAAATTGATGTTTCTTCATTCAACCTCACACGCTCGCCTACGTCTAACCCGAGCATGGTGGAGGCAACAACAAATATACTTCAAGAAATAAAAGACGGGGGCAGCACGACGTACCTCGTCGTGGTCCCAGGAGTGGTTGTCTTCGTCTCGTGAAGGAGTTCTGATGCCGGACGTCGTCAAGACGTCGTTCGGTCGACACTATGGGTAGCAGCTCGGTATCAAATCGAGAGATCAATTGGACGACAACAGGCAGCGTCGTCCGAGAATGCTGACGAATAGGTAAGTATAAAGACAATGAATGCGTGAAATGCGTGAAAATCCTACTGTCGTACGTGCGTGCGCCGACGAGCGGTGTATGCCGTTCTAGAGATTGATGGGATCGCTATGAGTGAGGTCAGACGGACCTCCTGAACCTCGCCCGAGTGGGTCAAGGCCGAGTACGCCGCCGAACGGGAAACCCCGCTAAAGTGCTCACACGCGTTGGGTGAACCCGACTCTTACAAGGCAGGTAAGACTCTGGATAAATATTCGTCGTTTTCTCAACCTGTCTCGCTCTCACCTACCTAACCGCGTGGAAGAGGCGAATCGAAAGCGCACTGAAGAAAGTAAGAGACGTAAAGGGCAGTGAGCAGGGGTACCTTCGTCGCGCTGGTGACAGATATTTTGTATCGGAGATCCGGGAAATAGCAAGAGTCCAGAGTGCCATTGAGCGGGTAGTGGCGAAGGCGCTCGGGCCGCCGGGAAGGTGGAGTGGGCGTGGGCGTCAAATGAACGTCGGCGCCGGCGTACAAGCAAGTCGGGCACAATCGAAGGCGGTCGGCGGGGTGGCGTAGCAGGAGATTCTGGCGCGGGGCGGCGCGACCCATAGGCAGCGCTCGTGCGCCGGGCGTGGTCGAAGGCGGTCGGCGGGGTGGCATAGCAGGAGGTTCTGGCACGGGGCGGCGCGACCGTTAGGCGGCGCAACCGTTAGGCAGCGCTCGTGCACTGGGCGCGGGCCGGACTTGCAGCCCGGTGTAAATCAGCGGGCACCGAGCATGCTAGCAGCGGGGCTGGCGAACTGATGCGGATGCTCCCAGGGCAAGGCGCAGGGACGAGGTCGTGCTGGCAACGGAGTTGGCGCGCGTGGTCAGCAGCTCATGCGGCGCGCACGGGGAGCTGTCCGCGGGGGGCTGGACGGTATGCAGGGATAAGGCGTAGGGACGAGGCTGCGCGGGAGACGGGGTCGACGCACGCGGTCAGCAGCTCGCGCGGCGCACGGGGGGAGCTATCCGCACGGGGCTGGAAGCGGCGATCGCGGCGGAGGGGCGACGGCGGTGGAGAGGCGTCGACTAGCGCCGGTGCGGGCGGAGTCGGTGGCGAAGGAAGCGGAGCGGCCCGGACGGTGCGTGGTCAGCGGTGGCGACACAAAAACGTCGAGCGGAGGCTGAGCTGACGAGGGGCAGCTCAGGCGGTGAGCGGTGGCGGGTCGGCGAACTGCGTGATCGGCGGCGGCGGCAGGTCGGCGGCAGCGGCAGTGCTCACCTTCTCTTCTCTTTTCTCCTTCTTCTTCTCCTCCTCCTTCCTCTTCTTCTTCCTCCTTCTTTCTTCTTCTTCTTCTTTCTTTCTTTTTCCTCTTCTCACGAACGCGACTCTTCAAATTCTTATGTTATAACTTTGTGGAAAAATTCAAGAGTGTATAGGGGGGCGCCATTCCCTCCCTTATATAGGAGAGAGGAAAATGGGCCCCCATAACAACAAAAGGGAAAAAAGAAGAAAGGAAGAAAATGAAGGCCCACTAAAGTATTGGCGGAGGGGAGGGGAAGATGTCCTCATATGGGCCTTCCCCTCACTACAATGACAAGTGAAAGACGAAAATCGACGAAAAGGAAATAAGAACGGATAGGTTGAACGCTCTGAAGATAGAGGTGGTGCGTCGTCATGCCAAGTATCTAAACCCGGGGTCGCGCGTCAATGCAGCGGCTCGTCGTGTCGGCTGGACACGTGTCGGTGGCGGGCTCGATGACGGTGCTGGCTCCTTGCATGATGAATTTGTGGGGTCGGACGGTGCTGCGCCATCAAGTTCGACTGATGCGTCAGCATTGTCGGGGAGACCGGATGTGGCAGACAGTCTGGGCGCGTGTAGACGCCTGACCGTAGAAGACGGCGCCGATCAGCGCGGTGGATACAGCAATTGACGGCAAGTAACACGCAGCAGGCGCGGCGCAGAGGCGCGACGCAGCAGGTGCGGTTGGGCGCTGCGCGGTGAGCGCGGCGCAGCATGGCGGGCGCGGTGTGGCGCAGGAGGTGAGCGCGGTGAGTGCGAGGCGGATGGCGCGAGGCGGATGGCACGAGGCAGATGGCGCGGAACGGTTCCTATCGGTCAGGTACCAGCGGGTATTGGCACAGCGGTGGTCGAGGCCGGGCGGGTTTTGCGACGGCAGGTCGACGGGGGTAACCGCTTCGCTCCCGACCTAAGGATCGGGGGGGACGGTGGAGACGCGATCACACGGCTACAACCAAGGCGTAGGAGACGTCGGGCCGTGGTGCAACAGACCGGCACGGTGCGGGGGCGAAGCTCTCGGTGGCGACGTGCGTGGGGAGGCACGTGCGGCGCTTCATCTCAGCGCGATGGCGCGGCGCGAGAGGAGGGCGCGGCGCGGCGCTACGACGTGGCTCGTTGATGCGACGCGTGGCGAGGACGCGGCGCGGCGTTACGTCGCGGCACGAAGGTGCGGTGTTACATCGCGGCACGAAGGCGAGGCGCGAGGTGAGGACGCAACGTCGGTGGTCGAGGGTGGACGGCAGCGACGCGGCAGGAGGTGCGACAGGATGGACAGCGTCGGGATGGCCGAAGACGGGGGGGGTGGTTGCCGGCGACGACCGGGGCGGTGGCGGCGGGCTGGCTTCCTCTTCCCTCATCTTCCCCTTCTTCCTCCTCTTCCTCCTCTTCTCCTCCTCTACTTCTCCTGGTGCGTGACCCTTTCTTCTTAACGTAAGAAAACACAAATCTTCAAATTCAACGAGGGTGAGTTTTTGGGCATCGCTTCTTCCCTTATATAGGGGGAGGAATGGATGGCCCTTAGACCAAAAAGACAAACACAACAATGAAGACCCTAGGAACCAAAATGACTAGGAAGGACATGGAACGAGAGGAGGGGGGAGGGGAGATCCGTATAGGGTTAACCTCCCTCTTTACATGACCCTGACGTGTTTTAAATGGCGAACGATGCAAATCAAAACCAAAACGATGAACGAAAGAGAAAACATAAAGACGATGGTAAAGTGCTCGTTACCTAGGGTATTTGAATCCAGGCATGCGTACCGTCGCCTTAGCTTGCCGTGCGGGTCGAACACGTACGGCTGGAGGTGTCGGGGGCAATGATGACATCTCCGAAGACGTTTCTGGGGCTGCGACTGGTGCTGCGCCATCAATCCTTCCGGGGTCGGAAGAACTCGACTCCAGCGAGTGAGGTGTGTCGAAGGGCTGCGGCTGGAGTAGATCGGTCAAAGGAGGCGGAGCTCTGCCTCTAATATCCACGTGTCGTCTGCGCTGGTCTGTTCCAGCCACCATAACAAGAACCTCCTTGAGACTTCATTCCCTGCATAGTCAATTATCTCTTGCAGTACACAATCGATTGCCTCGTGCCAATTGGGTGAAACAAACGGGGGAGTGGTCGTGGCAAACTTACTCACACTGAAAGGGTCTATAGAGGCTTGGTCGAGGGGGTGAGAAGGGGTTCGGTATGGAGCCAAATCCGCCACATTGAACGTGGAGCTTATTCCCCACCTAGGAGGAATCTCAACGACGTAAGCATTTTTGCCCACCCTTCGGAGGATCCATAACAGGCCAGCACTACGAGCGTGTAGCTTTGTAGCCATCCCGGGAGAGTATCTCTTCGGCCTAAGCCGAACCATCATTAGGTCTACCACATCAAAGACTCGGGGTCGGTGGTGCAAGTCGGCAGACTGCTTGTACAATGCATTTTGGCTATTGATCCTATCATGGATATGCTCATGCAATTCAGAAATATGCTGGGCGAATGCAATGCCATCCTCAGATACCCTAACATGCGGGTCAACAGGTGCTAAGTCCAGTGGGCGACGAGGGGCTTGGCCATAGACGAGCTCAAAGGGAATCAACCCGGTGGTACAGTACACCGCGGAGTTGTATGGGAATTCGGCATGAGGGATGATCAAATCCCAAGGCGTGAGGTTTTCGCCCACTAAAGAGCATAGGAGGTTGCCCAAACTCCAATTTACAACCTCCATTTGACCATCGGTCTGCAGATTTGAGCCCTGTGTCGAGGAGACTCCATAATGTCTTCCAGAAGTAGCTCGTGAAGCGTACGTCTCGATCTGACACGGTCGAAGCTGGCAGGCCATGGAGGCGCACGATTTCTCGGAAGAACAGTTGTGCGACCTTCGTGGCATCGGATATCTTCGCGCAGGCCACGAAGTGCGCCATCTTCAAGAACCTATCAACGACGACCATGATGGAATCGTGTCGTCGTGCTGTCCAGGGCAGTCCTAGAACAAAGTCCATGCTAACATCGTCCTAGGGACGCTTAGGCGTTGGTAGCGGGGTGTACAACCCGGCGCTCTTCTTGACCTGTTTGGCCAAGGCACATACGCGGCATTGGGCAATAATGTTGTCGACGTCGCGCTTCAGCAATGGCCAGTAGAATTGGTATTCTACGGCAGAGATGGTCTTGTCACGTCCAAAGTGACCACTAAGACCTCCGGCATGACATTCCCATGTGAGGAAGTCGCACAGGGACGTGTGTGGCATGCATAGTCGGTTCTGGTAGAACAGATAGTCATCGGTGATGACGTAGTCCCGGTAGTCGTGGGACGATCCCTGTTGAACTCTAAAGACGATCGGTCCAAAGTAGGGGCAACTGTCGTAACCCTCCCAGATGCTCTCGAACCCGAGGACCTTCACCCTCATGATGTTGAGCACGTGGGCTCGTCGGCTAAGTGTGTTGGCGACAACGTTATCCTTGCCCTTCTTGTGCTTGATGACGAAGGAATAGTCCTGCAAATACTCGACCCATCTCGTGTGACGATCACTCAACTTCTGCTGGGAGTGCAAATATTTGAGCGCCTCATGGTCTGAGAAGAGCACGAACTCCTTGGAAAGGAGATAGTGTCGCTAGTGTCTCAGTGCTTGGACGACGACATAGAACTCCTTGTCGTATGTCGAGTAACGGAGTCTAGCGTCGTTCAGCTTCTCGCTGAAGAACTCAACGGGGTGACCCTCCTGGTTGAGGACACCACCGATCCCAACGCCTGAGGCGTCACAGGTAACCTCGAACACCTTCCCTTAGTCAGGTAGGCAGAGGACGGGCGGCTGCATCATCAAGAGCTTCACATGCTGGAAAGCTTGTTCGACGGCCTGCGTCCAAGTGAACGGCTCCACCTTGAGGCAGTCAGTGATGGAAGCCATAACAAAACTGAAGTTATGTACGAAGCGCCGGTTGAAAGTAGCAAGACCGATGAAGCTCCGTACGTCATGGAGGCTGGCCGGTGACGGCCATGACATAATGGCCCGGACCCTGTCCGGGTCCGCGGCAACGCCCTGGGCGGATACGATGAACCCGAGGAAGGTGACTTCCAAGGTGAGGAAGCTACACTTCATGTGGTGTGCGTATAATTGTTCGCGCCGTAGGACAGTGCAGACCTGTCGGAGGTGATCGAGGTGCTCATCTCTCGAGCGGGTGTAGATGAGGATGTTGTCAAAGTAGACAACGACAAACCTCTCGATAAAAGCGCGTAGTACCTCGTTCATGAGGCACTAAAATGTACTTGGCGCGTTGGAGAGGCCGAAGGGTATGACTCTACACTCATACAACCCGTCCTTTATCTTAAAGGCGGTCTTCCATTCCTCACCGGGACGAATCCGAACCTGATGGTAGCCACTGCGTAGGTCTATCTTTGAGAAGATAGTGGCACCAGCCATCATGTCGAAGAGGTCCTAGACGTGAGGAATGGGAAAACGGTATCGAACCGTTATCTTGTTGATGGCGCAGCTGTCGCAACACATGCGCCAAGTGCCATCCTTCTCCGGAGTTAGGAGAGCAGGTACCGCGCAAGGGCTGAGGCTCTCCTGGATGAGGCCCTTTGTGAGTAGCTCGTAGACCTGTCGTCGTAGCTCCTCGTATCTCTACGGCTCCATCCAGTAGTGGGGCAGGTTTGGCAATGACGCACCAGGCACGAGATCAATCGCGTGTTGGATGCTACGCATAGGCGGTAGCTAACCGGGCAGCTCCTCGGGGAAAACATCACCAAACCCCGATACAAGATCTTCGATCTCAGGTGGTCGATGCTCTACGGGTGGGTCAGCGGAGACGTCGAGGGTGACGGCGACACATAGGGGCGTGTCGTCGCCCTCGCGGCCCAAGTCTCGAACGAACAAGGGGCCTCGAATAACCATTAGCCCCACGGGCTTGGTTTGGACCAGCTTGTTCGTCGGTTTCATTTTACACGAGTGCCAAGTGACCCATCGTCCCTGGTGTAGGAATGAACACGTGTTCGTCCTTCCGGCTAGAGTGACGTCGTGGTCATATAGCCAGGGACGGCCCAAGATGATGCTTCCCACTTTTGTAGGAAGTACGTCACAGAGGACGCTCTCATCGTAGGCGCTCACCTTCAACGGGACGCGGCACTGGCTCTTCACTAGTAGCGATGAAGCGTCTATCCATGATACGTCGTCGAGAGTCAGATGTGGGATCGGGGTTAGCCTGAGTCGGTAACCATCGTATCGGATATGGCATTGATGCAACTCCCACTATCAACGATCAATTTACACACTTTGTCATTGATCTTGACATAGGTGTAAAAGATCGAGGTGCGAAGCGACACGTCTACCATAGCGTCCGGTCGGGGCTCTACTGGAGCGGTCTGGACAGGTGGGCCGGCTCGAGGTGGTGGATGCGCCCTACTGGTGTTGGGCTGGTCAACGGCTATGTTGGCCAGCGAATGGTTCGGGGCTTGTGGTGGAGTGGGGGGAGTCACACGAGGTACCGTGATCTGGATGTACCCGAGCTGTCCGTCGGGTTCCTCGTACTCGATGGCAAACTCTTCCTCCTTGTGATAGTGTTCATCTTGCATGGCCTCCACGTCCTCCGTATAGCCAGGGTCAACGTCTCCAACGTCGATCAACAGTGCTGATGATGGGCATTGGTTTGCCCGGTGCCCTCTTCCTTGGCACTTCAAGCACGTTACGTGTGCTTGACTGACAGTGATGCTACAGGTCAGAGTGTCGTTCGTGACGACCTGAGCAGGTGGGGTAGACCCCACTGAAGTGGGGGGGGGGGCGGTTCCTTGCCCCCCGGAGGTCTGAGTAGCTCGTATGGTCGCGGGCGGGGTAGTCCGAACAGGAACAGATCGTACCGATGTAGTCCGAGGTGTGGTGGTCGCGTTGGGTAGTGTCGCCTCGTCACTCGGAGGATCCATGTGCTTGACTAGGTGATACGCCTCGTCCACCTCAGCCGGGTTACACTTGAGAACCTCGTTGTGTAGGGCCGGTCCGAGCCCGTGGGCGAACAACCCGATAATGATTCGCAGGTCTTCCACGAATCGACAGCACATCCGACATTCCTCGAATGCCTCGATGTATTCCGTCACGGTGAGCCGACCTTGCCTAAGGTCGAGCCACGAGAGGAACAATGACATATGGTACTATCGAGGAACGTATTTGCTCCGAAGCTTCTGCGCCATGTCGACCCATTACGTGATGGGTCGTCCTCGTCGCTCGGCGGCGACGCGCTCGTTCTCCCAAACAATCTTGGCCTGTCTGCCGAGTTTCGTCTTTGCATACTCGACGCATAGGTCGTCGTCCATGCGGTACCACCGAAAGTAGGAGTTCATGCTCGACTCCCAGTCAATGAACTCCTCGGGTTTCCGTGAACCCTCGAAGACGGCAACGTCGGCACGCACGCTCCTCTGGATGCGGGCGCGGTGCTCCTCCTGTCGACACTCTTTGTCGTCCGAGTGCTGCTCAGGCACTGGGTAGTCCTCGTGACATGGGTCGACACGTCGTCGAGGCAGGATCAACTTGCGGTCATGGTTGTCCCGGTAGCGAGGACTATCGTCGTGAGGGACGCGGCCTTCAGGCGTCTCGCGTGGCGGGTATTGAGGGGCGTCGTCAACCTCCTCGTACCGATGATGCTGGGGCCGGACGTGGTCATCGCGGCGGGAAGGTATGTCCGCTACCTGCCGGTGGTCACAGGGCCGGACAGGGTCGTCTCGGATGGCCGGGTAGTCGGCATCCAAATCGCGGTCACATCGTCGAACGTAGTGGTCCAAGCGGGCCGGTCGGTCGGCCTCATATCCATGGGCGTAGTCATCCCGCGGGTGTCGCCTATCCCGAGTACGGGCGTCTTGTGGGCCTCGTGCCGGGTCTCGGTCCAGATGTCCATGGTATGGGAAGTCGTCGTATCTGTGGTCGAAGTCCTCGTACACGTCATCGTCTTCGTCGTAGGGCCTCCTCCGTTGGTGCGCAGGTCATGCGGCCCTAGGCGGGTCACGACGTCGTCCTCGGGCGGGGAGCATGGGTTCAGCCCCATGTACGGGAGATCGCGGGCGTGCTAGCATCCACTCCATGCGCTCCATCCTGGCTGCCATGGCGCAAAGTATGCCCCTTGGTCTTCAGACGGGTCCTCCTGGGGTCGAAGCTGGCAGTGTGTTCCTCCTCATCTACGTCCTGCGCCTCGCCCGCGAATAGCGGCACTCCAGGGTGTGATCTCATCCACGGGGGTCTTCCCGTGCGGTCGACAACCTACGACCGTCTCTTCTTTGTAATCACTGGGTGGGGACTCGCCACGGGACTACGGTGAGTCATGTGGGGAAGTCCGGGGGTCACGAGACGTACTAGTGGAGTCGCGTGGTCCGGATGACTCGGGGCATCCGTATCGGCGGGTGCGGTCCGCGCGGCTTCAATAGGCGGTGGTATTGGCCGGTGTCGCGGGACGATGTTCCGAGAGGGCAGTAGCATTGCCTCTCTCGTCGGGTGACGGTTCTGAACGTTGCGGGGAGGTAGGACCTCTACGTTGAGCTCTCTGGGTCGATCGCGTCTCTATGGCCATCCCTAGGGAATCCTATATGCCTTTTGAAAACGATGTAATGCGATGCAATGCGGATGCAGCTAGTGATGCAAATGCAGCGTTGGAGACGAGTTGTGAGCAACCACAGCCTGCTCTGATACCAATATAATGTAGGACAACGTCGGGGACGAGGTCCTGCCGTCACCGAGGTGTGGGATTTGGTGGCGAGGGCGACAAAGTCGGACGTCTACTCCGTGAAAGTCGTCCGACATGGGTGTCCTATGAGGAAATCCTAGGATGAAATGCAGGGGCGTCGAGTATCTAGTACGTACAGTTGTCGACAACCAAAGGGGTTGCCAGCCTCCGAGACGTTGATGGGGTCACTCAGAGACGGGGGTAGACCTCCCGACCTTCGTCCGGACGGAGGAGGATGCTACGGCGCCGAACGGGATGACTCCCGCTGGGTGGTGCACGCACGGGACGGGCCGACCCGGCTCATTCCGAACAGGTAAGGTACTCAAAACTGATGTTTCTTCGCTTAACCTCACACGCTCACCTACGTCTAGCCCGAGCGCGGTGGAGGCAACCGAAAATATACTGCAAGAGATAAAAGATGGGGGCAGCACGGCGTACCTCCTCGTGGTCCTAGGAGTGGTCATCTTCGTCTCGTGCAGAAGTTCGATTGATGCGTCAGCATTGTCGGGGAGAACGGTGGTGGCAGACAGTCTGGGCGCGTGTAGACGCCTGAGTGTAGAAGATGGCGCCGATCAGCGGGGTGGATACGGCAGTTGACGGCAGATAATGCGCAGCGGACACGGCGCAGAGGCGCGACGCGGCAGCACAGTTGGGCCCTGCGTGGTGAGCGTGGCGCGGCGGGCACAGCATGGCGGGCGCGGTGTGGCGCAGGAGCGCGGCGGGTGTCGGCGGTGGCGCGAGGCGGGTGGCGCGGAACGGCACCTAACGGTCAGGTACCGACGGGTATTGGCGCAGCAGTGGTCGAGGCCGGGCAGGTTTCGCGACGGCAGGTTGATGGGGGTAACCGCGTCACTCCCGACCTAAGGATCCGGAGGGACGGTGGAGACGCGATCACGTGGCTACACCGAGGCATAGGCGACGTCGGGCAGTGGTGCAACAGACCGGCACGTTGCGGGGGTGAAGCTCTCGGTGGCGACGTGTGTGGGGAGGTGCGTGCGGCACTTCGTCGCGGCGTGATGGCACGGCGCGAGACGAAGGCGCGGCGCAACGCTACGATGCGGCGCGTTGGCGGCGCGTGGCGAGGGCACGGCGCGGCATTACGTCGCGGCATGAAGGCGCGGCGTGAGGTGAGGGCACGGCGTTGGCGGTCGAGGGCGGAAGGCAGCGACACGGCAGGAGGTGCGACAGCACGGACGGTGTTGGGACGGCCGAAGACCGGGGGGGGTGGCTGCCGGCGGCGACCGGGCGGTGGCGGCGGGCGGGCTTCCTCTTCCCTCATCTTCCCCTTCTTCCTCCTCTTCTCCTCCTCTACTTCTCCTTGTGCGTGACCCTTTCTTCTTAACGTAAGAAAACACAAATCTTCAAAATTCAACGAGGGTGCGTTTTAGGGCATTGCTTCTTCCCTTATATAGGGGGAGGAATGGATGGCCCTTAGACCAAAAAGACAAACACAACAATGAAGATCCTAGGAACAAAAACGACTAGGAAGGACATGGAACGAGAGGAGGGGGGAGGGGAGATCCTTATAGGGTTAACCTTCCTCCTTACATGACCCTGACGGGTGTTAAATGATGAACGACGCAAATCAAAACCAAAACGATGAACGAAAGAGAAAACATAAAGACGATGGTAAAGTGCTCGTTACCCAGGGTATTTGAATCCGGGCGTGCATACAGTCGCCTTGGCTTGCCGTGCGGGTTGAACACATACGGCTGGAGGTGTCGGGGGCGACGTTGACATCTTCGAAGACATTTCCAGGGCTGCGATTGGTGCTGCGCCATCACTCTTCCCATGGAAGAGGTAGCCGTTGTAGAAGTGTCAATAATTGGACTTGGGACCATCGGGAATAGCACTGATAATCTTCTCAAAGTCGGGACAGGTGGTGTAATATTGTAGGAATCAATCAAATCCGAAAACTTGGGTCCTCATCAGGTTGAGGACAATTGACCTCTAACCAAGAGAGTCATCTAAGAACTTATCATTCTCTTTCTTGTGCCGGATAATGAACGTGTAGTCCTATAGATAGGGAGTCCAGCGGGCGTGTCGATTGCTGACTTTTTTATGGTCTTACGAGTGTTGTCACGCACCATGCTCTGAGAAAGTATGAGTTCATTGCCTAGGAGATGGTGGCCTGATGCAAGACGACGTTGGTGACGTCATCCCGAGGGTATCAAGATGATGATCAGATACCGGGGTGATATTGGACGTCGTTGAAGACATTGCCCATCGGATATGGATTGATAAAGATGCGACTACGTGATGCGAAGACTCCTACGCGGATGTACATGCAGGCCTCGACTTGTGGGGTTCGTCAAGCTTTGGGCTCCGGTGCGGCCGACCGAGGGCACTGACGGTGACCTCTTGACCCTCGTTTTAGTTACAACGTTGTCTACAGTGCTGCACAGACTAAATCCATGGGTGCTCTCACATAACAGACGGGTTTGGCCCATATCTAGGGAAGACGCTTGGTAGAGTTTCTCAAAGTAGTTTATCCTCTAACCTATTCTATCCCTAGAACGCTGGAGTGCATCCAAAAGGTATAGGACATAAGATAAATTAACTTGACGAGCCAGGGAAGCTAGGTACCTCTTTGGTGGTGTGCCCGAAGTCTAAAATACTCGTCGATGTAGGAGGCGGGCGGGCAGATTTGATGGAGTTGTGCCATATAATACGGCATCGCTCGACTAGCAGAGGAGTCAAGGCTCAAGAGATGTGACTACGGAGAAGAGAGAAGAGGTGGGGATGCGGGCAAGGCAGCAACGATGCGAGACAAGACGGAGTATTGCTGCACCTTCTTAGGTACCTGGACTATATTATTTAATAGCAATGAATGATTAAGTATATTATATGTTTAATTGAAGTTTCCAATAATCAATTTTGAAATCTAAAGAGAGAAATAAGTTTCCAATAATATTACAGTATTGTCGAGGCAATACTGTAATATTAATGAGATGTTACATTATTGATACACCTTCTTAGGTACCTGAACGATATTATTTAATAGCAAATACGCATGACCAATACTGTAGATTTGCATGCTGAAATTTATTTTTCAGATTGATACCGACTTTTTAGACTTTGGCTATGTAAAAGTCAAAATGTTGGGAGACCATTACCACTGCCGCCTATCTAATAGTTGCATTCCAGCCCCTGTTTTACAACACAAATCCCAACTGAGTAAAGGCTATGGTGCTTAGCTCAACTCTCTTCTTCACAACCACAGATTAATATCATCAATTGTAAATAGATTTATAAGTTAATATCTTCCTACTGCTCAAATCTGTTGCCATAATGGTTGGTTAGTTGCTAAAGATTTTGCTCAAGAATCAGGTTTGGACATTCTTAGACCTTCAACCCTGTCATTAATCATACCAATATTCAATTACTATTTGCGTTTGAAGTTCGTGAGTATTGCCTTTTCCATCATTTTTTCTTAGAAAATTTAAATAAAATTCTATACATTGAACATCGTCAAGGATTTTTCATTCCTCCTTTCCTAATCCTGTTTGATATCTTCAAAAATCTAGATACGGTCTCGTTGCTAATGATTTAGCCTCTTACATCGCATCTGTTGGGGCTTGACTTGTCAATGCCCCACTAAGGGAGGGACGCACGGGAATCAAGGTGCGCCCCCTCCCTCTTGTCCTTTGTGAGAAATGGCCCATTTGGGGCCCATTTCTCTGCCATTTAAAGGGGTTTCACCCCTTGATGAACCCGAAACTGAATTTGCAGCCATCAAGTGTTGTTTTGTTCATTCTTCTCGTCTCTTCCTCTCTTCTCCTTTCTCTCTCTATCTCTATCTCTCTCTATCTCTCTCTCCTCTCCTCTCTCTGCCTCTCTCTCCTCTCTCTCCTCTCTCTCTCTATCTATTTATCTCTATTTCTATCTCTCTCTCTATCTCTCTCTCCTCTCCTCTCTCTCTCTCTCTCCCCCCCCCTTTGTTTTGTCTTAATCACTCATTGGTGGTTACTCCCTTGGCTTGGTAGTTCAAGGAGGTGTTGTTCTACTGCACCAGTCGAGAGGCCAGTGCCCTGTATTGAGAGCCTTGGACGTTGACGTCACGTCGGTGATGTAAAGAGGTTCTTATTATCTGTCTCTATACGTCGACATTTATCTTGTCCAAGTTGATTCTGTATTTTCACCATACCATCTTGGGTTTGGATTTAATCCGTCTGGGTCGTTGTTTTCTTCAACAAGTTTCAACAGCATCTTTATTAACCGGGCTTTGTTGATTCCAAGACCGATATTTGGCTTTGTTGATTCCAAGGCCTTGTATTTATTCTAATTTATGTTGACGACATATTGATATGAGTTGTCACAACACACAATCTCGATCTGTCTTTCGCTCTCAGCATGCTGCTTTTTCCGTCTATTATTTGGCTTTGCCCATTTTTAAAGGAATCGAATTCATCCCCAGCTCCTCACACTATTTTCTTTCTCTAGTTAAATGTATTTGTACAATAATAAAATGACTTAACACGGTCCTTTCTAACGCTGTATTAACGCCCGGCAGCATGCCCACTTCCAGTCTGACCTCCCTCTTTTTAGGAATCGGAGTGTCGTCATGGCGCTCAATCGACCCACCATCTCCGAAGTTGTCGATCATGAATTCCAATCTATCCATAACCTCAATAGTGACAGTTTTGAAAGGTCAAATCTCTTCTCTGATATTTAAAATGGAGCATCTAATATGCTATGCGAGTCTGTTCTCACTCAGTTCTGTCATTGACTGCCAATAGCGACGTCAATTGGGCTGGTTCCGGCATTGATCGGATCTATCAATGGGTAGCTTATCTACCTTCTTGAAAATTTAATGTTGTGGGTATAGTTTTGGAATGCGGACGGGAAGGTTTTTTCATCCCAGGATGAAAAAGATCATCCTGTCCGTGAGGTCAGATGAATAATGGGACAGAAATTCATCCTGGGATGAAAGAAATGTCCCGTCCTGAGGCCTTGGACAATGGACGGTAAGGTAAGAACAAAAATTTTGGTGGCTCTGGTGACGGCAATAGATTTTCTTCTCTCTCATCTCTCTCTATTTCTCTCTTTTTCTCTGTCCGAGTCTCTCTCTCTCTCTTTGTTTCTCTCTTTTTTTCTCTAAGTCTCTTTCTCTTTGTTCCTCTCTTTTTCTCTCTGAGTCTCTCTCTCTGTTTCTCTCTTTTTCTCTATCTCTCAATGAATCTCTTTTTTCGGCTCTCTCTGTCCCTCTCTCTCTCTGTTTCTCTCTTTTTCTCTCCCTCTCTCTCTCTGTATCTCTTTTTTCTCTCTCTCAGTCTCTCTCACTGTATCTTTATGTCTCTCTCTCTCTCTCTCTCTCTCTCTCTCTCTCTCTCTCTCTCTCTCTCTCTCTCTCTCTCTCTCTCTCTCTCTCTCTCTTTCTCTCTCTCTCTCTGTTTCTCCTCTTTTTTCTTCTCTAAGTCTCTGTCTGTCACGGTTTAGAAAGTAATAATGGTTTTGCATCTGTCCGCAATGATTTAATGTTCTACATAATGAGTAAAATGAAAATTTAAATTGTTAAATATTTAGCCATGGGAAATGATACACATTTATTTCACAGTACTTTAAATGTCCATAGGACTTAAAATATGATCAACGAGAGAAAAAAGAAATACAGAGATGATGTTTGTGTAATTAATCGCTGTTAGAAGCAAAATATATCAATCCTGCCTAGACGTATATCCAAGTCATTGTTTTAACCCTAGATGAAACCAATCCTATAGTCAAATCTCTCCTAGAAAATACATTGAAAAAAATAGTAACTAATATACTTGACCAGCACTGGTGTATTAGATTGAACGGGAAGAGGTCGGTTTGGCCTGTTGCAAGGGCTTTTGGTGGAGTAAGAATGATCTAGGGTGGAGTCTCTCTAGGAGGGGTTAAGGCTGAACGTTCGCACCCACCATCGATTACCCAGGTTCTGCAAATCAGAAATGATGTCAACTTTAAGCTCCAACTGCAAGTCAATTCAAGTCATTTATTAAGTAAGATATCTAGTCCTATGAAAAGTAAAACAACAAATCAAGACTGTATTTCATTCATGTCTCACTGACTTAACCATCCAAAAACACCAAAAATATATAAATAGTAACCATATCTCTCTGAAGAAAAATATTTTGATAGATAGTGAGAGACCATGTGAACCATAAGTCCAACATTAAACGATGTCAACTATGAGCTCAAACCACAAATTAATTCTAGATAGAGATATTGAGAGAGAGATGGAGAGTTACATAAACAGATAGCAATAGAGATACTGAGAGCGATAGAGAGTTGCAGATAAAGATAGAGATAAAGATAGTTACATAGAGAGAGTGATAGTTAGAAAGAGACGAGATGTTGCAGATAGAGAGAGAGAGAGAGAGAGATGGAGATATACCGAAACATAGAGACAGAGATGGTAAGGAGATGGAGAGTTAAGGATACATAGAGAGATGGAGTCATAAAGTTAGAGATAGAGATAGTAAGAAAGAGATGGGGAGTTACCGATAGAGAGAAAGATAGAGTGATAGAGATAGAGACAATAAGAAAGAGATGGGAATTTACATAGAGAGAGAAAGATAAAGTGATAAAGATAGAGATAGAGATATTAAGAAAGAGATGGAGAGTTACAGATAGAGATAGAGATAGCGAGAGAAAGATGGAGAAAGAGACATACATACAGATTGAGAGAAACATAGAGATAGCGAGAGGGAGAGAGATATAGATAGATACAGAGACAGACATATAGATTGAGAGAAACATAGAGATAGCGAGAGGGAGAGAGATATATAGATAGATACAGAGACAGACATACAGATAGAGAGAGAAAGAATGATAAACATAGAGATAGAAAGAACTATAGATACAGAGACAGACATTTAGATAGAGAGATAAATAACAATAGACATAGAGAAAAATAAAATTATAGATATAGTGACAGACATACGGATAGAGAGTGAGAGAGAGATAATGTGCGTAAGAAATAGAGATGGGCAGAAAGAAAGATAGAGATAGTGAGAGAGAAATACAATCCAGTGACAAATAAGATATACAATCCAATGACAAACAAAACAAAAAATCCAAGGCATTATGAAATACCACTCAATTCAAGGCATTATGAAGTAAGATATACAATCCAATGACAAATAAAACAACAAAATCCAACCAGTTCAAAAACTCCAAAAATATCTCAATGCCAACCACATCTCAATAAAGAAAAGATATTCTGATATCTGAGTGAGTGCCCATGTGAATGACAAGCCCAACATTAAATGATGTCAACTATAAGCACTAACCACAACTCAATTCATGGAATTGTTAACTAGCAAACCAACCAATGATTTACCAAGTTCAAAGAGAAGAGGAGAACACAAAAGATGATAGGTGTGTAGCGAATGATGAAGTTACAAAGGGGGGAATGTTGAGGAGGGAGAACAGAGAAGAAGACACAGGCGTTATTTCTTTTATCGAAAGAAACTCCTCTAAATTAGGTCGAAGAATTCTACCAGTAGAGGTTCAATAAATACATAACAATACTTTATGAAGACATATAATGATAGGCGTAGTAAAACTATCCCAACTTACGTCAAACGTTAGAACGAAGTAGCAACAGTATCCTATATAGTGCCTTCCAGGTGTTCCCCTCCGTTATTATGTTAGATAGAGTAGACAAAATGATTAGTAGGAAGCATAATTATGCAGAAGTATGAAAGTGATTGAACATAACTTACCGGCACATGAACTGTCATCATCACCATAGTCATCATGAAAGTCTTAGGAGCATTGTTCTAGACAATGAAACCATGCTCGTAACATCATCAGCGTCTCAACGCTATCTGCATCTCGGAATGATCTTTCATTTGTGATGATGCCGCGGCTGATGAAGAAAATTTGTTCCACTGGTGCGCTTGTCAGGCTTGTGGCAAGAAATTGGAGCGCAATTTTGGACAAATTTGGAATGTATCGCGCGCCGACCTCCTTCCACCAACTCAATGGAGTATTATCCTCCTCGCTACATGGGATGCTGAGATACTTATATAGCTCTTGTCTTGGCATTGAGCGTGGTCGCAGGCTAGGATCCATATACTGCCATCTAGAAGTTACCTTGTAACACTTGCCCCTTCTCTAAGTCACATTCAATTGCATTTGAATCTGATGTATAGTCCAGAAGACTACCAATATAAGAAAGCACATTTTGGGGGCATGAGGGATCCACTACCTCTAGTTTAGAAAATGGATCCAATATTGCCAAAATAGTGAAAGGTTTGATTGCGCCAAAGTAAGATTGCATATTGATGGAATACGAGAGCGCCGGATCATTGCTCTTATTACAACACAATAAGGGTGATGTTAAACCAAATAGGGTAAGTATGAGAACATAATGAAATTTGAGAAAACACCCTAATGAGCAATCAAGTATTCCGTCGGACCAAGTGAACAATCCAATAAAGTCACGAAGGAGGAAAAGAATCAAGACAGAGTCCCAATGACCCTCAAGGACACTAAAATACCTAAGATGTAAGAAGCGTTTGACGGCTCGCAATTGTTCACACTTTGATATCAGGAAATTTTATCTTCTATCACAATGAAAATACTACCTCTCGACAAGCGGTGGCTATCCTATTCAGTTAACTTTCAAATAATTTGGCAGAGGAACTGATAGGGGAAGACGGTATTGCAGGAAGTAATGATACTGAATTAAGAAGGGAGGATGAGATAGAACCTGGCAGGCGTCAACCAGGGAATCACTGGCAGTCGAGGACATGAAAACACGGTGGCACGAGACGGAGCAAGGTCCACAGCAGGAATCTTGGAAAATGCAAACACGGCGCGGTCAGGGCAGCGGAACACCGCGAGGTGCAGCGTGCTGTGGGTTATGGCGCGTGTGTGGTGCGATGCGCAGCAGTGAGCAGCGCGTAGCACGTGGACATGTGTGGCGAGCGGCTAGCATGGAGCGCAAAGGCGCGCGGCGTGCAGAGGGCGCGAAGCGCATGATGGAGGGCGGCAGGTGATGGGCTTGTGATGGAGCACGGCATGCGGTGGGCGCGTGGCGCGTGTCAGAGCGTGGCGCACGGCGAACGCGCGGCGTGCGACAGGCGCATGATGCGTGGCAGGCTTGGCACGCTGTGAGGCACGGCGTACGGCGAGCTGATGGCGGCGTGCGTGGGCGGCAGCGGAGGCAACGATCAGACTTCTTCAAGATTCAACCAGGAGGGTCGATTCTGAAGGATTTCTTGGACGTGAACTGTCCAGAACTCAGATTTCTTGATTCGAGATCTTCCAAGAAAGGACTGGGCATGGAGGAGACGGGTTGACAGTGAGGCGATCCACGAAGTGATCTTGATGTGCGGCGAAGCGACGATGACGACTCACGTTCTCCACTCTCTAGAGACCTAACTGTTATCTACTCTCTCTAAGACAAAACGAAAGAAACTTTCAACTTTTCAATTTTCAAAATCCTACCTCACTTGGGCATGACATCCCCTTATATAGGGAGGATGAGTGCCAAGCGGACAAACCTAGGGGAAGAAACTGTCACATGACAAAGCCCCCCCTAGACAAGTAGTACAACGGAAAACAAAGATGAACGGACAAGGCCCAACAACAATGGCCCAATCTGATTATTCAACAAAAGGAAAGAAATACAGCCCCCAAGCAATATAAAAAACTTACGAGCAATACTTGAAGTCGGGGTTGCGAGTATCAGCGCGAGCGGCTCGGTGAGACTGGATCTGTCCCGTCACGGTGTTGATGCGCTGGTCCCCCATCATCAGCTTAGTATGCATAGCACTACACACAGTTCGTAATGCATCCCTCTAATCTAAATCCAAAGCTACCCCTGAATTTTGCATAGCCTATTCAAGGTGAGTTGTAAAAAGGACCAGTGATGTTACTTTTGTGATCGGTAATTTCTTCGTCATATAAAAAAAGTCAGAACCGTCACACAATCGTTTGAGGATGCCCACATATTCATCAAACATCTCCCAGTCCTTATGACAAATGTTATAGTCCTTAGTTGACGTCGATAGGAACCTTAGAGCCATATTGTCGAGCACTTTTATCTTGGAAAGAGCACGCTCTAACATTCAAAGAGCGGAGTTCTAACACGTTGGGCAGTTCACCTTTATTCTGTTTGAATTTGGGAGTTCAAACATTTTGCAGAGGTAGCTATATTTCTCCATTTGTTGTGTGGAACCCTAAATGCCATTGATAATGACTCTCACACGAGCAACAACTGCTCCCAAAGGTGCAAGTTTGGACAATGTACTATCATCCATGGGTGGCTTGAATGGTTCATATGTGTCTATCATTGTGTCCATGCAAAAATCGTGTACGTGTAGCGTATTACTCCCTTGAGCCTCTAGGTTACAAATAATTTTAAGTTCGGCCTGGACTACGAGGTTGAGTGCATGGGTAAAGCATGCTATGTGGTGTTCCATAGTGAATTGAGGATTCACGGTCTTCAGAGAATCCACAATGGCAGAAAACATCGATTTGTTGTTAGATGCATTGTCTGTAGTAATGGCACAAAGCTTTCACTCAATGCCATATTCATACACAACTTTCGTGATGATCCTTGCCAAGTTTGAGCCGCTATGTGATCCTTCGATGCATCAAAGACCAAGAAGTAGCTCATGGAGTTTCTAGTCAGTGTCAACCCAATGCGCAGTGACACCTAATAGGACAATGTTATTTCAGGATGTCCAAGCATCTATAATAAGAGAGACATTGTGAACATCTTATCTATACATCCTTTCCGCTGTTGCTTTCATAGCATCCACACCAGTTGTGTCCTATATAACCATAGTCTTCAAAATGACTTCTTCTTGACAAGTCTCCAAGGCAGGTTATTACGATAGATGAAGCAAAAAAATTCCTCCTTAGTTTTACTCTATGATGAGGTCGTGTAGATACAGCTTGTTGGACTGTAATTCATACTAGAGAAGAGTTCTCTGCTTCATCAGACATCCCTTGGTGTCGTCGTGCAATTTACGGTGGGCTTTCTCCAGATGTCTCCGAAAGACCCTCATGTTCTTATCTTTATTTCTCTTGATGATGACCTTATGGTGGGATTTTGCGCTTGACAAATTGTACACTGGTACTCTTCTAGGCCAAATTCAACAAATCGTTCTATAATTTTGGACCGATTGTGTCTTTTCCTTTGAGATGAGACGTTGTCATCGACCTCTACCCTAAGGTATTCAGCAGATACTTCCGGCATAGCCCTAGAAATCAAATTTTGGGTGTTACAAAATGTAGACTTCATTACTTTATATTATGTCAGCATGAAAGGAACATGCATTGAAAACATCTACCAAATAATTATTGCACTACATTTGAAAATATAAATAAATAAAAGAGATATGCAAACTAGATCATGGACACTCAAGAGCATGGTTAAAAGATACAAAGATTTATTCAGAACATTCATTCATACATACAATGCATATAAAGCTTAAAGAGGAAAAATTCTAAAAGCGCACCTAAAACTAGAAAAAAGCATACTGAAAATTCAAATAATTTGAAATTCTAAAAAAAATATATTAATGATCACAAAAAATTCATTTAATAATGTTTGGATTTGAATTAATATTGTGCAAATTTTACTTCAGAACAATATGAAATTGTCTTAATTTTCATGAAATTCTCTTACTTCTTTAAATTCGCTTAATCCGACTAATGGATTGTTTGAATCGAATCAAACCATCCATCAATCGGATCTACTCAGTGGACTGATTGGATCTCAGTCCATTGAGTAGAATGGGTTGATGGGGCCAATAGGGTACTGCCATGTGGCTAGCCTGAGAAATCTCATATTTACAGTTATTCAATGTGTAAGCATTATTTGTGGATCAGGGTCAATTGTGATTGCTAGATAGAGGGGTGGAAAGAATCTATCTTTTCCTTATTGTATTCTTGATCCCATTTAGTGATCATCATTGATAACCGATCAAATCGTTTTCACCGATTGAAATATCTATAGACTGACCAATCCAATAAAAAGTCTAACTGACTTAGTGTACCTTTTTGGGTCGGGGACAAAAATGCGCTAGATCAGGTGCCTACACTCGAGTGATATTTTGACGTGCTTAGCGATGGTGTAATTGACGCTAAAAATTCTCTAAAATCCAAAAAAACAAGTGAGGTTACAGAATAAATCAGGATACCAATGGTGCTATAAATAGATATATAATAAGAAACACATTCATATATGCATAAGGAGATGGGGAAGCATCGGACATGTCTGCACCTCAAGTCATGGAGAAATAGTTTCAGATTGGGCATGGTAAAAGGGTAAATAAGTCGTGGAGAGAGAACGGGAATTAATTATTTCATAAAAGTAAAATCAATTAACATTATGTCATGAAATATTATATACAGTCAAACCTGAATTACTGTAAAAATATTTGAGGTAAATTTTAATCTCTTATTAAAATAAAATACAGCAATTCAACTTTATCATCTTAAACCAAATTGTGTAAAAGAAAAATCAATTATCTCAATATGAATTTTAAAGAAGATATAAGATCTCGTATTCATCTTTAAAATGTCAAATGTCAAGCAACCAAATATTGAATACTTGTTTATACTAAACGACAATAGCTTTGTAATACCATTAATGGTTGGTTCTTTGTATTATTTATAAATATTAATGAATCATGGGAAGCAATATATTTTAACTTATATGAAACAAATTAGAGAAAAATTTTAACTAGGCAAAGTAAAATTCCTGATTCACATGTATATGTGAATGAGTGAAGCTCTACCACGCCAGAGATTTTGATTCTGTGTTACAGATAAATCAATAGAATATGTGCTTTTTCAACAGTTAATATTTTTAGCTAGGAAACTTATGGAGATCAATTCAACAAAAAAGAACCTTGAGATCCCTTTTTTAAAAATGTGCGAAGGACATGAATTCTAAGACCTCATACACTGTTCTTAAATCTCACAAACAAGGCAGTTGTTTGATATTTATGTAACCAGATAAATCAAGGTAATATAAAGTGAAGATATGAGGTAAACAATGGTCTCAATATTCTTTAAGAAGGTAGCCCTCTTTTTCAATGACTGTACAACGACCAGAAATTATGACTGGATTGAACCATTAGATGGGATTTTTCAGGACCCACGTAAAGAAAAAATGGTGGTAAAATATTTCCACTCGATACAAGAAGGGTAATATTAATAAATTTAAAATGGATTTTAACATTATCTGCCAAACTAATAAGAAAACTAATAGAAGCGATTTTACTACTATTTTTCTTGCAGAATAACCATAGGTTCCATCGACAAATCCATAAATTGTTTTCCTTTCATTTCCATGCACAATAATTTATTATTAATTTAATGCTCAGAATAAGCAGAGGTTTTATCAACAAATCCATCAATGACTATAGCTCCATTTGTTTCTTAATTTCTATGTACCATAATTCTCTCTTGAAGGAAGATGTACTTTAAGAACCATAAAATTATTGTTACTGGTGATTCAAATGAGTTGACAGCTTATTTTATCTTAACACTCCTCAATACATGACATAGTTTTTTCATAAAGATGTTTTTTTTGTAAAACATTTTTCTACAGATACGAAGCGCATATCAGCATAATCCAATTTATTAACAAACTTTCTAGGCTAATCCAAGTTATTGATGATTGTTGCGCGTATCAAAATTGTTGAGTTGAATGAGCCATTAAATCTGTTTAATTGGGCTCTAATTAAAACACAAAGTCTCAACTTTTAGATCTTTGCAGGAAGACTTACAGAAAATATCACAATAAAAATTTTAATTTTAAGTTTGACGATTCTTTTCCAAATCTGTTTTACAAAAACTGACAGAAGGAGTAGGGTATATTCATAAGCAATGACTATTTTGCAATTCAATTTAGTGTCTTCAACACATATAAAGGAGTATAGTTTTATACTTCTATTATTTTCCCTACACATGAAAATCAACTGGTAATTAAGCACCATGTGCTTAGAATAACGACAAGCATAAGTAGCCATACAAATTATAACAATTTAAATAGAAGAAAGAGACACAAAAACATGATTGGATGACATGAGGGAAGAAAACAAATAGAATTGGACCAATTTGTAAGAAGAAATCCAACCAGAGTTCACGGAATAAGGGTCAGACTAGAGGAAAAATAAAAGAATCTAACCAATCTTATGGAAAAATGGTGAGATAAGGAGAGTGCTCGGAGGATTCAAAAAAAAGTTTATAAAATAAGCAAACAGATAAGAAGAAAAAACTACGTAAACTTACCCTGATCCTTATCCTGAAGTCGAGGTGAAGCAAGACCTGGCCAGCTTACAGCACCGCCGGTCGGGGGAGCGGAATTCGATGATGAGAATGGGGGAAGGGGGCCAGCAGCAGTGCAATGGAGGGTGTGGAGGGGGGTAGGGCCAGGGAGAGAAAGTAGTATTGACCTGACACAGAAGGCAGGGATCCACAGCCCCACAGGGAGACGAAGTAGTCAATACCATGACCTATTTTTTCATCTCGAACGGGGGACGGGACGAGTAAAACTCAGATGGGACAGATCGGGTTGAGTCAATATGGGGATGAAAAGTATTAACCATGGACAAAGCCTTGGATGGGACGAGTCGGACAAAGCTCAAAAATATGGTATGTCAAACGGGATGATCTTCATCCCGTCCGCTATCCATGTCCTGGATGATCCAGACCTATAGTTGTTGGGCTCCAAGAAGCATCAAATTTCCCCACCAAATACCTAAGTACAGTGTACGGCCCTCTCGAATATCGTGGCTCAATTCATCTGGCTGTGTTCCCTGCCAAATCAACATCACTTTCTCCTCTATGGGCATCCATTTAATAGTGAGAGAATATCCAAATAATGTTGCAATAGTTAAAGAGGGATCAAGGCCATGTCAGTATCGTCATCGACCAATACGATTTTAAATAGCAGTAGACTAGTAAGAATCGAACACATATCTATACTCTTTATGAGAAATAGTCAGTCAGGATTGAATATAATAAAACATAGACAGGAAAAATCTAGTGGATAGGATTAAATCTAGATAAGCTAACATAACCATTACATAATCCAATGGTTAATATTAAATCTATCAGGTAGTTATAAATCTCGATTTATGAATATCTTTTACTAGCCATTAATATTAATATATGACATATAAATGCAAACCCATCTGTTATTAATGAGATTAAAGTGGATAACAACAATCTTCCTCATTACTATGTTTGGCTCTTGTCACCTCTCCTTTTCATTTATCTCTATTCTTCTTCTTTTTCTTCTTCTTCTACTACTTCTACTTTTCCTGAGAGATCTTTTCAATAATGAGGTATCCTAGTGGCAGATAATAAAATTATGAGGCAAATTATTGATGAGATCGATAAAGATCAACAAGGGAGAGCACGATCCTGAGCCTCTAGACATGTTGTTGTGAAAGGTTTGGGCGCCATGTATGATTGTGTCCAGCATGGAGTTGTGGACTAGAAATGTACCTAGGCACACGATGCTAACAGAAAAGATCTCCATCTCTATGAATCAAAGCTCACACCTGTGTGTATAATCTATCAAGACAAGATGTGCCCTTTATGGATCAGCGACCTGGAGGACCAAGTAACCACTATATCTAGAGAGCCCAAAGTTGAACGCAGTCAAACATAGTCAAATCTTAGGTATAGTTATCCAAAGTTAATGAGAAACCATCGCTAATAGAGCACATAACTCCCACTTATAATATTTGTTTGGTCCAAAATGGTTAAAAACAATGTGGTCAATGACAGCCAATATCCCTCACAATGAGTTCTGAAACATGTAAAGATCCTTGATTGAAATTTAGATTAGTTATTCCCAGCTCAATCCCAACCCTTTACATAGCTAACCCCAATATTTTCCAACACGATTATTTGCATATGTAGTTCTTTCATGTAACACATAGATTGAAGAGCATAGTTTCTATACCACATCAGCTCCCTCTGCAAGTTGAAACTGTACTTGATACTTCTTTGATGGGTCACATGTTAATAAAACGCCCAACACTTTCTGAAATCCATGGCATTCAGGTAATAGCAATGATCAAATTTTGATGAATTTTGATTTTAGTATTTTATTTCGCACCTTTGTGACCATCAAAATAACATTTGATCAATTGAGGTGAACAAATATTCAACTCAGGGGTGAAATATTGATGGCCTCTTATATTCATACATGATGACTTTATCCATTGAAGTAGACAGAGTATAAGTTCTCTTGGTATTCATATTCATGAGAGTATATGGTTCTTACCTTTTTTACTGTGTGGAAAATGGTTCTAGCCTACCATTTTTTATTGGCTAATGTACTATAATCGCTTATATTGTAACCCTAGTTGTTTAAATTTTGTTTCTATTTGACTTTATTTGATAAATTCTATTAGAAATTCAGTGATCAATTTTCTAATTAACAATTTTTAGGAATTTTTTGTTAAATAAAATATGTTGAAAATAGATACCATATTTAATTAAATATTTTATTATGATGGAATGGAATTTTTTAATGATATGAATTTTTTTTATTATTTCATCAATGCATTGAATATAAAAGAAAGATCAAAGTTTTAAATGAATTTCAATTTTTAAATATAATCTCATGTACTTTTGCAAGTGTTCTTGATAAATATTGTGCATGTGATGGGTCTTCTTCATTATTTACAATTTCAGAGGTTCCACCTGATGATATGCGATCCAGGCTACTTGGAGGATAAGTGTGGTTTCCTTCTGAATAGGTACATGTGGTTATCCGAGGGGTCAAATTTAAGATTGATAAACTCAAAGATTGGGGTTTCCACACGTCATTGGTACTTTTGAGTTTAGTAAATGAAAATATAAACCTGTATTCACATAAGTGAATCTAGGTAGTGATTAGTACAGATCGCCTCCATAGGGAACGATATTCAAGGATGTAATATTCTTTAAATAGTGATTAAGGAGATTAGGGGATATTCATAAAAAATATGAGTAGAGAGTGATGAACCCAAAATTAGGCATGAAGTTCAACATTTTTAAGGTAATGTTTGCATCATTTTACTCATATTGTCTTGATTTTGATATGCATTCATATTCAATGCACTAAAGAGGCCATTTTAATTAAAAAACTAGTTTTAATATAATTTTTACATAACTTTGAGGCCCGATAACTTTCATTGAAAGTATGTTCCAAAAAATTTACTTTTAATGGGTTTAATTATTCTCACCAGTATATTATTTTACATTATGTATGGATAAAGTTAAATATAAAGTACTAATTAAAAGATAAGAGAGCGAGAACAAAGAAAAAAGGGGTTATAGTGAAGCACCAATGGCTAGGCCAGGTGAAAAAGCATTCAAAATAGCCGTCAGCCGGCAAGCATTAAAAACTCAAGCCCAGCCTCAGTAGGAAAATGCCACCATGCAAGCAGAGGCACATAGTGACAACACTGCAAGGAGCACACAAAATGCCACCACAGAACACCCAAGAAAGCCCAAAGGGAAGGCCAGCACAGATGTCAGCCCATGCAACCACGCGGAAGGGAGATTAATAACTTTGTGTGTATTCATTAATAACCCCTTTTATTCATGACATCCAAGTTCATGGATTAATATCACACATTTCATAAGTTTATTTTCAATAATAAATCATATACTTGCGAGAATTCACTTTTATCATGTTATCCTTATTGTTATATAATTTTAGTAGTTTTAATTTTTTTCTAAAATCATATGCATCAAGAAATCAATTTTACACGTCACAGTTTTTTATCATATTTATTGTTGTGCTTTATGAATTTAAATCACTTTTATCGGTATTAATTCCATGTATCCACATGTCACGTATGTTTTTGCCCAATTTAACCTATGATGGGACAGATCAATGATTTGAAAATTCATCAGCGTGGAATCGTGATATACAATGTCACTATGAGACAATCATAGGAGGGATGACATTAATTTTAGTGGCCCAAGACACACGTGAGAGCTAGAAAATCAGAGGTTTAAAATCACAATAAATGTGATGTAACACATGAATGATAAGCCAAGAATATGGGTGAATTATCCAAATAAAATCCCTTATTGTTGTCAATTTTAGCTTATACAATAAAATTTATAAAACCCTAAGTTAAGATGTGTAGTGCTATATTTAATTATTATCCAAGGGAAGCTGGTAAGCAATTCAATTACGTATCCAATTGAGTTATCTGGCCCTAATTACGGTTAATTTAATCTTCAATCAAGATCAAATTACCCTAATTATATGAAGAATTTAGAAAGAAGGGTAGAAAAGATGGGAAGAACAGAAAAATTTGGGATCTCTAAATTGACTTATTTGATCCAATAAAAAGGATCACAGGAGTCAAGTATCGGGGTTAAGAAGGAAATTTAATGTGAATTTGTTCTTTTGAGGGACTTGGCCATCCAAAATAACTCATTAATTTTACCATACTTATCTATTCTTACATAGAAATCAATCCATTTTTTATTCTTAGTGTGAAAATGGAACAGTTAGCTTAACTCAATAATCGCTCATGTCAATCCTATAAAGGGCTTGTACATGCCGCTCAAGCCAAGAGATTTAGAATTTCAGACAAAGATAAACAAGAGCAATCAGAAATTTCACTAACAAATAATCCAAATTACACTAAAATTCAAATCCAAATCCAATGAAATAAAAAATACCAAATGCAGTTGATACAGGCTGCTTCTCCTCTCTGTCTTGCAGTGTGAAAGAGCCCCTTCTAGAATGACCTCATCAACTTGAATTTCTGTTTTTATGCTTAGGTTAAATGGCAATAATTACCATTTACCCCCAATAATTAATTAATATTTAACCATTTATGTAGGCTTGATCTGAATGATCCAACTGTACAAATAGAAAACAAAAGTCAAGATGAGCAAGCCCATAAATTTTGAGCTCAATCTGACTTTCAGGTTAAGAGTAATTAATAAATGAATATTGGTTAATCTTAGCAATTGGATTAATATATCAATTTTTTAATTACACTTTGAATTATATGCAATTCCGTGTCTCTTCCTGATTGGCTGGAGAAATTTTAGACTCATTTTGGTGGGTTCTTTCTCGGCGCCCCACGTACCCCCCGGCGTGAAATAAGAGAAAATATAAAATGAACGAAATACATATCAATTTGCACTTACATGTGCGCTTTTACCTGCGACAACCAATCCGGTCGCCCCACATCAACTCCCCTGCATGCGTCTGTGTATGTGCCACATGAGTGGTGCACTGACCACCCTCAAGACACATCTCTACAAGCTGATAAGTCCAAATTTTGGGGTTTTATGTCATTGTTTTAATTCAGACTTAACAATAAAAAATTTTATGAAAATCTCCACTTAAATACTCTTAAATTAATATAGGGCAAGTGGGTCGATCCACAGCGAGTCAGAAATTTAATTTCAGAATTTTTACCAAACTTGGAATGAAGAAAACGAGTTTGCAATACACTTTCTCAGATTTTTTCTAGATTTTTAATTAATTTATACAATTTCATATGATTCAAATTGAAGCAGAGATACAAATAAAAACTCTAGAAATAGTATACAGTAATTTTACTATTTTTTATTAACAACATAAATAAAAAATAAATATTTTTAAAATTTTATGGAATTTAAGTTACACCAAAAACCACTTGAAATATGAAAAATGAGAGTTAGAGATTTTCGAATTTTTTTAGATGTTAAAATCACTGAAAATCAATTATATGAATTTATGGAAATTTCATATTTTTTGGAATTTTTAAATGCATAAAACATTTTTTCCTATTTTCCTGATTTTTCCTATTTTAAATAATTTTCAAATGCTAAAAAATAGAGAAATTACCTGCACCGGCGATCGTCGGCGGGCGTCGGAGCGGCGGCTGCGGCAGCAGACCGGTGGGCCTGGTCTGGCTTGTTTGTCTTTCTCTGTGCTGACCTACACGGGCCTTGTCTGGCCCGTTTAGACAACCTATTGGGTCAGCCCAATGGGGTCAGCACAATTGGGTGAGCTCAATTGGGCTTGGCCTAATGTGGTCAGGACTTGGCCAATTTGGCTAAGTCTTGAACAGGTACTCCTGTGCCCTGTGTTCGTGCGCTCTGCCTGTATGCGGAGTGGCGGGCAGAGGGGTATCCCTGCGGCATAAGCTCCGCACGATAGCGCACGAAAATGGGGGGAAAATTGAGTTTTTAAAAGGATAAAACTGACTTTTGAATGGGATTTTTTGGGTTTTGAAATGGAAATTATGGGGAATCTAGAAAGAGATAGGAATTTATTTTAGAGAGATAAATAAATGAGTTTAGATAGGGGAAATGACTGAAATGAAGAGATAGAGAGAGAAAATGAAGAGAGATTGTAGAAGGAGCTTGAGAGGGAATTTGAAGGTGCAAATGAAGGAGATTTTTTATGAAATTTTGAGGAGGTGAACTAGGGATATGGATGAAGGTCTACAGAGATATAGGGAAATATTTTAAAGAGATAAATAAATGGTTTAGAGAGAGAAAAGGTCAAAATGAGGAGATAGAGAGAAAATGAAGAAGAGGGTAGAGAGAGTTTGAGATGGAATTTGAAGGTGGAAATGTAGGATATTTTTTATGAAATTTTGAGGGGAGGAACTTGGGATATGGATGAAAGTATAGGGAGATAAAGGGCTAATTCTAGAGAAGCAAGTAGGGAAAATGAGTGTTTAGAGTGAGAAAGTGATGGATTTTAAGGGTAAATGGATAGATAATGATGGGAAAAGGGAAATCTAACTTCCTAAAATCTCAATGCAAGACTAATGAGCCCTCAATTCTTCATCTCAAGTCTGTATCATTAAAATCTTCTAGGATCAAACGTTTATCAATGCACACAAGAGTTGAGATTGAGTGAAAACTTCAATAACCTTATATCAAGCATGTTGAGCAACTTGGATTCTAAAATATGCCTTGTCCTGCTGTCCAGCCACTTTCTGGAACACTTCCAGAATGAGGTGAAATGAGGGAGGAAAATATTATTAATACATTTGAAGAATTACTCAAATACCCCTATGGATATTTTCTATTTTATTTTCTTTCCATTTTTGTCTCTTTTTCTCCTGGGGTTGAGACCTTCCCCTTTTGATCTTCAACTTCTTCCTTTGGAATGATTTTGAGAGCCCAATGGGTAGGACAGGTCATGTCCCATATCCTTCATATTTCTCTTTTGAAGGCCCACAACACCCTTTTCTCCTTTCAAGCCCCTTGAGAATCACTAAACTCTCAAAAATTCTCCAACTCTTTAAGAATTACCATCTTCTCATTCTTGTAAATTTATGCATATGTGAGACTATAGAATACTCATCAGTACAAAAACTACTTGACTTCAAAGAAGTCAAGGATTTTAGTAAAAAATAATCATAATGTGCAAAAATTAGAATTTATAGCTAGTGCATAAATATTTAGTTAATTCAAGTGATAACATGATAAATTCTAAATTAATAATACCAAAAACATCTAAAATATATGGAAATATACGTGCATTTATCATGTTATCACTAGCCATATTAAAGCTGTCAGATTCCCTTTTGGCGATCAAGATCTTGCCATGGAATCACTAATGGAATTTTGTGACATTTTGCGTCAAAGTCCCTGCTTTTATTCACGCCCACAAACTGGCGCCACCCAAAAGTAATTGTAAATATGGCACTCCACTTACTCTCTCCTCCATATTTTCCTAAAAACTATAGAAAATTCATATTAATTCAATCAGACCTTGCAACTATTTTTATACGATATTTATGCCTGCAATCACGCGACCGAGAGATGTTTTAAGGACATATTTGCAACCAAATTTAAAAATGGTCCCTCAGACTTGGTGTTTGTCCAACTGATATCCCTCTGATATCTGATATCGGACAACCGATATCCAATATCCGATATCGGCAATAAAATTGGGACGATGCCTGATATTGGATATCAGATATCAGTCGATATCCGTCTTTGAAGTGTGGAGGAATATCGGTGACAGAAACCGGTGATCCACGAACTAGACGGATCTCGGATATCGTATATCGGTTACCGATATCTGGATATCAGTTTCGATATCCGGATATCGGTAACTGGTAATCGGATATTTTTTCCGAATTTCTCGCAATCCCATATGGTAGATTTCTAAATTTTTTTAAGGTTTAAAGTCGGTCCTGTCGTTTTTCATATAAGACCCTGTATTACGTTGCGCACGCAAACAGATGCTGCATGTGACATTATTAGAGCAATGCCCCTCTGACTTTATATTATCCAAATTTGAGTAGGAGATCTTGTCCGCCATCCATGAAGGTGCCAAACAAAATTTTGTATTTTTGATTCAAAACTTCAAATCAAAGGAGATTCGAAAGTTTCAAATCAAAAATACATGAAATAATGTTTTAGATGTTGGATACCGGCATTCGATATCCAACATCGAAAACCGATGTTGTCATCTTCCCCCTAAGACGGAGGCGGATGATGACATCAAGATGGATATCGATATTGGATATCTTCACTATAGCAACCGATATCCGATATCGATATCCAAAATCCGAATATCGAAAAAAGCAGATACTGGAAATTCCCTTTCCGGTATCCAATACAGCTTCCGTCCTGGTACCGTCATCTGATACCGGTATCGGGACGGGCGACCACTACTCTGACTTTCCAAATTACTTTGAACTCCTATTTTTGTTATAATTGTATTCTTTTTCTATTTCAAAAGTTATTTCTTCCTCGAATAAATTCCCAAAGAATTGATAAAAATCTAGAAAATTTAGTAATTTATCCCCACATTAATGAACATTAAAATTAATTTTTAAACCTCAAATTTCCATTTGAATAGAGTTATTCCAAGCTTAAATAAATTTCATAAGTTAACTGAAAATTAGGATAAAATCAGAATTCACTTGGAATATTAATTAACATGCAAATATATGATAGCAACCCTATTTTAAACTCTTTAAATGGATAAAAGTGTAGTAATGATTTGAACTAAGCACAGAATTTAGGATTTTATCAATGGACACATGACATAGTGAAAATATCCCAAGACTTTCATTGAGATAAATTCATGCACACATTACTAATTTTTTTTTGGAAACTCATTAGGGGGCTTAAAAGCTTAAAAGATATTGATGACTCTATGTTGCTGAAATTAGTGGCATAAGGTGCCAAACTCTTTTTTTTTAATTAGTGTTCTTTATTTTTCTCAAAGGAATTATTTGGTAGCAATTAGATGCAGTTTTTATGCCAATAACGAATCACATATCCCATGTTTCAAAATCATCGACAATAACCATCAAGACATATAGAGGAATTAAATTAGATCAAACAAGAGGGTTTGAAACCAAATTTTGACAGCTTCTTTATATCTTTCTTGTCTATTAATCTATAGGACATACATATATATTGTGTGTGTGTGTCCTAGTATTATGTAAAAACATTTTGGATTTTGCCCCTAAGATTGGTGATTTAGAAGGACATAAATTTATTTCATAACTTCATTATTCATATTGGTTTCAAAAATGTGTACCATCAGGATAATATAAACGTTTTTAAACTAACGGATATCTATGAATCATTAATACATTTTTTAACCATAAAAATCCATAAATTATTTTAGATTTTTTCCTTATTATATCTGATAGTCAGCCCATTGCTCTTTGGCATCATACCGTTAATCATATTCGTAGATCTTAACAATCCTGATCTTTACAAGAAAATCAGGATACTCTAGATTATCTATCTTCACTTCATCTGCTCACCTATTTCACTCTTATACCTAAATATATCCATCTTCATGGAAACTAAATTCCAGACTGATATATCATCCTTTTTTGTGTTTTGACCCATTTATTCACTCTATACATTTTACTTAGTGATTCAATAAATTGTATTGCATGTCTAAGGCCTAAAAAAGGACTGTTGGATTCTAGAGGCCTTGATTTAGATGAACACAAGGATTCCATGTAGCGGAAGACATAACATAATCATAATGGCATCAACAAAAATATTGAAACACATCATCTATGCATGGATTGCATCTGTGATTTCTTGGCTCTTGGTGAGAAACAAGCTGAGCTGCTCATGTGTATCATCTCTAGAGGTATCCACATTGTTCATGACATGTTTAATCTCCTCCTTTGCCTTGACGAATTTTGTTGACCCTCAATCGTCTTTGTTACATCGTCCCAATTGCATTAGGATTCAAGTGGAGGTGTAGGGAGAAGGGAGAAGAAGGGAAGCCTCCTGAACAATTCTGACCTGGGTGAATTTTGTTCAAGGCCTTCCCCTATTTATACTAAGTGGGTATTTTTCATAAAAACCCCCAAAACATAAGAGTAACTTCTAAGTCCAAATGACCATTTGCTTGTGACCCTCTAGGCCCATGCATCAGTCTAGTTAATGACTCTAGTTCCCTAATAAACTTTGTTGGCCTTATAAATTAATTAACTATATCATCATATAAGTTAATTAATCTCACATCAATTTAACCAAATTGATAGGTTATGGTCAACTATCAAACCCTAATTGATCATTTGAGTTAGTACTAATGTGTTTGCAATTCATTAGAGAACTCTTCTTTGATATTTCACTACCTTGGCCAAGGAATTCATGGCATCGTCTTACTTGAGTTGTCTCCTCTTACATTGAGGGTGGACGATCTTTTCTTGACCGCGCAATCGTCTTCATGAACTTCATGGTGCACCCGAACTAAGACTATTTAGAATCCTATGATTGGAGACTTGTAGATCAATGTCAAAGTGCAACTGTCTCTCCACAATATATCTTTGGTGTCTCAGGTCTAAGGACCACTTACGCAACTTTGACACAAATCAACATGATTGAAAGTTCTTTTTTAACATGATTGAGAGTTGGTATAACAAACTTTAGGGATTCGTACGAATCAATTAATTGAACTCTTTCCACTAAAGAGCAACCAGCTCAACCACCCGAATACTTTAATGACGGGTCTGTCACGAGCCCATTGACTTGACCCATTGTCTCCATATTAATGGATGTGGGACCAGCCATACTCATCGTATGAGTGCTGCTATATAGTGTTATTCTATCTAGATACTTCAATGTCCTTCTCAAGTATATGTAGTATAGGAATATTTAGAACACATGCTTAAAGAGTAATGAACTCCATGTTATGATCTATTCATAATTAACTAAGTTCGATTGTGTATTCATGGACTTCATTATAAGCATTACACATGCACCGTTATGAATATATTCTACTAATGAACATGGAATGAGATATGGAATATGCGATTAGCTTGCCAGCCACATATATTTCCATTAAGGACATAATCAATCATCATTTTTGGATTTATCAGGCGCTTAAGCATTCCATCTTCTAAACATAGCACTAAGATTTTGAACTTTATCGAACTGCTAAGTTATTAAAATCTATAACTTAACATATATGAATATTAATTATTTTTTATATTTATGAAAAACTGAAAACTTGAGTAGCCGTCAACAAAGTTTTATTCGATGAAAATCTTCGCAAATCATTTTATAATCAAAGATGACATTTTGATGTAACATAAAAAATTTTTGCTAAATAGAATCATAGATTTTTATTAAATAAATGTGGAGGTCCATACAACTCTATATTCAAGTTCAAGCAAATTGATCTCCCCAAAAATCAAATGAATAACTCCTATTCTAGAAAAATAATCAGAGAACTTCAAGCCAGTTTCCAAATCATATGCCTAATGGTGGTTTGAAATATCCATAGTAAAAATGAGGGGACCAGTTCAGGATGTGTTAATTCTAGAACAGTTGAATGAATATGAAAAAGGACCAAGCAGGAGTTGTAAGAAAATTCTTATTGGGCCAACAAATACGATAGATTTGAGGCCCATCTAAAACGACTACAACTGGCGAGCGTACTATAAATAGCGCGTGAGAACGAGACCTGAAGGTTCTGAAAGCATTCAAGAAGCGGGGTGAAGTGGGGAGAGATTCGAGCAGATCTCTTGCAGAGGAGCAATGGCGGCTGCCTCGGTAGACCGCAGATTTCTCTCAGCGGTGAACGTGAGCGCGTCGTCGTTGTCCCTCGTTGGCTCGGCATTCGTCGTGCTCTGCTACCTTCTTTTTAAAGAACTCCGGAAATTCTCCTTCACGTTAATCTTCTTCCTCGCTCTCTCGGTGAGTTGTGCACAGCACTGCATTTTTTTTTTTTTTTGATTCTCAGTTGGAGTTCAACCTGCTCTTCAAAGGGCGTGCAGATCGTCAGTAAATTTGGAAGAAAAATGATAAATTGAATGTAATGTTTTCAGCATCGTCTTGAAAATTAACTCAGGAAATAGTTGCTTCAAGAAGAATTTTGATCTCGCGTTGGATGGTCGTTTCGGGGACGAAGTGTCGATATGTGGAAACTTCCTTTTTGCGTTCATGAAAGGTGAGGTTAGTGGGTATCTGAATACCTGCTTGATTACCGTAGAATGAAACATATGTGTGGGATAATGAAATCCCAAAGTCGGTTCTTTGGTGATGTGAGACACATGTTCAGCAGAAGTTAAGGCTCTGTCTTCAACTTCTGCAAAAGCTATGAATGTAGGGGATTGTTTGGTAGCATTGCAATTTCCAAGACACTAAGGGAATCACCCAAATAAATTCCATACCTGTCTCTGGTACCGCATTCCGCATTTAGACGAAAGGATAAAAAGGAGAATCAATCGATTTTCTGATTTTTCCTGAGATATTCATTCACTCTACGTTTAAATCAATCATCTGATCCTGAGTGATTCAAATTTATTCTCTCGTTGGACTGTAGGTCCCAAGTGGAATGAACCAATTTCGATTTCTTTCCTTGATTTTTCATCTCTACAAATGTTCTTTCTTAAAATTCGTCTGAAACTTCGTCCCATCCAATCATTTGGGTGTAAAATCAAGTATTTAATTCAATTAGGGTCTATTGTCTCTTTTGCGCCCGTCTTAATTGATGATAGTCGGCGCAACTGTGTTCTTTAGATTGGAATCCATTGAGTGATTTCTCTAATTTAGAGAGGCGTGATCTCAGCCAATATGTTATTTTGATATTTTTATGTTTATTTTTTACGAAATTTCGCTGGTGATCCATAACTTTTGCATGTTCTTTTGACTGGGATTAACCAAAGCTACTATTTTCTTGGAAAAAATAGTAGCTTTGGTAAAATAGTTGAGAATGAATTAAGCAACAATATATTTTTGGTATAAAAGTAACCAAAGCTATTATTTTACCAAAAATATAGTGTTGGTTAATTTAGTTTCTAATCTGCTCATTCTTTTGCAGAGTGATTCCCAGATTTTAGATCGTTGATTTTTAAGACCTTCTACTTCATCTGGTGGCAAATCTTACTCTTAAACTCTCATTCATGACAATTTTCATTATTATGCCTGATTTATTTTGACTTCTACTGTTTCTGCTCCTTTAATTTGTGCGTTCTATTTTTTGAAGCAAAGTTTATATTGTTAATCCGCTCTAATTTCCGTCTGTTTCTTGTGCAGGATATGCTCTACAGTTTCTTCACCATTGTCGGGTATGCCTTATGTTGTTGAAGTTTAATGATGGTTGTCGATAATTTGAGGTTAATCTTGCATTAAAATACTGAAAAATAAATATGATTTAACGTTTGTCATTTGTTAAAATTCTCGTTTTGTAATCAAACTTCCACTGTTTTGCGGAATAAGCCAGAACTTAACCAACTTCTCATAAAATGTCAAATACTGGCATTTTTTTTCTCACTGCTCGACCCCACATGGCGGCCCAGGTTGACCCAACACATCCAATAAACTTATGTTCTTACTATTCTAATTTGGTTAGCGTTTTAATAAGAGATATCGAATATTAGAGACTGATAATTTTATTCGGTAAGCAAGCATTGTATGATGCTTTCAATGGCCTTTGATGTTCAAATCACATCCTTGAAGTTTTAGGAGGTTAATTAGGGTTTTATCCTGTTTCAGGGATCCTTCAAATGGGTTCTTTTGCTATGCCCAGGACTACAGTGCGCATTTCTTCTGCGTAGCTTCTTTCCTGTGGACAACAACTATTGCTTTTACTCTTCACCGCACAGTTGTCAGACATAAAACTGACGTGGAAGATTTGGGATCATTTTTCCACTTGTATGTCTGGGGTACGCATTTTCTTAAGAAATTCTTTGGAATATTTTTTCACTCTCAAGCGTCATGAAACATGATACGACACAAGTAGCCTGATAGGGCATTGATTATCGCTGGATTTATTCTACTGTTATTCCCCATTTTGTCTGCATAAAAGGAAATATCTTGTCTAGATGATCATGGTGTTTTTAGTTGTAAGGTAATGTTGTTGACTACTTTAAGCGACACTGCTATTCCAAGTGTCTAACTTCCGTATTTGATTCTCTTGTAGGATAACATTCTTTATTCATAATTAATTTTTTTTTAAGTTGCCTAATTCGATTACTTATTTGCCTAGGCACATCTCTCGCTATGACTGTCATTCGGTCCATAGGCAATGATTACGGGCGCTTTGGAACCTGGTGTTTGACTGAAACGGCCCGCAGAGAGAAGGTATTAGTACCCTTTTCCTGATATTCGTACATTTAAGAATCCCTTGAAATCTTAGTACCGTTTTGCTGTGCTTTTTCTTGAAATTCTGCGGTGACTTAATTGCAACTCATTATCTCATTTTGCCAGCATTACAGGCTGTGGAGACTCTTGATGATTTCGTTTATCCAATGAAATTACAGAATTCTTAATTTTTTATCGATTATGTAGATCATATCTCATTTCTCTAAGTTCGTAAATCCTTCTGCAGCACAATCGTGAGGGCTCGTTGGTTAATATCATCTGCATATTTACAATGAGCCTTCACTAAACTTATTTCCAATGACGTCTAGACTAGCTCATGTTGCATATCAATTTGTCTGAAAATTCTGCTATTTTCTTTCTTGAAGTAAAATCTCTGAAAATTATCAAGCTTAACCCATGCCATAATATAGTTCAAAAGCGTTCATCTTGACCCGCTAACTCATGTTTCTTTGCATTAATCCTACTGCAGGCAATTCACTTTTTAACATTTTATATTCCGCTTTGGGGTGCAATTTTGTACAACGGAATCACTTACTTCCAAGTGATTCGTACCCTTAAGAATGTGACAAGGGTAAGGTGCAGTAATGTTATTCCTCGGACTTATGATTAATTTTAAGTCGGTCCATTAATCAGTTCCTGATTTATTTAAACTACTGTTGATTCTTTTTTTCTGGTAGCTTGCTGTTGGGATGTCCGATCAATCTTATCAACTCGGCTCGCGGTCTGACATGAAGGTCTGGGGTGCAACTTTCTATAAACTTTTATATGAAGAGATTTCATCATTACTAGAATTAAAAGTTTATTTACGTAATTTTTCTCATCCTTGTTTCGAACTAAAAGACCTTGTTTCGAACTAAAAAAAAACTTTTATTTTTGCATCATTTTTCTCATCCTTTATCTTTTTTTTCTCTACTCATAGGCATTACACCGGTGGGGCTATTATCCTTTGATATTGATCGGATCATGGGCATTCGGTACAATTAACCGTGTGCATGATTTCATCAACCCGGGCAACAAGCTCTTTTGGCTTTCGTTCTTGGATGTCGGCTCGTCTGCGCTCATGGTACTATTGGCTAAAAAATAATTACGTAAAAAAGATGAAGATGGTCTATTTTAATTTATGAACTGATGTATGCGCTCTTTTTGAAAAAAAAAAATTGTGTGGTTTTATTCCAGGGCCTGTTCAACTCGATTGCTTACGGACTCAACTCCTCTGTTCGACGTGCCCTTGCAGAACGGTTCCAGCTGTAAGTGAACGCTGTACTTCTTAATTCCATCGAAAATATTGCTCATGAAAGTAGAAATATCAGAACCGTATATTTTCCGTAATTTAGCTCATTGGATGGTATTATATTCTAAAGTATTTAAACGTTAATAAGGAATATATCGATATTTTATTTGGCTATGGTCTGAAGAAATTTGGTCAACAGATGCTTCCAAGGGAACTGCTCACCTCTGTGGTTATCGAATCTGCTCAGCCGTCGAAGTCAACAGCAGGTCAGTGAGTTGACATCGCTGAAATCCGAAGCTCAGCCGTGAGGTCAACGATGTGCCCCCCATTGTAAAAACAGTAAACGAAAAGTCAATGCCAACGGAAGAGATCGTGACCGTCAAAGTCGTGATCTTTGATTATTTTTCGTGGTCCCCCTCGTTGACCGTGTAGGTAGTGGCTGCTGGTTGTGGGGTCTGAGCATTGCCCATTTTATTAATGTATGTTGTAATTCTAAATATTCCATTTTAGTGTCAACGCCTCTCTCACCATCTTGCGGTTCCTAAATTCGTGCATGCCTTACTGCGGGTTAAGAGAGAGAGATAGAGACAGAGATAGACAGAGAAACTTATAAAGATAGACACAGAGAGGCAGAGGGAGAGAGAGAGAGAGCCAGAGAGAGCTATGGACAGAAAGAGAGAATGAGAGAGAGATCGACAGAAAGAGAGAAAGGCACAGAGAGAGATACATAGACAAGGAGAGAGATTGACATAGAGATATATAGACAAAAAGAGAGAAAGAGAGAGAGATTGACTGAGAGATGGAGGGAGAGAAAGACAGAGAGAGAGAGACTGAGAGGGAGGCAGAGAGAGAGAGAGGGAGAGAGAGACTGAGAGGGAGGCAGAGAGAGAGATAGACAGAAAACAGAGAAAGAGAAAGAAAGAGAGAGAGAGAGAGAGAGAAAACAGAGAGAGATAGAGAAAGAAAGAGAGACAGACAGAGAGATAGAGAAAGAAAGAGAGACAGAGAGAGAGACAGACAGAGAGAGATAGAGAAAGAAAGAGAGACAGAGAGAGAAAAACAGAGACAGACAGAGAGAGATAGAGAAAGAAAGAGTGACAGAGAGAGAAAAAAAGACAGAAGAGACACAGACAGAGAGAGAGAAAAAACAAAGAGACAGAGAGACAGACACACAGAGAAAAACAAAGAGACAGAGAGATAGACAGAGAGAGAAAAACAAAAAGACAGATAGACACAGAGAGAGAAAAACAAAAAGAGAGACAAACAGAGAGAGATACAGACAGACAGAAAGAGAGAGAGAGAGAGAGAGAGAGAGAGAGGGGAGAGAGAGAGAGGGGAGAGAGAGAGAGAGAGAGAGAGAGAGAGAGAGAGGCAAATAGAGAGAAAGGGGCAAGAGAGAGAGACTGTGAGAGTCAAATGGACGGCATGACAGAAGGAAATAGGCAATAGGGAAGTAGAGAGAGAGATAGTCATCCGGATGAGAGAAAAAAGCAGCGAGATAGAGCTGGAGGATCGTCATCCATCCCCGGTCGAAACGGCATCCGTCATCGTTCGGAGCGCATGACGAAACCCGGAGGAATAACGAAACCCGGACGAGCCAAAATGTCCCGGACGGATAACTGAACGGAACTCCGTTCAGTCCCGTTCCGTCCGTCCAAGATCGTCATCCGTTTATGTCTTACAGCTCCAGAGATAGACAAACAGATTAACAGAGACACAGAGAGAGAAAGAGAAAGTGTTAGACAGAGAGAGAGAGAACTAGCCGTTGTGTCGGGAATAAGCGCAGACGACCCACGTGGGAAGAATGGATTTTTCTCCGCTACGGAACAAGGACGGACGTTGCCCTCATCAAACTTTTCATAAACCCAACGTCCCAAAATCTTACACTTCCACACCCACAAACTTCAAAAATAACACACTCTCCAATTCTATCACCCAACCTGCAGCATACTCAAAACAGAAATTCTGGGCACAAACGTAAATCCCAAACTTGCCAATTCTACAGGCGAATATCGCGTGATCCATCTCATCCTCCCTCGACGACAGTTCAAATACTTGGTCGTTTCTTCTCCGAGTAGATCAACTCCGGCGATGGCGCTCGGCGGCGCTCTTCTTCCTCTTCTGCTCCTCCAATGGCTGGTCGGGGGGGGGACGTCGGGGGGGACGGACGACGGACCTCTGGAGGGCTTCATCGTCTTCCTGGACCCGTCTCAGAAGCCGGCGGCCCACGCCAGCCACGCGGTCTGGCACGCGGCTCATCTCCGGTCCCTCTCCATCGACCCAGCCCGGCACCTGCTCTACTCCTACTCCGTCGCCGCCCACGGCTACGCCGCCGCGCTCCGCCGCCGCCACCTCCCCCTCCTCCGCGCCTCCCCCGCCGTCCTCCGCCTCCTCCCCGACCCCCTCCTCCGCCTGCACACCACCCGTTCGGCGGATTTCCTCGGCCTGAACCTCGACCTCTCCGCCGCCGCGTCGTCCGTCCTCCGCGCGGCGGAGGACGTCGTCATCGGCGTCCTCGACACCGGCGTGTGGCCGGAGAGCGCGAGCTTCTCCGACGCCGGCATGCCGCCTGTCCCGGCCCGCTGGCGCGGCGCGTGCGAGCCCGCCCCCGACTTCCCCGCCTCTCTCTGCAACCGCAAGCTCGTCGGCGCGCGCAGCTTCTCCCGCGGGCGGCGCGCCGCGGGCTCCGCCCGCGACCGCGACGGGCACGGCACCCACACCGCCTCGACCGCGGCCGGCGCGCGGGTGGCCAACGCCAGCCTCCTCGGCTACGCGCGCGGCACCGCGCGGGGGATGGCGGCGGCGGCGCGGGTCGCGGCCTACAAGGTCTGCGGCGCGGGCGGCTGCCTCGGCTCCGACATCCTCGCCGGCATGGAAAGCGCCATCGCCGACGGCGTCGACGTCCTGTCGCTCTCGCTGGGCGGCGCCGCCGGGCCGTACTTCCAAGACGTGATCGCCATCGGCGCGCTCGCCGCGGTCGAGCGGGGGGTCCTGGTGGCGTGCTCCGCCGGGAACAGCGGGCCCGCCGGGGGGTCGCTGGCGAACGCCGCGCCGTGGATTCTCACCGTCGGCGCCGGGACGCTGGACCGGGAGTTCCCCGCCGTCGCCGTGGTCGGCGGCGGCGCGCGGTTCTCCGGCGTGTCCCTGTACAGCGGGCCGGGGACGGGAACGGTGGGCCTGGTGTACGAGCCGCCGGCCCGGAACGGATCCGGGGGGGGCGGCGGTGGTCTGTGCCTGGCCGGGACGCTGGCGCCGGCGCGGGTGCGGGGGAAGGTGGTGGTCTGCGACCGGGGCGTGAACGCGCGGGTCGAGAAGGGCGAGCTGGTGAGGGCCGCCGGCGGGGTGGGGATGATACTGGCGAACTCGGCGGCGAACGGGGAGGAGCTCGTCGCTGATAGCCACCTGCTGCCGGCGGTGGCGGTGGGCCTCAAGACTGGGAATTTGATAAGGAGCTACGCGATGAAGGAAAGAGGCAGGGCGAAGGTCCGGCTGGAGTTCGACGGAACGGTGCTTGGGGTGAGGCCGTCGCCGGTGGCGGCCGCGTTCAGCTCGAGAGGTCCTAACGTGGTCACGCCGGAGATTCTCAAGCCGGACCTCATCGGACCAGGGGTCAACATTCTCGCCGCCTGGTCCGGCGCTGTGGGTCCGACTGGGCTCGCCTCCGACCCCCGCCGGTCTCAGTTCAACATCATGTCCGGTGATCGCCTTCTCCTCCTCTTTCAATCCTCTCTTCTGCATCATCATCATCGTTATCGGCATTGTCATCATCATCATCATTGTTATTGTCATCATCATCATTGCTATCGTCATCATCATCATCATTGTTATTGTCATCGTCATCATCATTATTATTGTTATTGTCATCGCCATCATCATCATTATTGTTATCGTCATTATTGTGATCACCTTCTCCTCCTCTTTCAATCCTCTCTTCTGCATCATCATCATCATTGTAATTGGCATTGTCATCATCATCATCATTGTTATTGTCATCGTCATCATCATCATTAGTTATCGTCATCGTCATCATCATCATTATTGTTATCATCATCATTGCCAAAGTCATCATCATTGTCATCATCATCGTCGTCGTCATCATTGTCATCTTCATTGTCATCATCTTCGTCATCATCATCATCATAGTAATTGAAAGCGTCATAGGGATCGGCAAATGTCATCTGTCACGTCACACGTCACGTGACGGGCACGTGACGGTGACGGTGACCGAATGCATGAGGTGTGACGGTGACGGTGATGCGTGACGGGCTGTATGTGACGGTGATGGGATACCCCGGACGCGTCACGTGACGACAGGCCCGTCACGGATGACGGCCGTGACGGATTAGCATAAAAAAAAATATTATAGATAATAACATAGTAAAATAAATAATATTTTGCTTCGACTATTTTTATTAACATAATAAAAATAAATATTATTATTTCCGTCACCGCGACGGTGACGTGATGGAACGAGGATGCATGGACGCATGATGGGTATGTGACGGATTTTTTTGAAAATACTCGGACGCATGATGTGTCGGTGACGTGAAGAACATTTCGTCACGTTACCATTCGTCACGGGTTGTCATCCGTCCCGTCACGTCATGGGTGTCACGTCCCGGACGTGCCGTTCCCTATCAACATTGTTATTGTCAGCATCATCATCATCATCATAGTAATTGTAATCGTCATCATCATTGTCATTGTCATCGTCATCATCGTTGTCATATTCATCGTCATCATCATTGTTATCTTCATCTTCGTCATCATCATCATAGTAATCGTAATCGTAATCGTCATCGTCATCATCGTTGTCATAGTCATCGTCATCATCATTGTTATCTTCATCGTCATCATCATCATAGTAATCGTAATTCTAATAGTCATCGTCATCATCATTGTCATCGTAATCATCATCGTCATCGTCATTGTCATCATCATTGTCATCGTCATCATCATCATCATTGTCATTGTCATCGTCATCATCATCATCATTGTCATTGTCATCGTCATCATCATCATCATTGTCATTGTCATCATCATCGTCATCGTCATCATCATTGTCATCATCATCATCGTCATCATCATTGTCATCGTCATCGTCATCGTCATCATCATTGTTATTTTCATCGTCATCATCATCATAGTAATCTCAATCGTCATCTTCATTGTTATTGTCATTGTCATCATTATTGTTATCTTCATGGTCGTCGTCGTCATCATCATAGTAATCGTAATCGTAATTGTCATCATCATTGTTATTGTCATCATCATCATCATCATCATCATCATCATTGTCATCATTGTCATCATCATTGCTATTGTCATTGTCATCATCATTATCGTCATTGTTATGGTCATGGCAGGAACATCTATGGCTTGCCCGCATGTTAGTGGGATAGTGGCTCTGGTGAAGGCAGCGCACCCGGAGTGGAGCCCCGCTGCTGTAAGGTCGGCGCTCATGACTACCGCCTACACAGAGGACAACACAGGAGCTCCGCTGCGCGATGCTGCCGGCGGCGGTGCCGCCAACCCCTTCGTTTATGGCTCGGGTCATGTCGATCCGACGGCAGCTATTGCTCCCGGCCTGGTCTACGACATCTCAGCCGATGATTACGCCACCTTCCTCTGCTCCCTCAACTACGGACCTCGCCAGATCCAGGCCATCACCAGGCGATCCAACTGTTCGCGGCGGCTGACGTCTCCCGGTGATCTCAACTATCCCTCCTTCTCCGTTCTCTTCGACGTTGACCGGGGAAAAAGGGTGAAGTACTCCAGGGAGTTGACTAACGTCGGCGACGGTGCCGCCGTGTATGAGGTAGAGGTCAGAGCTCCTCCGATTGTCGCCGTCTCCGTGACGCCGAAGAAATTAGTCTTTACCCGGACTGGGCAGAAGCTCAAGTTCGGTGTCTCCTTCTCCCATGCGGAGAAGGGCCGTCACCCGGCGGTGCCATCGTTCGGGTGGATCACCTGGAGTAGTGCCCAGCGCCGCCACCCTGTGAGGAGCCCTGTCACATGCTCTTGGTAATGGGACCAAACTTTAGGTAAGGTTTAGGTCCTTGCTAAAAACTGACATACCATCAAGATGATGGTGGCCATATTTTCCTTCTGAGAATTTGCAAGAAGAGGTAGGAGTTGGTAGGGAGAAAGATTTTCTGATGTGCTCATTCACATGCTCTTGGACCCAGGACTTTAGCTCTGATGATTATTATGATAATGATGATGATGGTGATATCTTCTTTTTGAGAATTTGAAGAGATAGGAGTTGATAGAGAGAAAGATTATCTGATGTGAACATTATCATGCGCTCCAACCGAGGATGTAAATTATGATAGTGATGATGATGATGATGATATGATGGTGATGGTGATATCTTCCTTAGAATTTGAAGAGATAGGAGTTGGAAGAGAAAGATTATCTGATGTGAACATTATGATGCGTTCCAACCAAGGATGTAAATTATGATAATGATGATGACGACGATGACGACAAGGTGATGATGATGGTGATATCTTCCTTCTGAGAATTTGAAGAGATAGGAGTTGGAAGAGAGAAAGATTATCTGACGTGAACATTATCATGTGCTCCAATCGAGAATGTAAATTATGATGATGATGACGATGACCAAGATGATATGGTGATGATGCGAAATCAATTTTTATTTAGCGGGATACTGCAGGAGGAGGTAGAAGTTGAAGGGAAACAGGACAAACTGACAAGCCAAGGATTAAAAACCAATGATCATGATGATGATGATCATAATCATGATGGTGGTGATGAAGAGTAGGCTAAAGATAATATTATAACTGATGATAAAGTCCCAATACACAACGCACAGATGGGCAGAGAGGGACGGCGGAAAGAAGCGATCTTTCAGAGGGGTTGCTCCGCCGAGCGAGAGCTCACATGGCGGCGTCCATGGCGTCGTCCATGGCGTCGTCCATGGCGTCGTCCACGGCGGCGACGGAGGTCCAGCGGAAGGCAAGCGGGCTCCGGACGACGTGCACTCCGTCCTTCCAAGCGAGATAGCCAAACGCCCGCAACGGATACGCCTTGAACGGATCGACCGTGGTCGAGAAGGTGACGGAGTAGGCCAACGTCTGGTTCGGCCCGGCGAACTCGAGCCGGCTCGGGCTGACGCTCACCTCCACCCCCGCCGGCGGCGCCGCCTCAACCTCGTACGCCGCCGGCCCGCCGCCGACGTTCCTCACCTTCCTGCAGTACGTCACCGCCGTCTTCCCCGGCTTGAACACGACGGAGAAGGACGGGTAGTTGAGGTCTCCCGGGCTGGCCAGCGGCGCCGACGAGCAGTCCGCCGTCAGATCCCGGGTGAAGACGGCGATCTCCAGCGGGCCGTATCCGATGGCGCAGAGGAAGGCCACGTAGTCGTCCCGGCCGATGTCGTAGACCAGCCCGGGGTCGAGGGCGCGGTTCGGGTTCACGTGGCCGGCCCCGCGGACCAGCGGCGTGGTCTCCGCGCCGGTGGCCAGGTCGAGGATGGCGCCGCCGGAGTTGTCTTCGTTATCGGCGGTGGTCATGAGCGCGGACTTGACGGCGGCGGGGGTCCACTCCGGGTGGGCCCTCCGCAGCAGCGCCGCCAGGCCGCTGACGTGGGGGCACGACATGGACGTGCCGGAGATGATGTTGAAGTCAACGCGGCGCGGGTCAACAGCGAGGTCGGTGGGGCTGGCGGCGCCGGTCCACGCGGCCAGGATGTTCACGCCCGGCGCGATGACGTCGGGCTTGAGGATCTCCTCCGTGCGGATGTTCGGGCCGCGGGACGAGAACGCGGCGACGGCCGGCGCGCGCAGCGCCGGCCCCGCGACGGTGCCGCGGAAGAGGACGGCAGCGGTAGCGGAGGCGTTGGCGGCGGAGGTGGCGTAGGTCCGGATGACGTTGCCGGCTTTCTCGCCGACCATGGTGGCGGGGACGAGGTGGGCGTCGGCGACGAGCTCCTCGCCGCTGTCGGCGGTGTTGGCGAGGATCATGGCGGCGCCGCCGGCGAGCTTGACAGCGCTGCCCTTCTCGACCCGGGCGGTGGAGCCGCGGTCGCAGAGGACGACCTTGCCGCGGACCTTGGCGGGGTCCAGCCGGCCGCGGATGCAGAGCCGGCTGCCGCAGTCGCCGGCGTAGACCAGCGGGAGCTGCGCGTCGCCGGGGTGGTCGCCGGCGTAGAGGGAGACGCCGCTGTAGGCGGCGCCGTCGCCGAGCACGGCGTCGGCGGGGAAATCTCGGTCGATGGATGACGCGCCGACGGTCAGGATCCACGGCGCGATGTTCACGGCGGTGTAGGCCCCCGGGCCGGAGTTGCCGGCGGAGCAGGACACCACCACGCCGTGGCTGGCGGCGCCGAAGGCGCCCACCGCGATGGAGTCGCGGTAGTACTGCGGGGCGTAGCCGTTGGCGCCGACGGAGAGGGAGATGACGTGGACGCCGTCGGCGACGGCGGCGTCCATGGCGGCGAGGATGTCGGAGTCGAAGCAGCCGAGGGACCAGCAGATCTTGTAGGCCGCGATCCGGGCTTGGGTGGCCATGCCGCGGGCCACCCCGGCGGCGTAGCCGAAGAGCCCGGCGCCGGCCACGGCCGCGCCGGCCGCGGTCGAGGCCGTGTGCGTGCCGTGCCCCTCCGTGTCTCGCGCGGACTTGGACTCGACCGACTCGTCGATGGGCGAGCCGCGGGCCGCCTCGTACCCTTTGTAGAAGGCCCTCGCGCCGATGATCTTGCGGTTGCAGGCCGCGGCGGGGAAGTCCGCCGCCGCCTCGCACCGCCCGCGCCACGACTCGGGCACGGCGGCGAGCCCCTCGTCGGAGAAGCTCGCGCTCTCCGGCCAGATGCCCGTGTCCAGCACGCCCACGATCACGTCCTCGGCGAACCGGGAGGTGGGCCAGAGCCCGTCCGTCTCGGACAGGCCCAGGAAGAGGGGGGTGCGCGTGGTGTGGAGCTCCCGGGCTCGGTCCGGCTCGACGGCGAGCACGCCGGCGGTCTGGCGGAGCGCCGCCGCCTGCGCCGGGGAGAGCACGGCGGCGAACCCGGCGGCGGCGCGGTCGTAGGTGTAGAGGATGCGCGCCGCCGGTACCGCGGCGGAGTACCAGTGGCGGAGCGTGGGGAAGGCCCGGGGCTTGTGGGATGGCGCCACGTGGACGATGTAGGTCTGGGCTCCGTCGTCCGCCGCTGAAGCCAGGCCGAGGAAGAAGACGACGACGGCGAGGAAGCGGAGCAAGGAGGAAGAAGGATCGGCCATGGCTGGATCTAGAGGAGGATTCTACCGCCGAGTCTGGATAAATCGCCAGGCCTCTCTCTTATTGGTGGCTGGGGAGTGGGGCCAGGTGGCAGATTCTTAGTGGGTGTGTGGCTTTTTGGTAGATAGTCTGAAAGCCAAGGGGAGTTATGATGGTTGGCTTGTGGCCCAGTCAGCTGTGGTCTGTGGATAGAAATCCTCACTATTGGGAGGGGATAAAATTTGTGTCTGTTTCCTTGGCTCATGATCAAAATTTGATATTGTCATCTTTAGAGTAAACAACACATGGGGGTGGCAAGGAGAGAGAGATAGAATTATGGGGTTATGTGTGGGCATTAAATAGTTTCACTTTTAGCATTAAAATTTTCAATTTCTGTTACAAGTTTACTGGGTCCCGCTCAAGATCATCCAGAATCATTCTGGAATCACGTCTACGTTCAGGGATTATGGACGGGACGGGATAGGATGGGACGGGATGAGATGGGATAAAGCCATCTGCATATGGGATGAACCTGGAACAAGGCAATCCTAGACGCCAAGATGAGTCATTCCCAGACGCCAAGATTGGACAAATTTGGTTCTCATTTTTAATAAATAAGAGATATGGTGATGGTAGATTTTTTGCGCATGTAAGATCATATATTTATCATTTAAATAATTACAATATATTAAGGAATTTCTTTGCGGCATAACAATACCATAAAATATATTCGATAGTTCAAGAGGAAAAAATAAATTTACTTTGAGGCATAAAAATAGCATAAAGTATCATTTTTAATGCATGCAAATTCCATGTGTTTAACTTACCCAGAAGTCATATTCAAATATTTAAAATTCTCTTTTTTCAAGAAATTTGGATGCCATTTGATAGGTTTTCAGTTTTCCAAATTAATTGAGTATTTTCTAGATTTTTGGAAAATCAAAAATCAAAAATATAAAATATGGAGAGTTTTGATTGCCCTCTGATCAATGCTCAATTTTCTAGTCTATGGGAAATGATTAGAAGACAATTAGGCCCACCAAAACCATCCCCCACAACATGAAAGACCAATAGACTAGGCTGAGGTCCACCATAGTGGAACCAAAAGGGTGACAATGCCTTGTATTTGTCCCAAGTAGAGACCTTGTGCCTTCCCCACGCCTTTCATGCAACCAGAAAATGTTGTGCACATTGGGCAGTAGACCCCATTTTCTAAACACAAAGGGATTGATAAGCTTTTTAGCCAATCCTTCGTATTTCCTCAGTAATTTCTCACAGATTCATGGAAATGTTTGTTTATGCCGCTAAGCTAAAACCTAAAAAGAGGATTATCTGCAAAGTAGTTATATGCATGTGTAGGAATGAACTACATGACAGGAATGGCTTGTGTATTAATTATACAAGTTAGGGCTGATTTTCTGAGAACATTATGAAAATTAAGATAATATTATGATCAAGTTACCTAGATTTTAATCCAAATTCCAATTCAGTACAGTTCAATAAAATGTGTGGAGTTTTATGTACAAAATATACATTGAAGGCCCAAATTCATCTGTAGGCCCTAATTCCTTGATTAAGTTAAATAACATGATTATTATGATATTTTAGAATTCATTTTCATGATAATCCGAGAATTATTAGGAATGAATTATTTTTGGACCACACATTTATCTTATTTTTATACCACTATTACTTTCACTTGCTTACTGACATCTTCCCACTGGTCAAGTAACTCTTGAAGGTCTTTTATGTACCAAATATACATTGAAGGCCCAAATTCATCTGTAGGCCCTAATTCCTTGATTAAGTTAAATAACATGACTATTATGATATTTTAGAATTCATTTTCATGATAATCCAAGAATTATTAGGAATGAATTATTTTTGGACCACACATTTATCTTATTTTTATACCACTATTACTTTCACTTGCTTACTGACATCTTCCCACTGGTCAAGTAACTCTTGAAGGTCTTTTATCCTTGATATATCATGATCTTTGTATGTTTTTTAAAGGAGGAACTGTCCAATGTTATTCTTCCAAAATTTATACTTTTGCTTACCTTCAATTTTTGCATAACATTTAATAATATTGGATAAAATTTATTCGTTGCATAGTCAATGAAATTTTAAAACATTAAATATCCTTTTTTTGGCATGCCTCACTTTAGAAAACTTATTTCTTTCTTTCAAAAAATAACAATAATTATTTTTTAAAAGATTGCTCAATCCACAAGTTTGTCAGAGGGTGTTTTAGTCCTCATTCCTATTTATATAGAAATCATGGCACTTCCCCAGATGAGACAGAGTGGTCGATAATCTCAATTTTAGGGTAAAAATTCGTCGTTGGTGATTGAGATTATTCAATAAAAATATATCAAACCCTACTTAAAAATATGTAGTTAGTGATGAGTACGGATCATCTCCACAAAGAATGATGATTAAGGAATTACTTTCTTAGAATAGTGGTGATCCATGAGAGGATCGACGGAAACAAGATTCAAGGACTGAGCTAGTGATAGTTATTAAAAATACGTAATTTATAAGTTAATTTTAACTAAAATAAAAGAGTAAATGTTCGGGATGGACATGATGATGGACGATGGTATGAACGATGATAATGAGTGAATTTGGAGTGGTACAGTGGCGAGGATGAAGGGACAAGAAAAGAGAGTAAAATGAGAGTGCAAGTACGATTATAAACCCTAATTATGTTAACTATCGTGATGGGAAAGAGACAACGTAAGGCGAAGACGCTTACCTTAGATCCTAACGTTCCGCTAGGCTCACGGTGATTTAGGAGTGTTGGTAAGCTCCTCCTCTTCTCCAATGCTTCCTCCCACACGCTCAGGACACCAAGAACACTCTTGATGGATCTCAAAACTCACTATCTTTCAATCAGCCCACAAAAGTAGGAAGCAAGTTCAAGATGAATTTTACAATGATCCAGGCCTCTATTTATATATCAGATTGTATAGATAGAAAGAGGAGGGGAAGAAGAAGCAGTGCTGGAAATTTCAGCTAAATCGGAGATGTAGATCAAAAGTTATGGCCGTTTGAAGTTGGAGAAATCCTAGCCATTGAAATTTTCTCTCCTCATCATCGCCATCGATTTCCGCTTCCGTTGAATATTCCAATTGCTATGGCTTCCATGCCACTTTGTATTCCACATGCACTCGTCATTTCCTGCGCCACGTACATCTAGGAGAACGAAAAGACAAAAAGGAGAAAAAGACAAAAGACAAAAGAAAAAAACAAATAAAGAAAAAAAAAGAACATTCGTGCTAACATGGCGGCGCGTAGCGCGCGCCACGTTATCACCATCAGAATTGAATGAGAGAGAGCAAAAATGCATTTTTTGTCTTTTGCTCCTCGGTCCACGTAAAATTTATTGCAAAAAAAGGCGTCCTTTTTTTTCATTCGTCCACGTCATCCTGTGCATTAAAAAAACAAAGAATTTTTCGTTAGGCATAAATGCAATCATCGTTTCGCAAATCGCAAAGCGATGATTGCCTAGTTAATGATTGGCTGACACCAATCATTAACTCAGCTAATGATTGGCTGGCGCAATCATCATAAAGCACTATGATTCGTCACCGTTTGAAAAACATTTAAAATCCATAGTAATTAAAATATATATTTTAACAAAAATACATATTAATATATATTTTGACTCAAAACAAAATCATATCTTTCCAAATATAATGTTGAAAAATTCCAGAAAAATCATATTATGTCTTAAAAAATTATATGTTTTAGAATATATGGTTCGAAAAATCCCAACAAATGCATAAAATTCAGAAATTTATTGTAAAAACAGATTAAATCATTTAAAGCTTGATAACATGCAAATATGAGTAATTTAATGCAGATAAACTTGTAAATATGAAAATACAAGGTAGTAAAAATGCATGTTATCAGTGGTCGAGCAATCAAAAGCAACACACAACAAACACATAGAAGCTGATGTAAAACGCGATGGTGTCGTCAAATTTAATTATATCATGGAAAATAGTCGAACTTAAATGACGTAAATGATTGATGCAATATATATATATATATATATATATATATATATATATATATATATATTTATTTAAAAATAACAACGAAGCATAATAAATTGTTGCCGAATAGATCGATGGACAGGAGATGACTCGAGAAGTCTAGGGTCGGGGCAGGCTCCGAATGACCCAACAAATTGGTTCAAACACCGACAAAGATGGAGAGGCAAACACTGCCCGTAAATGACCAAACTGTCGTAGTTGACAAAACTACCCTGACAACAAGAAAAAAAATGACCCAACCACACATTTATTTATTTTTATACAACTATTACTTTCACTTGCTTACTGACGTCTTCCAACTTGTCAAGTAACTCTTGAAGGTCTTTTATCCTCAATATATCATGATATTTTCAGGTTTTTTAATTGAGGAAATGGCCAATGTTATTCTTCCAAAATTTAAGCTTTTGATTACAATTTTTAGCAGAACATTTAATAATCTTGGATAAAAGTTATTCGCTGCATAGTCAATGAAAATTTAAAACATTTACATATCCATCTTTTCTCTGGCATGCCTCACTTAAGGAAACTTATTTATTTCTTTCAAAAAATAACAATATTTATTTAAAAAAATTGCTTAATCCACAAGTTTTTCGAAAGGTGTTTTACTCATTCCTATTTTTGTAGAAATCTTGGGACTTCGCCCAGATGAGACAAGTTGGTCGAGCTATCAAAAGCAACAGACAACAAACACATAGAAGCCTTTTATTAAAATATGAAAATTCATAAATTACAGCCTCTGTAATTAAACAGGGTAAGCGAGTAATAAAATTATAAATGCATCAATAATACTTTGTGTTTCATATGATTTAGTGTCCTATAATCATGTTAATAACATATCATTGTAAAAAATTAGGAACGCTAATATCATGCTTCATATTTTATCTAATTTCATTGCCTATGGACTTTTAGAAAAAACCCAAATTTTCTAACTTGCATACCTACCCAATTTTTTTTCCTTATCTTCATCCTCTTCCATTCAAATATAATTATCTCTCCTAGAAGGATGATCAGATCAATCTTATTCTACATGAACCATAGAGTAGTTAAATTAACTCTTATATATATTTATCTAGAATGTCACGATAAAATGACTAAATAAACCTTAAAATTGGAGCCATCAGAAGGGGGCGCAGATGGAAGAATATTTATGTTGCACCTTGCTTTGAAAGAAGTATATCTTACATTCAAAAAATAAGGTAGTTTTTTAAAAATAAAAATGTTCTTCACTCTTGATTTCTCCTTAATATGAGGCCAAAATCGCTTGCTCCTCATGCCTTATTGATAAACCATGGAGCTTGGCCCAATATGATGTGATGATGTGAGCCAATACACACTCCTTGTATCTTCTAGAGCAAAGGTATAGTTTGACCCCTCGCGAGCTGGATACTCCATTTATATATTGGGTTAAATAAATCAGATATTAATTAATCAATATGATTATACATTTAATTAATTTTTAAGGCCCATAATGGTTATTGGGCCACTAGAGTTGTTAACTAGACTAATACATGGTCTTAATGGGTGATACGCAAATTGGGCATTGTATGATATACTTAAAGTTTGGGGGTTTGTATGAAAGATACCCGCTCAATAAAATGGGGAAGGCCTTGAATGAAATTAACCCAAGCCAGAATTTGGGAAGGCCTTGAATGATCTGTACTCTTTTGAGAAAGAGTTCACTAAGTGATCCATATGATTCCCTTAATGGTATCAGACCTAAGCATCAATGAAGTCGGTTCATGCCATGGTTGTGTAAGTGGTTTATTGACCTGAGACTCAAAGGGCATCTTGCATATGAATGGCCATGATTTTACAAGGATGTATGAATCCTTAACCATGTGATTTAACTATGTCTTACCTCAAACATATCAAGCAAGATATGAGAGTGATTGAGTGATCAAGAGGATATCATCTACCTTTAGTATAAGAGGAGATTGACTTGAGAAAGAAGATACATCAAAATCCCTAGCCAAGATAGTGAGGATTTTAGAGAATGTGTCCTCCAATAATCCTTGCTATGCATCAGCACTAACTGAATGATGGATTAGGGTTTGACGTCTAACCATAATCCAAGTCATTCGAGAGCCTCATACAGAAAAAATGATTATACATATATGCTGATTGATCATGGTAAAGGTTCCATGACTGAGTTTGAATAGTACTCTATATCTAGAGCACGAGCTCTAGATTGGTACCTTTAGGGATGGAAACTTAACCTGTATATTGGGTTAAATCAATCATTGGTTAATTAATATATTTATGGATATCGTTTAATTTATTTACTAGATAACCTAAATTTTATTTGAATACTTTACTATGTTTTTTTGTTTGGTTGGATCTTTCCTAAATAAAAATTATTTATTTTTAAAAAAATATTTATTTTTTATTATGTTGAATGTTCCTCAATCCCTGCCTAAAAGTCCTTGCTCCTCATACCGTCTCATTCAGAAACCATGGGACTCAACCCACATGGGAGAGTGGCAGAGTGATCAAAAGTGAAAAACTTCAAATATGAAGGAGCTTTTCATGAGCCTTTGAAGTTTCATAAATAAATTATAATCTTAAAAAAAGGGAAGGTGATTCATAAAAAAATAAATGCGTCATCAATTCCATGTATTTTTTATGATCTCATTCCATACAATCATTCTAATATCATGTTTTTATAACTTGATTTTAAAAATGTAATGTATCTTTTCAAGCTTTAATGATATGCATGTATAATTATTTAGATGTAAATATGCACACAAAATGATATGCATGTATCTCTCTTACTTGTTTTTGAAGGAGGTGTTCATCCTCCATGCGCGCCAGCAACGACCAGCGTAAATTTAGGCACACGACTTGGTAATGCCAGTTATGCTGCCATATGCACACCACGGGTCACGTCGAGTGCCCCAAATCCATCCCCAAAGTTCTGTCATACTGGGTGACTCATCAGGGGAACCATCCAGTGCAGTTTTTGTATTTCATGGATCAATTCTTGTGTGTTTTTCGTGTCGCTTCCTTTTATGCTCTTGTGACTATAAAAGCCAGAACTTTCTATGTGTTTTGTAACCCATTTTTCCTTACGAGAGTTAAGAGTATTGTATTGTTTCTCATCTCCTCCCTCTAGAGTGTTGTGAGTGTGATAAGAGGAGTTCTTGGCTAATCCCTTGAACATACTCTCGTCCACTGAGTAGGGATTTTTTATTCCCAACAGTTTTCTCTCATGCTCTCTCTGTATCTCTTGTTCTCTCTTGCATGCTCTCTTCACTCTCTCACGTTCTCTCTCTCTCTCACATGCTCTCTTCTCTCTCTCTCACACACTCTCTTCTCTACCTCTCGTTCTCTCTCTCTCTCTCTCTCTCTCTCTATCTATCTATCTATCTCTATCGCTCTCTCTCTCTCTCTCACACACACTCCCTTCTCTATCGCCCGATCTCTCTCGAGAATGCTCTCTCCCGTTGTATGTTCTCTTCTCTCCCTCCCGTTCTTTCTCTCTTGTGTGCTCTCTCTCTCCCTTTCTCTCTCTCGCGCACTCTCTCTTCTCTCTCTCCCGTTCTCCCTCTCTCATGCTTTCTTCTCTCTCAAACGCTCTCTCCCGTTCTTGCTCTCTCTTATGCTCCCTCTCTCCTCTCCTGTTCTCGCTCTCTCGCATGCTCTCTTCTCTGTATCCCCCTTCTCTCTCTTGCACACTCTCTTCTCTCTCGAACTCTCTCTCCCATTCTTTCTCTCGAGCATGCTCTCTCACCCATTCTCGCCCTCTCGCAAGCTCTCTTCTCTCTCTCTCCCATTCTCTCTCTCTCTCTCTCCCGTTCTCTCTCTCTCTTGCACGCTCTCTTCTCTCTCTTTCCCATTCTCTCTCTCTCTCTCCCATTTGATAAAAGACGTAGTCTCTGCAGAGCGGGGAGAAATAGAGGAGAAGAGATAGGGATAGAAGGAGATAATCCCATAAAACCCAACAGCGTATTGTCCATGCCTTATATAGGCTTCAGAGGAGATCGAAGTGGATCTCTGTTATAAATGGAACACGACACGGCCTGAGAACCATCATGACCAACGGCATGATGGCCTGTATGGGGCAGTGTGGCATGTTCTGACACGTTGGTGGCTCACAGTTCTGAGGACATGTTGTTGGCGGCGTACGTACAGTGAGGTGAGAGGACTGTGCTCCGAATGTCGAGAGGAGACGGCGCAGCACGTTGGTCTTGAAGACTGTGACATACAGAGGAAGAAGCTTCGAGAGTCATCCATACACTGTCACGCCATTGTTCAGGGTGACGCACTCTGATCAATGGGCGTGAACCTGATTTGGAATGATGACAAAGTGCATTGTCTGATTTAACATCATTCTCTCTCTCTCTCTCTCTCTCTCTCTCTCTCTCTCTCTCTCTCTCTTGCACACGCTCTCTATATCCAATCCAAGCAACAAGCAAGATATGGAGAAAGGGTAAGAGAAGAAGTGATTTTCATGCCTCATGTTTTGAAACCCTCAAATGAAGAAGCAAAAAAATAAGAAAGGGGGAGATAGAAAGATATACACATTATTTTATAGGCAATAATTTTGTTCATTTGCCTCTTCTTGAATAGAGCGTGTGATATTTTGCATGCTTAGATGAATGGAGAGAACAATGGGTGTATGATAGTATGAAAAGGAAAGAACATAAATGGAAGTTGCTGTGAGTGATGGGAAGTTCTTAGAGGACTTGGCCCATAAGTATCCCAAATGACCAAGAGACTGATGCATGATGAGAAAATACTCCAGACTCTTCCTGATGTTTAAGGGAGTTAACCCACTTCAAGAAAAAATAGACCTTAAGGTCACCCTACATCATCTTGAGATAATTCAAGGCTTGTTTAGGCATCATTGCGGAGGGACAAGAAATGCTTAATTACAGGGCATTTGACCAATCAAATTTTCTACATTCAATTGTACATATTTTACGACTATTTTGGGATAATTTTGTTCCCTAATTATTTATTTTCAGTGGAAAATTAAGTTTTATGCATTTATTGGTTCATAATATTATTTGTACAATTTCCTCCCTTGTTTACGCAATTTAAAAACATGTCATAATGAGAAGAAAGAAAAAAAGTATTATGACCGTAATAGACATAGCACCATGAGAAGGAAGAAAATTATGAAAAAGCAAAATAGGGGAAGCTACATAGTGACCCTTGGACAATGGGCATAACTGCACCTAATTCAGTTGCCCTGTACAAGCAACCATAGTTAATTAGTCGTGGTGCTCAAGCAGGTGCAACGCGCCAATGCAGTGGCAGAAAATAAGGGCTCAATTACCCCAAATGGTGGTGAAGATGGGTCCAATGGAAGGGAGCCCAATATAAGTGTGCAGAGCCTGCATGTGTGAATAGAAAATGTTTAATTGAACTTCAGTCTTATTTCATTTTAAATTTTATTGAAGTGTTTGATACTTTCATTTCTTTTAAGACTAATCCTTTCCTCCCTTAAGTTTAGTGTGGGTTGAATCAGTGGAGACAAGAAGAAGTGATCATAATTAAATCAATCATAAAGAAATAACAAGAAGAAACAGCGGAGACAAGAGAGGACTTTAAGTCGACCCAGCCCAAACCATCTGTCTTAACAAACCATTCTCTAGTATCATGATAATCTTAACCATCTGAGCTTGTTAAAGAAGATTGGAAAAAGAAATTAAAATACATTATATTACTTGTGCCTTCTCTTTATGAAGGTTGTGATTGGTTGACCACCACCAATGTTGATGATGAGGTCCACTCCAAAAAAAAATTTCATTTCAGATAGAATATGAAAATGATGAGGCTTTTAACAGTGTATTCACAACATGTAGAAGGCTCTACCTGTCGGTAAAGAGGGTCCATGGCTGTGACTTAATCGCAGCCATTTAACCTCATAATTCAGGCAATCTGATGGCAAGAGGTAGATAAGCAATTCCTCCCCGCCATTGCTCCGGTTTCTAGATCTTGGATTCCACCAATGGGAAGGTCATTTGTGATCTTACAGTACAGGAAAAGGCATTGTGAAGTGGACCACAACATCCACAATAAATGGAGGTTGTTCCTAGCCCGATAAAATGGTTTTTCCTGTCATCTAGGAGGCATCTTTCATCGTAGAGAACTATAATGGTGAATGACCCATCTTGATGCAGCGATAAGCATCCCCTATCAGCGACGACTTAGAAATGGCTCAACAAGCTCAAGATGGCACTCTAAAAGCTCTAGGAAGGCGTCAAAAGGTTCACATTGAAGTTAGGCGATGGTCACCGGCCCCCCTGCTCTTTGATTTTATGAATGGTGGAAAGTATGGTAATTTTATGAGTTCCATCTGGTTCCTATTATGTAGTTAATTATCATTGAGTACATAGAATTTAATCAAACTGAGTCCAAGCTTGAATTTTGAAATGAATTTCATAAGAAAAGAATGTCTAATTACAACAGAGTTTTATGAACACATTGTGCATCTCTAAATTTCCAGTGATATTTACTTTATTTTTTCTTTTTTATAATAATAAATACCAAAAATGATTTTTATAAAATAATTTAGTATACTAAGATAATCTAAATCCTCACCTTCCATTAAAATATAATTAATTATCACTCCAATCTAATTTATTCCTATTATCATCAAATCTCTAATTTTTCTTACATTTTTATTTAAAAATCTTTCGAATTGTCAATTAATATTTATATTTATTTAAATACTATCATCAGTTCTTATCTCACACATGCGCTATCTCCTAATTAAAAAATAGGAAAGAGGAATAATAATTTCCCTACTAAAAGTAGTAACTCTCTTATTATTTCTCTATCTTTGTTTTCCCTTGTATCTATTATAAATAGATATACCTTTTCTAGTAACTATCGTGATCCTTACCCATAATATAATGCCCTAAATATATTTTCCTTTTTAAGTATCCACTAGCTCTCATCTCTTAAAAAGTAGAATAATAACATAGAATATATATTGTCTCCTATAAATTATATTCCAATTTAGAGGAGATAATATAGTTTAAAATTTATTTGTTATCCTTCATCATTAAATCATATTGTATTTTACCTTTAACCATCTTATTTAAATATAATTCTTGTCATATTCAACATAACTAGGATTTAAATCAGATAATCATATAGTGGATAGCTCTTCACTCTTATCAGTTTATTTCTTGTTCATGACTCAATCATTATATCCAACTCTAAGTACCAGTCCCCATGATTATGACCTAATTTCATTTTTGTCATCATCTTGATCACTCAACCATTATTCTAGACCTGTTTTTGCATTTGATGTAAGAACATTTTGAATAACATTGTTAGGGATTCATAGATCATAGTCACAACACAATAGGGTACAACCGTTCAGACTATAGATACAAAACTGGGCATCGTATACAAATGACAGATTGTGTTTCGTACCCATTTTGCACTCTGTCTAAATTTATGTAGTTGACGTCCAATATCCTTCATCAGATAAAAATAACAGATAACATGCAAGTTTCCGCACATTATATATGACGTGTCTGTTAGAGAGAAAACATAACCAGGCTTTGAGCCGATCTGGCTGAAGCCCTTATCATGTTGGATCGCTTAACAGACCCGACACGTGATCTCAGCTGGCCAATCTTTTTAAGGAAAATTGGACGTTGAGATCTGATTTGTAGTATTTAATTTTCTTTCTTTTGCAGGATGTTTTATTGGCTACAACGAATGACGAGGGCAGAGGGACCCCTAAATGGACGAATCACAAGGGCAAATAATAATGGACCATGCTGGTTGGGCATGCTGATGAGGTAAAGAAGGCTACACTAGTAAAGATTGGTCCACAGCTGTAATTTAATCGCAGTTGTTGACCTGTGGTTACAGAGATTGAACAATCGAGGGGCAAAGACACCTTCACCACCTCGACCGTCAATCCACATTGGTTGGCGGAAGGTGGCCGGCGACGGGGGGGGGAACCGTTTAGTGATCCAACAACTTGGAGATGCTTGGAACCACTAAGGGAAGGGTCGAGAGATCTTCTCTATTGATCCTATAAATATGATTTTCTAGGCTTAACGAAGCCATCTCTTGAAGCAAGAAGGAAGTATGACGGCGGAGGTTCCTTTCAGAGTTTGAAGTGCTTGTTGAGGTCGTGACAACTCCACCATCCGGGCGCGAGCGGCTGAGCGTGCGGCGGGTGCAGGCGGCCGAGCGCGCGGTGGGTGCGGGCTGCCAGGCCACAGGGCGAGGGTGGTGGTCAGTCAATGGGTTGGTGGCAGGAGTGGTCCTTCCTCGATGGCAGCGGCGGTGACTGCAAGAGGAGGTAGTGGCGGCGGCTCGGGAGGGGACCACTAGAGCAAACTTTCTTTTTGAAGAAGAAGAATTAAATTCAAAATAAAATTCACTAAGTGTTTCTTACAACTTTGGCCTACATATAGGCCTTGGAGGAAAGAGAAAATATGAGAAATAAAATAAAGTAAATGACGTGTTATCTTGTCACATCAAAGGGCAGTTCTGGATCTGGCGTTGACAATGGGTCATGATGTGGGACGTGTCGTGTATAAGTGGAGATACATCTGATGCCAACGCGTCTAATGCTAGTGCGTTGACTTGGTCGTTATCAAGGCGGTTCTTCAGTTGATGTTGGCAACAAGTCCAGATGCGGGGCGTCTCAGATGACGGTGGCGGCGCATCCAACGATGATGCGTTGACGTTGTCGCCACCACCTCCTATGTCCTATTGATAGTATTTTACTATTCTATCTATCTCATTAATGTTTCCTACTTATTCCACGACCTAAACTTACGTCACTCATAACTATAATACTATTAATCCATTTCAAATACCTTACTTCTTTATTATCTCCAGTATCCATAAAAAGATATAAATAATATATTATATTCTCTCTCTTTCTCTGGTTCTCTTTCACATCATTCACTATTCATTAATATTAAATATTGTCTTAATTCTCTCATCCCTTAGAATCTACCTCCCACCTACGTATTACTTATCTTCTGCTATATTCACTATCTTTAATATTATTATTACTAGTCCTTAAGTACAACTCAACTATTAAATGCACCTCTAAAGGCCAGACCTTGTGGAGATAACCTCGCTCCTACAATATATCTCAGTGAGTTTCTATTTATATCAAATGTATTTGGTTTTAGCCAAATTACAATGACACTAAAATTAAATACATAATTTGCCTTCATCAGATTATGCATGCCTGGTGGGGTAGTAAGGGTGTTCGTGTCTAACACTACCGAAGATTGCACATAAATTTCAATTAATGTCTACAACATGTGCTCCGTTAGAACGGTTATTTTTGGTTGTCAAGCAGTTTTCACTTAAGAGCAATTCCAAGTGGAGGGCCCAAGATTGAGGCACTTAGTTGCATAAAGGGTTAGTGTTGAGGGGAAAAACAAAATTGTATGATGTTTGTCTTGATGGTGATATTGACACCCAACCAGAAACATCAGGTATTATGGAGACGCTACTCAAGTCATTTTTTTTTTTTTTCAATCGCCCCCTACGACATTGTAAAACATTATCTTGAACTCCATTCGGTTATTGGATATTTGTTAAAGGGAAAAATATTTTAAAATTTTCACTTCCAAACAAAGTCTTAGATCAAATCTTACTAGTACCATGGAGTACATTAGAGGTTACATGCCTCCCCTTGGGGAACAGAAGCCCAATCTCGAAATATTTTATGTTAGAGTGTGTGACTGCTCCTACAACACCTCATGAAGCAACTACAAGAATCAAGTGTGCACATACTTAACTTGGACTCAGAACTTGCAAAGACGCCACAACTAATGGTCTTCCATTCTCATCGGAGCAAATTGAACTGATTCAGGCTATTAACCTTTACCTCACTCAAGTTAACCCCACAATCGAGCCACACATACCGATTAGCCATGATACATACTTTGGCCCATGGACTGATCACAATATATTGGAGCCGCTGAAACTTTTCCCTAGCGATGATTAACTTTATCCAGTATTAGGTTGCATGTAGCCTCTATCAAAAGACTACCTCCATCAACTGAACCAGCCTTTGATGAAAACATATGGTTTGTGGACTGAAACACTATGAGGCCTTAACCACACTAACGATCCCTAGTATCTTTACTTATCATTTTTGCTTTTATACTCTACGTTTGGTTAAGTTTTCTAGATAGACTTGGAGAAGCCACATTGGCTTCCAGAAGTACCTCACGAATGGAACATTGTGATCAGGAAGGAAAGACGGAGATGCATCAGACCTCCTCTCGTGAATGCGATTTGCGTCCATGGGAATGCGGTGTATGGGTCTTAGCTCAAAAAGGATGGCTATCACCATCTCAGCCGTGGGGTCAATAACGCGCAAAAACTTCTACAGTGATCTGGAATCATCCATAAACTCTCTCAGGATATAAATGTGAAGGATGGCTAAATGCAGGTTTAAGTCTAGATCGGTACTAAATCCAAGCTGCAACATCGCCAATGGTAGAGGCTCTTCCGGAGGCCCTACCGGGAATCAATAACTAAAGGTAACCAACAGTTCAACTAACTCTAGAACTATAGGAACCGTATACTGTAGTCTCTAAAGTGATAGAGGCTCTTCCGGCTGCTCGTCCGGGAATCCATCACTAGACTTAGCTACAAGTTCAGCTAGCTCGAGCATATCGGAAGAGGTAAACTGAAGTTTCCCAAGTAGAAGAAACTCCTCTAAACGGTATTTTGGGAAACCGTAACATCGATCTCTACTAGCTCCGAATCAGTGGGTAAACTACCCTGAATGGTCTGCTATGGCAGAGTCTCTACTGGAGTTTCTACCGGGAGGTCATCACTAGGTGTGGCATTGAGCACATCTACATCTAGCTTAGTAACAAAACTAACTTGTAGCCTCAATAGTGACGGAGGCCCTTCCGAGGGGTCTACCAGGAAAGTAACACTATGGGCAATCTTGAGCTCAGCTAGCTCATGTGCGGCAAAGATATGAGCAATTGGTGGGGACTCAATAGCAGTTGTGAACGTAAGCGCATCTGGTGTGTTACGAGCACTTCTCCTAGTCCTCCTCGTGGTCCAAGCACGATGGGGACTATGAGGAGGCTCTCTGTAGCATCATCGTAATACTCGTCGTCGAACAGTCACGGATAAGAATCATCATATTGTGGAACGTAGTAGTCCTCATGGTTTCTGGGGGCTCATCATATCAAGCGTCATACTTTGAAGCAATGTGAGAAGGCTGGTATGTGGTCGGGGGGGGCATAAGTCGCCCGAGGCACATGCGGTGCCAGTGGAGCATACTGTTTGAAGGGTGTCTGCAGCGTGAAGGACGCATATGGCACAGACGCAACAGGTGGTGGTAAGGGCGCCAAGGTCTGGTAATACCCTGAAGGTGGCATAGAGTGTGCAGCCAGCGCACAAGGTGCGAGCAGCGCTGGTGGGTCATTCTCCCCATAGGGAACCGGCTGTGCATGTGAGACATATGGAGTATGGGGGGTCACTAGGTAGACATGCGGTGGCGGCATGTCGCGCGCAACATAGGGTGTAGGTTGCGCGTAGGGCACGACATGCATGAAAGACGTATGCTGGGCGGGAGGCGCGAATGGAGCCCCATAGGTGTGCACTGCAAGAGGTGTCTTCGGAGCGTAAGGCATCGACGGCGCATTGGGATATCCTTGCCCATGCGGGGCTGGGGCAACATTAGGGGTCGGTGTTGGGTATGGTCCAACCCGAAGCTGGGTTCTAGACAGGAATTCGCTTGCGATGTAGGCCTTGGTGGTCGAAGAGTGGTCCTTCTGTCTGTCTTGTTGCTGGCGGCGATCATCCTATGGCCGAGGACGGGCATCTGGATATCCATAGTAATCGTCATGTGGGCGATAGGGATCGTCCATGCGGTGATTGTCCAGGTAGCGATTGTTCGGATGTCGGTAGCAATCGTCCTGGTAGTGATCGCCTTGGTCGCGATCGTCCCGGTAGCAATCTTAATTTCCCTGATGGCGATCGACCTGGTAATGATTATCTTAGTAGTTGTCGTGATCATCTTGATGGCGATCACCCTGGTAATGATTGTCTTTCTTGCGATAACGATCATCTAGCTGGCGATAATGATTGTCTCGTTGTCGATAACGGTTGTCTGGCTATCTCGGTGGCTGTTTGGGCTGAGGAGATGGTGGCGAAAAGATCGTCCCACCTGTCGGGCTCGCTCCATAAGCACTAGTGGTAACCAGCTCGAGAGAGTGATACTGCCAGGATGGTCATCGGCATAGCTATCTCCACCTTTGAGGTGTGCTCTAATTGCAGAAACATGATTCCCTATCCTCCGGATAGGTGTTTAGACCATCATCATCAGGGTACGTGCCCAGGCGATGAGTGTAAACCTGGTCTTCTTAAGGAAGATCGTAAGTGTAGGGTAGGGGACTCCTACTAAATGATGAGATGACGAGTATATGTATGAATGCACGTGCTATGAAATGAGATGAATCAAATTATGGACTAACAGTGCCAAGCACGGAGGTTAGCACGATCGGCTATGATATCAATCTACTCTTACGATACCTTAGTACGAGTGGCACAGATGATGAGTATTATAAAATTATTTTCTTACCATACCTCAGTATGACTTTTGAGGAAATCATAAGCATAATAAAAAAACACAAATAAAATATGTGAAGGTTCTACCAAAGCATGGATCACCTAAACCACTTGAAGTTTATGTCATCACCATTGGAGTTTCCTCTGGATCTTATCAGTAAAAGTTATTCATATACTTTCTAATATTTTTAAGTGTGACATGTTGGGTCTTTCTCAAGGCTTGATTGATCATTCAAGCATATAAATGGAGCAAAAATTAAAAATCAAACATGATTAGACTACAACTGAAATGGTTATCACATCACAATATGTCAAAATTGTTCCACCCATGACTCACTCATTGAGATAGTCTCTTCAAGATATCCATGTGCCTGGCTTCTAGACACATCCACACAATCTATGAGAAAATGGATCTCATGTTCTTCTTATCCAACTCTTGTTCAAGATCTTGTTGATCTCCTCACCATCAAGTCTCATTCAACAAAGTGTGTAGAAGGGACGAAGGTGGGTTGGGGTACTGGGGAAGGAGGAGATGCCCAGGTTTGGCTGTCATGGGCACCTAAAATGGTTCCCCCATCTATTTATACTTTTTAAATATTTTTTTCAAAAAATTCCTTTTAATTTAATTATGTCCACCAACATCTTGTGAGTATGATCCTCCAAACACATGTATCTATCTAGTCAGTTACTCTAATGGCCCTATAGTATTATTGCCTAATACTATAATTAACTTTATAGACATATATATTAATTAATTCATGATCAATTTCAACCAATCGATAGGTTAAGTTTTGAATCAATCGGGTGCCAAGATACACCCAATGATCTAGAAGATACTGTTAAACAAGGCCTGACCCTACCTATTTTGCAAACGGATTTTTGGCTCATATTCATCTATCTCTCTCTTCTCTCTCTCTCTTCCGTCTCTCTCACTCTGTTTCTCTTTATGTAAGGGAATGTGGTCACATCAAATGGAAGTAACACGTTTCATTTCGTTCTAATTCACATGGTACCATACTAGGGTTCTTCCTCTCCGGCGGCGAAACCTCCTCACCACCATCTCCTCCGGCGGAGTCCTCTCCGACGAATCCTCTCCAGCGGCTCCTCCTTGCCACCATTTTCTTCTCCGGCAGAAAATCCTCCTCACCACCATCTCCTTCGGCTGAATACTCTCCGGAGATGAATCTTTCTCGTGGTCTTTCTTGCCACTATCTTCTTCGGCGAATTCTCTCCGGCGGAAAATTCTCCTCGCCGATTATTCTCGCCAGCAATTCTTTCTTGCCAACAATTCTTGCCAGCAATTCTCTCTAGCAATTGCCCATTTTCTCGCCAGCAATTCCTTCTTGGATGGCCACATTTCTTGGCTTCACCTGAGAGATCTTGCCAGTGGTTCCTCTCTGGTGTTTCTCGTGATCCTTACGGGTACCACCTCCTTTAGACGTCACCAGTGCCGCCATATCTCCTCGCAGCAGCTGTTTTCCTAGCGGCGATCATCTTCTCTCCTTGCTGACCAGCGCTGCCAGCTTTCTCTCACGATGATCGTAGGTCTCTTACTTGCGTCAAGGAGCCTTCCTCGCAACAAGAGATCTTCTCGGCGTTCCATATCCTCAAAGTTCCGAGTGCTGCCCTCTTCGATGCCATTCATAGAGTGGCTTCTCGGTGCTGCTCTTCTCTAGGGGCATCTCCTCGCCGACAGCTACGCAGCCTAGGTGACACTATCTCCTTGGCACCGTCCTCCGTTGGCGTCACCCTAGGACTGCCCGTCCAGTCATCCGGCTCGACCAGCATTGCATCTTGAGATATGGACAACACGAGCAACTCAAATCCCTTAACAGTGATTATTTCTCCACTTGAGTCTCCACTTGCACGAGCTACCCAGAGACACTCCATCACGCCGCAAATGCATCGACCGGCATATATCTTCACCGGGAACAACTGTGGGTCATGGGCGTCAGGGTTCGAACACTTTGTGATGTCTCACAACCTAATTCACCATTTGATGATGGAGCCTTCCTAGGCTGACATCACCCAAATATGCAGCGTGGAAGTCGTTGTATTCAGCTATTATATCATGGATGATCTAGAGTATTGAGCAGCCAATTGCTGAACCCCTCGCTCAAATCCACCCCGCCAAATGACTATGGGCTACGCTGGAGAGTATGTACGCAAATTGGAGTAACTTCGGTTGCATGGTGGAGATCTTTGAAGAACTCATATCGTGCAAGCAGGGTGATTCGATGCTCCAGAACCACTTTGGACGCATTCAGACGATAATCCAGGAATCGGCTATCTATCAGCCCATCACGACAAACATATGAACACTAGAGCATTATCATCCATAATTGATCGCAGGTGCGTACGTTGGTGGATTAAATCCGTCCATCTCCTCACATATCAGGGGAGCTATTCTCTATGAAGAGAGCACTCCCGACATCACTTAGATCTTCTCAGCTGCACTTAGAGTGTCTACTAGAGCACCATAGGTCTCACAGTCGACTTCTCTTGCCCCATCAACTTTGGCCGCGTCTACATTGCCCGCCCCGCGTACAGACAGTGGTCGACCACCTTGTGGGAAAGGATGGAACTCCTTCCCACCATGCTCATATTGCGGCAAACAGAATCCTTCCAACAAGTTCTGGAAACAATTTGGGTGACCTCGATTTGCCCAGGCAGTAGTGGAGACTATAACCTCTCCGGTCACTCCAATCGCACCTCCACCATCTAGCTTCCCATCACCTGTTTTTTAGGTGACACTCACACCAGGCGAGATGGACGTAGTATGACAGTATCGCGGACTCTCTGAATCTTACTTCCACTCAGTGACATTTGCACCATCCACGTCACGTACACATGCCTTTCTTGCATCTTCATTTTTGTCATGGATTATTGACTCAAGGGCCTCCAAACACATGACTAGTACACCTTCTACCCTCTCCTCCTATACTCCTACCTCTCTCCCTTCTTCCGTCACCATTGCTAGCGGTCTGACTTGTCCGATCAAAGGTCACGGTGATACCATGGCCTCATTCCGTCTACCTCTCAGCCACGTACTTCATGTTCCCAGTTTTTTGACCAATCTCCTCTTCGTTAGCACCATCACCCCTGTTCTCCAGTGCTCTGTCACATTTTATCCTACATATTGTACTTTCTAGGATTGGCTTGGGCGGTGAGAATGGACTGGGGATGTACGCGCTCATCACCGATGACTTCCACTCTAGCCCTCGGGCATTCCTGTCTACCCCTTCCTCAAAGTTATCTTCTCTTTTGTGGCATCAATGTTTGGGACATCCATCCTTTGAAAAGTTACAGAAAATATTTCCTTCTCTTATTAAATTTGTGTTCGAGTCATGTCAACTAGGGAAGCATCATTGTTCTTCCTATCCACGTCATGAAAGATCACCTAACTCCTCTCCATTCAATCTCGTCCACTATGATGTCTGGGGTCCTTCCCGCACTCCCTCTATGAATCACCACCAATACTATATCAGCTTTATTGATGACCATACTCGAGTCAGCTGGACCTATCTTCTCCACGACCGTACCAAAGTCTCCACTACAATAATTCAGTTTTTCAATGAGGTACAAACACAATACCTCACTACCCCAAAAGTCTTTTGCAACGATAATGCCTTGGAGTTAGTTCAGTCCTTAATTCAAAGCTTCTTTGCTGATCGTGGTACCACTCATCAGACGTCATGTCCTCATACCTCGCAATAGAACAATATAGCTGAACAAAAACATTGTTCCCTTCTTGACATAGCTCGCACCCTCCTCATTGAGATGCATCTCCCTTCGTATCTATGGTCAGATGCCATTCTCACTGCCACATATCTTCAAAATCGCCTTCCCTCTTCAGCACTCAATGGCGACATTCCACTTCATCGTTTTCATCCCACCGCCACTCTTTTCCCTCTACCTCTACGAGTGTCTGGATGTGTTGCCTTTGTCCAAGATCACTCACCCTCTCTTTCTAAACTTTCCCCTCGTGCAAAAAAGGGGATTTTCATCGGCTACTCCCGGACGCAAAAGGGTATCGAGTTCTCTTTCTAGATACTCGAACTTCTGTCATATCAATTGATGTGACATTTCATGAGGAGTCTCCCTTCTTTTCTCCAGAAATGGCTCCTCCACTAGGCCTCTCTAGCCCTAGCACCCACCTCTATAACCTCGGAACCATCTCCTCCTCCTGATGACCTTCACCTCCCCATTGCCCTACGCAAAGGTACATGATCGTGCACTCATCACCCCATCTCTAATTTTGTTGCATATGATCGTCTTTCCCCTTCCTTTTGCACCTTTGCCCTGGCCGTGGCCGCTAAGTCATTACTCAAGATGTATGATGAAGCCACATAGGTACATTAGTGGAAAGGCGCCATGGATCTTGAAGTTCATGCACCCGTCTCTCAGGGTACTTGGACCTTCGTCCCTCACCCTCGTGATGCCAATATTGTCACATGCAAATGGGTTTTCATGGTGAAACATAATCCCGATGGATCCATTGCCAGACACAAAGCTCGTTTGGTCGCTCGTGTCTTTACCCAGGTCTATGAGATTGACTACACTAATACTTTCTCTCTAGTGGTCTGGTTGAATTTTGTTCGTGTGATCCTCTCTAAGGCATGGAGTATGCGTCAGCTAGATGTCTCTAATGCTTTCCTATATGGTGATGGAGGAGCAGGTTTTCATGGAGCAACCTCCGGGATATGTTGCTCCGGGGGAGTTATCCAAGGTGTGTCATCTTCAGAAAGCCATCTATTGTCTCAAGCAGAGTTCCCGGGCGTGGTTCACCAAGTTTGGTGGTCTTCTCAAGACATTTGGCTTCACTTCGTGTCAGGCCGATCCCACCATGCTCACCAAACACACACCTACATGTATTATTGTTCTTGCCATTTATGTGGATGACATGCTTATTGCAGGCAGCGACACTACAGATATTCAGACCACCAAGGCCTATCTCCACCAGCACCTTAGTCTATGTGACTTGGGAACTCCTCGATATTTCCTTGGCATTGAGTTCGCTTATCAGGGTGATAAACTCTCACTCTCCCAGCACAAGTATGCTCTAGATATACTCCCAGCACCTTAGTCTACAAGCCTGCATCCTCCTGGATGGAGGCCCATCCCCCATTCTGGGACACGTCTTCACCAATCCTACCTCATGTGGAACAATATCGACGACTAGTTGGAAAGCTTATCTATCTGACAGTGATGCGTCCCGACATTGCAGATGGGGTTAGTGTTCTTAGCCAGTTTATGCAAGAACCACATCAAGTTCATTAGGCAGGAGCTTTGCGGGTACTTGCTTACATCAAGATTTCACTTGGATGGGCACTTCTTTATCGAAGACATCATCACCTTCGCATAGAAGCTTGTTCAAATGCATCATATGCAGCTGACCCAAGGGATCACAAGTCCACGACTGGCTATTGCACTTATGTCGATGGTAATCTGGTTACATGGCGATATAGGAAGCAGAAGGTGGTCACCTACTCTAGTGCGGAATCCGTGTCTCGCGCCATGGCCTCCATAGTGCAAGAGATGGTATGGCTTCATTCTTTGTTACAGGAACTCGGTGCAAAGACTTTGACACCTATGCGGAACTTGATAAGCCTAAAAATGATGTGTAAATACGTCGTTGATTTTGCGTTTAGACTTATAGAATAAAACTTATAAATACCCTTAATCACTAAGTACAGTGTATAGAGCAAGCAAGGGGTCGAACCACAGGGAGGCAGCAAACAAGAATATATCCAAATTATAATAAATTAATTCAAGAATGAATTAATTTTGCAATTAATAGACCTTAATTATAATTAATGATGTTTTTAATTAATCAAAATTAAGAAAAAACCTAATTTTGATTTTAAATATTTTCGGTCAAAAATCTCAAGATCGGAGAATTTTAATTATAAGATCAGATTAATTCAAATTATTAATTTCCCAATTATTATAAAATTGTAAGACAATTTTTATGAATTAAAATTCGGAATTTAATAATCAAGAAGGGGGTTTTTAAATTGGACTTCAAGATGTACAAATTTTTGGATAAAAATTTATATTTAGGTTTTTTATATATTGAATTAAATTTCCAAACAATCAATTTTGAAATCTAGAGAGAGAAAATAGACGAATTAACCTAGAGAGAGAAAGTGAAGAATTGGGGAAAAATTGAAATCCGACCCTAAATTAAAAATTGAAAAATGCAGAATTGTTCTAAATCTATTTAAAAATAAAGATTAAAAATCAAATTTCAAATCAGACTCAAATTGCAATGCTAATTTCATTCAAAACAACTTCTAAGGCATGTACATTTCGCTCATGCCATGGCGTTTTAGAATCTCTCAAGAAGAAGTTCAAAATACAAATCAGAAACTTACGACTTTGAATGCAGAATCAAGATCTAGCAACTTCCAAAGCAAGTCCTGTCCTTCATGGCCAAATCCTTAGGGAGAGCTTCAAAAAGTGAATTTCACCCTTTTCCAGACCTCTATTAAAAGATCCAACGGTCTGGATTGTAGAGGGGGAAAAGACAAACATGCCCTCAAAATTTCAGCCCAATCGGACATCTAGATCTCAAGACATCGTTGTTTTACTGAGGATTAATCCTAGCTGTTGGATTAATTTATCTCTCCTCCAAGAAGCTAGGAAATTGCATTTTCTGATTGGTTGCTGCATTTTTTCTCATTTTCCCTCTTCTTGGATCGCGTTCTGACACGTCGTTGTCCGCATCCACAACGCGCAATCATTGAAGAAATCATGCTCTCTTTATAATACATTTAAATGGCTCAAAATGCGCCACGTCGCCTGTATTTAAGAAAAAACAAAAAGAGGTAACTTTACCGTGCATTAACTGTACAAGGTATCTTCTTAAAATTTATTAATATATGCAAAATCAATTTCCGCGTGCATTTAATGCACGCTGCTAACCGACGAGGAATAATCATATGTTATAAATGCACGCAGAGATCGATTCTCTGTGTGCATTTAATATACGAAAGTTAAAAGTAACAAACAAAACATACCTTTTTCTCGTCGCCTGCGCCTTGCACTGTCCTTGTATCATGATTCGCTCATTATGGCATGCGATACGCGATGCCCTGATGAACCTATCATTGACTAATCTTGGCGCATCCAATCATTCGCCCAAATTTTCGGGCGAATGACGTGGACGCCACCTATTTAATACAAAAATCATATTTAAATATTAAATAAATTAATAAATATCAATTATTTTAATTCTAAATTCATTTCTTGACTAAATAATGGTCAGAAAATTATACAAAAATATAGAAAAATTAGGAAAGCCCTTACCAACCTTTAACCAAATTTTTAAGGCCTTGTAAAAAATATTTCTTCAATTAAATGAGGTTAAATACCATGTAAAGAAAATAAAAAATTAGAAACAATAATAAAATCAGAGTGTAAGTCATTTATCGTCATTTATATATCATAGAATGCAAATATGGTCATTAAAACATATAAATATAATGTAATATTCATTAATTAAACATCATAATTTGCAAGTCATCAGACGTCTTCATCAAGAGCTTGCCGGGCATCTCCTATGACGGGATCATCAACAAGCTGGGCATGTTTGATTTGTATGCTCCAACTTGCGGGGGAGTGTAATATAGGGCCTAGCCCAACCTATTTAGTAAATGGGTTTTTGACCCATATTCATCTATCGCTCTCTTCTCTCTATCTCTCTCTCTTCTGTCTCTCTCACTCTGTTTCTCTTTATGTAACGGAATGTGGTCACATCACACGGAAGTAACGCGATTCATTTCTTTCTAATTCACAGATACAAAGTATTAATTGAACTCTCCCGTGTAAGCTTTACTTTCATTTGTTACATAAATGTACCTTCTTCTGCGTGAGACTCCCAAATGACTTAAGGTATGGTTATTTGTCAAACCCTAATCTGTCATATCCCTGCTACTCTCACAAAAATTCAATAATATTCTTCCTTGATTTGATCTTCTCATATACTAAGGGCAGATGATTCCATCTTGACTACTCAATTAACTTCGTATACTTCTTTCTATATCCAAGATAAGGTATGTTTGAATCCATTATTACAGATTCATTTGTCTTAGTCAACATATCAAATTATCGTCATCCACACACATGATGTCCTTGGTGTCTTAGGTTAATGGACCACTTATATGGCTGTGAGATGAATGAACCCGATTAACTCTTATGTATAATACCATTCAACAATTCATACATATTAATTATGTGGATTCTTTCTCTCCACACAACCACAAGGTTGATCATACTAATCATATAAGTAGGACCAGATAGTGTTGTTCTATATGCATAGTTTGATGTTGTCTTGAGTATCAACCGAATAAGAATATTTCTAATACACCCTTAAAAACTAGTGATCAATGTGTTATCATCTCATCATAATTAAGAAATTCATTGAAACTACTTACGGACATCATTATAAATGTCACATGAGAGTAATAATGAAAAAGTATTTATTTCAAGTCACCACCATAAAATATCCTTCATAACATTCAAGTCACCTTTCTTCACTGATCACAACTAGTTAGACCTTTATGATCTCTCTTTAACTACCACTAGGCTCAAGACAAATGTTTATGGAGATGTCACATAGCTTTCAACATATGCGACAGATTTAGGCACATTTTCAAAGATTATATTTGATTATATCATTAATGAACATAGACCTCAGACCATGGAAAATTAAAAACTTTACGGGTGAGGCCCAAGTATATACGCAGCTGGTATATTTTATATTCCAGGTTGATATATAATTATTCATGTAATGGAAATTGAAAAATCAATATATATATATATATATATATATATATATATAAAGTTATTGGATGATCTATTGACCTTATTCACGATCAAATATGGAATCAAATGGTTCCATGACTGAGTCTCTTTAAGACATTCACATGTATGGTCTTAAGAAGTACCCACATGGTCCTCATCATGTTGAATCACTTCATCTGCTTTCTAAGTTAAGATTTTCTTACCATACAGCTCACACAAAGATAGGGCAGAGCACTCTAGAAGAGAGGGAATATGGATAAGTGTTGAAAGACTTATTTCTCCTATTTTGAATAAATTTTACATATTGGCAAATCTACCAATCCAGTTAATATATGTATGATAAGCTTAAAAATGATGTGTAATACATCGTTGTTTGGGCTTTTAGACTTATGCAATAAAATTTATAATAACCCTTAATCACTAAATACGGTGTACAGAGCAAGCAAGGAGTCGAACCACAGGGAGGCACTTAGCAAGATTTCTTATCCGATTTTAAATAATTTAATTCAAGAATGAAGTAATTTTGCACTTAATAGAGTTTAGTTATGTTTATAATTAATCAAAAATAAGTCCAAACTTAATTTTGATTTTTATTATTTTCGGTCAACACACTTAATTTCCCAATCAAAATAACTTTTATGAGTCAATTTATGTATATTTGAAATTGGGAATTAATAAGCACAAAAGGGGGTTTTAAAATTGGACTTAAAGATGGACGATTTTTTTATTAAATTTTAGTTTTAGGTATTTTAGATGTTTAATTGAATTTCTAAACAATCAAATATGCCATTTTACTGGCGTATTTGACAAATATGCCCTCAAAATTTCAGCTCAATCGGATGGCTAGATCTCAAGATATTGCCATTTTACTGGCGTTTAATCTCAACCGTTGGATCTTTTATCTCTCTTCAAAATATCTCATAAAATGGCATTGTCTGATTGATTGGTGCTTTTTTTTCTCATTTTCCCCATTCTCGGATCGCGTTCTGACACGTACTTGCACGCTTCCACCAGTCGTAATCATTGGAGAATGATGCTTCATTTAAATGGTTGAGAAAATGCCACGTCACCATTTTTGTTTCATTTTTTTCTAAAAAAACAGAAAAAGACAAAATAAGGTGAGCTTACCATTTTTTAAAAAAAAACATGCATCGTCGACTTCCGCATGCATTTAATGCACACGGAGAATCGACGCCGCATGTATTAAATATAACAGACGTCCTTTTATGAATATAACGCACATATGTCGGTTAGCCACGTGCAATGAATGCACGCGGCTAATAGACTACGTATGAGGATTATATTTTAATAAATGCACAAAAAGAATCAACTAAAAAAAACGTATCTTTTTCTTCGCCTTCTGCACCACGTTGTTCCATGCGATCTAATGATTTGCTCATTATGGCATCGCGAGTTGCAATGCCGTAATGAGCCAATAATGCTCCTTCTCTCTCTCATTGTTATTAAAAAATGCATCCACTTATTCGCCCAAATTTTGGGCGAATGACGTGGATGCCATATGATATATATATGTACACACACACACACACATATATATATATCATAAAATGCTTTATAAAATGCCAAATAAAAAAAATATGTATTCTTTAAATTTGTAAAATCATTTCTTGGCTAAATCTTGGTCAGAAAATTATAAAACAAATATGGAAATTTCCATAAAATTAGTAAAACCCTTACCAACCTTTAGTCAAGTATTCTAAGCCCGGTAAAAAATACTTATTCAATGCAAAGAAGTCAAATACCATGTAAACAATACTAAAAATTTTGAAGCAATAATAAAATCAAAGTGTAAGTCATTTATCTCTATTTTTATATGATAACATGCAAATATGGCCATTAAAACATATAGATGTACTGAAATATTCATCAATTAAACATTTTAATTTGCAAGTTATCAAAGTATAACTCAACAAACATTTTATTTTCTAACCTTAATGAATGAAATACATCTAACACATACATGAATCTATCATGAATTAATTTAAGCGAATCAATAGGTTAAATTTTTAGGACGTGGGGTGCCAAGTTTCACCTCATGCTCTATGACGTAAAAAAGAGTAAACTCTGTAATATAACATTACTATCATCAATTACCCATGTAAGTATAATCCTTCATCTATGTGATGATGTCGGACGTCATCTAGGACGTCGTCCGGTCAACACCGAATATGATTGTTCGGTGCCGATAAGGGATGTGTATCGGATAACGGCAGTGTCGTCGTCTGACGTTTACCCTCACGGGTATGTAACTACGTGATGCAGAGTGCCCTACGTGTCGTACGTGCAGGCTCCGACTCGAGGGAGGTGCCGAGCTCCAAGCTTGGACGAGAGTCGCCGAGCGGCGATGGTGACCTCTCGAACATCGTCAAAGCGACCGGGACATCTACGGCCGAACGGACTCAATCCATTGGGCTCGCACGTAACAGACGTACTCGTCCATACTGGTAAGACACTCACAATCGTAGCTATCTCTCGTTTAACCTCTCTCACCTACCTAGCCCGAGCGCGATGGATACGGGACGAAAAAATACTGCAAGAGAATAATTAAACGAGTGACCGGAGAGGACGAAGTACCTCGTCGATGGTGGCTCATAGTGCAGGATCTCGTCTTCGTTGGTGGCGTTTCGGAGCGGGTGGGGTGGAGAGATGGAGTAGACACGGCGGCTCGACGTGCAGCGGATGATGCCAGAGCTTCGTAAAGGTTGGCGGAAGACTCGTGGGGACGTCCTGCGTTCGAGGCGATGACCTCCTCGTGGCAGTGAGGAAAGGCGCCCCGGAGCGTCGTTCATTGAAACGTCATTGATCGGCGACGATCGGTGGGGCGCAGGGCGTGGTGGAGGAGTCTGGGGATGGTGCCCAGTGAGGTGGCGGCGCGGGCCAACGGCGTGCCCAGTGGTGGCGTCCCGCGACAACGGTTGCAGCTGCCCTAGCGGATGCGGCTGCTCCGGTGATTGCGGCGGCACCCGGCGCTGGCGGTCGGCTGGGGCGACAGCGGCCTCTCTAGCGGTTGCAGCCGGTTCTGCGGCTGCGGCGGCGCCCGCGTCTGGCAGCGACACCCGCCTCTGGCGGCGGCACCAGTGGCTGGGACAACGCCCGCGGTTGGGGGGCGGCGCCCACTGGTCACGACAACATCCTTTGGGGCAGCGGTGCCCGCGGCTAGGGGGTGGCGCCCGCTGGTCGCGGCAACGCTCTCTGGGGCGGCGCCCGCTGGTCGTGGTGACACCCTCTGGGGCGGCAGCGCCCGCGGCTGAGGGGCGGCGCCCGCGGCTGGGGGCCGGCGACCTCTGGGGCAACGGCGCCACGGCTGGTGGGGGCTGCCTCTGGCGGCGCCCGCGGGTCTTGGGCAGCCCGGCGGCTGTGCGATGGCAGCGCGCCCGTGGCGGCGGCCGCAAAGGGCTCCAAACAAAGCCCTAGAACGGGCGCGCGGGCGGGACAGAACGGACATGAATCTGGCCCCGTTCCATTCCGCCCATTCTCTCTCCTCTCTTTCCTTCTTTTTTTCTTCCTTTTTTCTCCTTTTTTTGTATTTTTCTAAACGTGAGATCAAAGATAGGCTAAAAATCAAACATTCTCTTCATTGGTCTCATTTTTAGGGGGCCTCCCTCTTCCTTTATATAGGGGAGAGGTTTGGGCCCCCTAAATGGATCAAAAGAAAGGGGAGACGAGTCCATTAGGGGCCCTTATATAATGGGCCCCCCATTACACATAGGAGGGGAAAAATAAAATAAAAAGAAAGGAAGGGGAAGGGGACGGTCCATTCCCTTGGCGATGAAAACGTGGATACGGGTCGCAATGCAGTGCGACAAAAACAAGACGATGAACTTGACCAAAACACAAAACATGACAAGAGACGATGAAAATCAAAAACGATAATCAAGCAATTCTTTCACCCGGTCTTTGATGACGGTGGCGGGTAGCATGAACGACATCGTTGACGATCCATGATGGCATGCGCCATCAATCCTCCTGGGGTCGGAAGAACTCGGCTCTGTAGAGTTGGGATAGCTGGCGGCGGCTTCTGGCGAGGGCCTGGTCATCGCTGGCGTGCGTCGCGCTCCGTGGTGTCAGACGTCGTCTAGGACATCGTCCGGTTGACACCGAATATGATTGTTCGGTGCCGATAAGGGATACGTATCGAATTACGGCGGTGTCGTCGTCCGACAGATCAAACCCTAACAGGTCGACGTAACTACGATGCAATGAATGGGTGTCCTACATGTCGTACGTGCAGGCTCCGACTCGAGGGAGACGCCGAGCTCCAAGCTTGGACGGGTCGCCGGGGGCGGCGACGGAGGCCTCTCGAACCTCGTTGGAGCGATGAAGGCGTCTACGGCCGAACGGAATCTATCCATAGGGCTCGCACGTAACAGACGTACTCGTCCATATCGATAAGGCACTCGATGATCGTAGTTCTCTCAATTCGTCCTATCTCACCTACCTAGCCCCAGCGCAGTGGAGTCAAGATGAAAATATACAGCAAGTGATAATTAAACGAGCAACGGAGAGGATGGCGTACCTCGTCAGTATGCTCATGGTGCAGGGTTTGTCGACGTCAGCGGCAATTCGGAGAGGGTGGGGCGGAGAGATGCCGGAGAGCGATCGGCGGCTTGACGAGCAAGATGATGTCGGAGCTTTGATAAAGGTCGGAGGAGGAGAGTGCGAAGGAGCGGCAATGAGCCGGCTCAAACGTGGGGCAGTCGTGGGCGCTCCTATTTACAGCGGAGCAGCGCGCGCAGGTGTAGGTAATTGGAAGACGCGAGCAGCAGCGCTCGGTGAGTCGGCAGTCCTCCAGTTAGTCCACGGGCGTTCGGCCAGAACAGCGGCGAGTACCAAAAGACAGGGGATTCGCAGCACCAACGAGCACCAGCCAAACGCTTGATGCACGCACTGGTCAATGGTCCTCGATGGTCCTCCTGTGGAGCATTTCCACGAGCAGGCACTGGGACACTAGCGGGTCGGTCGGCCTGGTCCCCCTAGTCAATCTTCCCCTCCGTGTAGTGCACGCGTTCAACGGAATGCGGAGGTAGCTCGCCCACACAGCAGAAGGGAGTGTATTGTGCACTCTCGTAGCGGCAAGCCGTTCAGAAGGATGCTCACCCGGTGACAAAACCACTCAAAGGTCTTCCCTCGGCGAAGACTTTCCCGGTCGAGCAGAATACCGCCCGATTAACGGCAGTAGTTTCAACACCCGCCCGTAGTCGAGGATTTGCCGTGGCCCTGCATGGACAGAGCGATCGATCCAGTCACCGGTCGAGGGAACGGGACTCTCATTCTCGGATGCACGGGCAATTAACACGTGATTCCTCCGCATGGGATTGATGAGGCAGATGTTCCGCCGGGAGCTGCAATTTGCAATTCGCAAGGCGGAAAGGGCGGTTACAATTCGCCGTGGATTGCCGAGCCTACAATTTGCCCAATTCGCCGTGGGTTGGGCTGATGTTCCACGGATTGCCGAGGCGGAAAGGGTAGCTACAATTCGCAAGTGTATGCCCACCCCGATAGGGGAGACATCAACCTCGAATTTTGGCTGAGGAAGGGTCGTCGGGAAGCACCCCGTCTGCCCAGTTTTCCTCCCCTTCTTCTCCTTTGATCTCTCTTCCTCCTTCCTCTCTTCTATCTTCACTAGTTGAGACCAAGAAGAATGCACAACACAACTTCATCGATATTTTCTGGTCTAAGGACTTAGGGCGCCCGTCTCCTCCCTTATATAAAGGGGGGAAATGGGGGGCCTTAAAAGGGTCCATTTGGGGAGCCCTTATAAATGGGCTCCCCCTTACAATAAAGAAAAAAAAAGGCATTAAAAAGGGGAAATTGAGGGGGAAATGGGAGAGAAAAAAAAGAAGCAAGGGGGGAAGGGTTAGAGAAAGGCCCATCCCCCTCGACAACGAAACGACGGTCGGACGAGCGTCGCGAACGTGACAAAACACGATGAAAATGAGACGGACGAGAATGGAAAAAAGAGACAAAACACGAGAGAGAGAGAGAGAGAGAGAGAGGAGAAAACGGAAAACATAGCTGGAGCAGCTTCACCCGGTCTTCAACGTTGAGGGGGCACGGCGCGGATGATGTCGATGACGATCTTCGATGGTGTGCGCCATCATGTGAGATTCCATAAATGACTTAGGGTATGGTAAACTATCTGTTGGGCATCTCATCCAATATTCATTGACATAATATATTCATTATAATGCATCTATCATGCTTATAATTGAAGTCCAAGAATACATGCATTAATTGAGTGATATATGACGAGATCGTGATATGGTGATCATTATTCTTTAAATATGTGTTCTAATAATTTCTATTCAAATTATACTCATGAAGCAAATCAAAATATATGAAAATAATACTTGTGTTTAATCCTGCTCGTATGATGAGTAATATAGCCGATCATTTAGCCATTCGTGTGAGACACTAAGGACAAATAATGGATGCTCCTTGGGAGAAGAGTTCACTAATTGATCTATATAAATACTGGAATGGTATAATACCTAATATCAATCAGGTTGATTCATGTCAAGGATTTATTAGTGGTCCTTAGATACTAGATACTAAAGACATAGTGCGGATGGACTGTAGTGTTTTGCATATGACATATGAGTTTTTAATAATAAGATTGAAAACCCTCCTTATATGTGAAATCAAGTCCATGATAACATTTACCTTTTGCATTCATCTATATCATCATTTGCTAAATTTAATGCTTAATTGTCATGATTATGATTCATGTTATCGTTATTTTATGATATTTTCACGCTTACCATGACACTACACTAAGTATTAATTGTTATGTTATTTAAAGGGCAATTATATCATTTATTCATGTTAGACCTTTCTCAAGGTCAAAGCATTTTACATTAACCACATTTATTTACTTTAGTGCTTTCAAGACTTAAAAAGGATGAACAAGGAAGCAAATAAACATAAGAAGATTAGAGGAATCAAAGTAAACTCTCAAATTTTTCCTTCTTTGACTTTTCTCTTCAAACTAGTGATTCATGTAAACAAACTGTTTTATGTAATTATTTATTTCAGGTGGCATGGTTTTAAAGAATATTAAAATCTAAACGCCAAGGGAGAAAATTTCATTTAAAGTAACTTATAAATTAAAAGATACCAAATTTCTAAGTTATCTTATTTATTTCATAATAGTAATGAATTTTGGGGGCAAATTTTTTAAAAAAAATAAATACTTGTGGACCCACGAAAGTAGATAACCTGGCTGTACTTGTATGGCGGCCTTCCAACCAGCCAGCACACCTAATTTGGCCCAGTGCATCGCCTACGTGGCACTCGGTGGCCCATAGGTTGCCAACAGAAGTTATTTTGAAACTATTTTCAGTGTCATCCTTTTGTACTCTTCCAAGAATTACAAAATTTCCATATAGGATTACTATTCAGAAGTTCTATGCAATTACACATGGAAGAATGTGAGTAATTGGATGAGATCAAATGATCATCGTTTTCCCTCAAACTTGACACAACTATTTTGCAGGAACTACAGCTGCATATTTCCATTTTTTTTTCAACCAAATATCTCAATTTTGGTGGTAGTAATTGTATTTTGAATCCTCTTTCTATTAAGATTTAATCCCCATATCGTTGTTTGACCACTACACTCTCATGTACGTTGCAGTTTTTGTGCATTAACTTTTGAGATACATATCTCTGTAGTCAAATATTCAACTTTCATGATTTGTGTATATTTGTAATTCTCTTTTACCAAGATTTCCCTCCATGATATCGGCTGCTTACTAAATTTATTGGCTTTGACCAGATATTATGAATCATGACATTTTTAAAGCATTGAGATTAAAATTTGATATCAATTTCATCTCCTCTATAAAAATTCACATTTTTTATAGAAAGCGTTCACTGAATTGATCCGTATAAATCACTGAATGGTATTATACCCAACTGTCAATCAGGTCGATTCATGTCACGGTTGTGAAAGTGGTCCTTAGACCTGAGACACCAAAGACGTCTTGTGGACGGACGGTTGTACCTTGGCCATACTTATCATATGAGTATGGCTAGATAGTGCTATTCTATCTGGATACTTCGATGTCCTTCTCACGTATCCTTCAAATAGGAATGTTTAGAACACACGCTTAAAAACTAGTGATCTCCGTATTACGATCTCATCATAATTCACTAAGTCCGATCATGTATTCATGGACTTTATTATAAGCATCACAAGCACACTATAATGAATATTTTCTACCAATGAACATTGAACGAGTTGTGGAATGTGTGATTGGCTTGTCGGTGATATATATTTCCATCAGAGAGGGGGGGAGGGGGGAGGAGAGAGGGTAGGGGAGAATGTTAGAGGGAGAGGGCGAGAAAGAGAGAGAGGACGAGAAAGAGGGGAGGGCAGAGGGGAGCACGAGAGAGGGGAGAGAGAAAGAGAGGCACGTTAGGGTGGGGTTTGACCATCTCGGTCTGGTCTGGGTTTTTGTTAGACCCTAAACATAACCTAAAGTGTGGCCCGGTTCCAGTCCAATCTTGTCTGGTTCTGGCCCAGTCTTGGTCCGAACCTGGTCCAGCCATGTTGACAGGTCTAAGTCAAAATAAAGGAATGGCCATGGACTTATTGTAAAATGAATAATATATTGCATAATGATCTATAAAATCTATCTTGGAAGATTAAAAGAAGAATAAACTAAAGAGAAAAACAAGAATATACAAAGGGAAGAAGAAGAAAAAGAACATATGTAAAAATAAGGAGAAAAGAAGAAAAAGTGAAGAAGAAGAACAAGAACATATGTAAATAAGGAGGAAGAAGGAAAAAAAAAAGAAGATAAAAAAAGAACATATTATGAAAATAAGAAAATAAGAAGAAATGAAGAGTAAAAGAAGAAGAAGAAAAATAGAGGAAGAAGAAAGAAAGAAGAATGAAAGATGAAAATAAGAAAATAAGGAGAAATGAAGAGTAAAAGAATAAGAAGGCAATAAGAATGTACGATGAAAAGAATAAAATACGGATAAATGTATAGTAAAAGGAGAAGAAGAAAAATAGAAGAAGAAGAACGATAATATAAGATTAAAAGAAGAAAATAAGGAGAAATCCAGAGGAAAAGAGGAAGACAAAAAATAGAACAAGAAAATAAGAGTGGAAGATGAAAAGACAAAAATATGGAGAAATGAAGAGTAAAAGAAGAAGAACACAAATAGAAGAAGAAGAAAATAATAATGCAAGATGAAAAGACGATTGAGTGGTCAAGATAGGATCGTCCACCCTTGGTATAAGAGGTGATACTCTAGGAAGACTATGCGATGAAGTCCTTGGCCAAGAAGGGTTTGACAGTTGACCATAGCCTAAGTCACCCAAGAAGCGTCAAGTGGATGAGGGATTATACGTACACGGTAAGAAATGATGAATAGGTTCTATGAATGAGTCGATACACACTCCTTTGTATCTTCTAGAACACTAGGTGTAGCTTGGCAACCCATGTGTTGGAGAGTCGACCTATCGACTGGGTTAAATCGATCCGACATTAATTAATCTATATGATGATATAATTAATTAATTTAGAAGGCTAATAAAGGTTATTGGGCCACTAGAGTCGTTAACTAGGTTGATGCATGGGCCTAGAGGGTCATACACAAATGGTCTTTTGGACGTCGAAGGATATACTTAAGTTTTGGGGATTTTTATGAAAAATACCCACTTAGTAGAAATAGGGGAAGGCCCTGAAAGAAATTCACCCAGGCCAGAATTGTTCAGGGACCGTTCCCCTTCTTCTTCCATCTCCCAACACCCCCTCTCCCACCCTGATCTGATCGGGATGACGTAATGATGCCGACGGAGAAAGAACAGGGCTCGTCAACGAGAAGGAGGAGATCCGACGTGCTGAGGACCGCGTGGATACGTCTAGAGGCTGCACACATGAGCAACTCGACTTGGCTCACTCCGAGGTCCAAGAAATCACAGATGCGATCCGTGGAAAGGTACTTCATTTTAATATTTTTGTTTATGCCGTTTGATTTCTCAAAAGTCTTCCATTGCGTGTTGTTTTAATTTCTTCATCCAGATCTAGGCTTCTATAACTCAACATATATCTATGTTTATAGATTTGGAGAGTAGTGATAACCGTCTTGACCTATCTCTATAGATCGGTATTCTCAATACGTAGGTTACTTCTCCAAAATCCCTTCATGGAGAAGATATTTGACAATCATTCTTTTATCAAGTTTAACACTCCTACATCATTCTCAATGAGTGGAATGTACTCTACATAAAGAATATGATAATTATGATTGTATTTGTGCACCCACTAGACTTCATGTATACTCGCATGGCTCGTTCTTCATTCTCAATGAAGACATGATATTTGATCTCTATTAAAACTCATATTCTAACTTCAGAATGCATGCTTCAATCCATAATTGGATTCTGGCAGCTTGCACTCTCAGATGTATATTTTTAGGTTGTATCAAATACATCTTCATCCATTTCTAGATTCCATAATCATAGTGCGATTCTCTGGCAAAAATGATTATTGTGGACTTTATCATGGCAACTAGTGTGAAGCCTTCCTCCATGAACTTTTCCTTTGAACTATTTCAATTTGTCCATCACCACTAATCTTTATCATAAGATTCACTTACTCATAATGGGTAACATACCCTTAGAGTGTCAACCAAGTTTCAAACTTGGTTGAGATGTGTGGACCAAATTTCAGAATCCATATGTTCTCGCTCATTCCAAAAGTCCATGTTCTCAGTAACATTTAATAAAATATCCCAACTTTGAGCATATCCACCAACGTCCAAAAATATTGCATGTGTGACCCTCTAGGCCAATGTATCATTCTAGTTAATAACTTCAATGCCAATAAATGCTATTGGGCTGACTTGATTACTTACTTCTATCATATATAGATTAATTAGTCACTGGTATATTTAATCTAATTGATTGTTTAAATTATCAACCCGTGGGCTTGCCAAGCTATACGTCCTCCCCTAGAAGATAGAGTACATGTACTCATGGAACCTTTATTTTCATCAGTTATTGTGTGTATTTAATCCCTCATTCGTTTGAGACTCTTTCATGACTATGGGTACAATAAATCGTCAAACCCTAAATGATCATTATAGTTAGTACTAATGCATAGAAAAATCATAAGATAACAACTTCGTTGATACTTCCTCTATATTGGTTAGGGACTTAACACCATCATCATCTTTGAGTCAATGTCCTATAATACTGAGGGTGGTTGATCCCATCTTGTCTATGCAATCACCTTTGTGGACTTGTTTTTGCATCTGAGCTAGGATGGTTTGGAATACCCTGATAAGGGCCTCGTAGGTCGGAGTCAAAACTCAACCGTCCATCCACAAGGTATCTTAATTGGCTCAAATCTAAGGACCACTTACAAGATCGCGCCATGAATCAACCTAATTGACCATAGGTATAATACCATTCATGGATTCATACAGATCAATTTAATGAACTTTTTCCTGAAGAGCACCCACTATTTGTCCTTAATGTCTCCACATTAATGACTATTGGATAACTCATACTCATAATATGAGTGGGACAAGACAGTGCTATTTCATCTGGATACTTCAATGACTTTCTCGAGTATCCTTTGAATATGAATGTTTAGAACACATGTTTAAGGACTAGTGGTCTTCGTGTTATGATCTCATTATAATTCACCCAGTCATTGCATGTATTCATGGACTTCAACTATAAATAACATTCATACATACATAATAATGACTATATATTGTATTAATAAATATGGAATGAGACATGGAATGTGAGATTGGCTTGCAGGCTACACATATTTTCAACATTATTCATGGACTTCATCATGTGAATTATAATGAATTGATTGTATTAATGAAAATGAATGAGATGTGAAATTTGTGATATGCTTGCCAACCACATATTTTTCCATCACTAAGAATACAACATAGATAAAAATTTATGATAAGAAATGGGCCCTTCCTTTCTTTTTACCATATACAACCCCTATGGGCCCTTCCTTCCTTTCAAGGTTTGTTAATAAATGAATTGATGCCTCCAAGTACATATGGAATTCCAAAATGACAAAATAGTTAATTTCAACATTAGTGACCTGCAATATGAACTTTAGTTAAAAAATGAGTTTTGTGATATTATTTTGATGTTTTATTTGTCATTGTTGATTTAGTTGTTTTTCTACTTTAGGTGTTTTTACTCAACTTAGACACAAATACACATCAATTGGGGTGGAGTGATTGTTATGTAATGCAGATTCATTTGGTTTGCATGAGAATGACTAATCAACCAATCATAATAGCCCAACCAGTTATTCCTACCTGAAAATTCCTTAATGGACTGTTATTACAATTAAGTAATTCAGCTACTTTACATCGTCTTCCTTGATAAATCACAAACAAAAAATTAGAATGAAAATGATGTCGTAATAAACTTTTTAATCAAATCTTCATTTTGAACATCAAACTAATTACTCCTGAAGCCAAAAGCCTCAAGAAACTTCTAATTTAAACGGCCAAATACATGAACATATCCATCTGCAACAAATGACACAGTTGAAGAAAGAAAGAGAGGACAACAATAGTTCCTCCGAAAATCATCATCAAAAATCAATATTTAAGGTTTAGACTAGCATCATTCGTTTAATTCAAATAACTCAACTCCAGAAACTGCGAATGCACTTAGTTCTTGTTACAAGATCTGGATACTTATTAAGAAGGGACGGGACATTATCACATTTCTTTTGTCACTGTCGGCGGGCTGGACGGAACGGATGACGGCCGGTTATCAGAGTAAATTGTTGGCACTTCAGCACTTGTGACGAGCGGGACGTAGGAGGCAGCACGAAGAATTTCGTTTAATATTCTGAGGGTTGGCTGATGACGGTAAAAGACGGAACGGATGACGGTCGAGTGGTGATAGAGTGGCAGAATGGAAAATAATGCGATTTCTGATGGCATATTAATGATAACGGGCACTTTATAAATCTCCCGCCACTCTGTCAGACTGTCGCCCTCGCGCTCGATCTATCTCTGGGCCTTCTCGAGCTGGTGGATCTCTTCGCTTGGCTTCAATGGAGCGGGCAATGGCGGCATTCGCGATTTTCACGGTCTTCTTGTTCATCCATTCGACGGTGTCAGTGGCTAGTAACCCCGGTAATTCCCGATCCCCTCGCTTAATCGGCCTTTGAAAGGAGAAAATCGGAAAACATCACACGGATCTGTTGTTTTCCCAAAGAATGCCATCTTTTTTTATCTTGTCATCTGGGTTTTAGATGCCGTGGTTTCTTTGATGTTTCTTGGTAGGCGTGTTGTGATGGAAGATTCAGTTTGTAGTGTTTGATCCCGATGATGTTGCGAGGATAAATCTAATTCTTTCCTCTAATCGACGGGGTGGATGCTCTTCCTCTAATTCTTTCATCATTTTCATCTTCTGATGTCACGAGAGAATGTGTCTGATACTCGTTTTTTCGGGATTAGTCTGGATACGACACATATTTACCACAAAATGCACGGTATTTCTTACTTCTACTTAATTCGGATTATCCAGAATTCGTGTCCATTTATGATCATGAAATCTGCCGTCCTCTTATTTCGTTCATCGTCATTGACTTCATTTGTAAGGGGTTTTTAAGTGTCGCCCTTTGTAGTTCAGTACGAGACGGCTGGACCTGAATCCTGAATCAGACTGAAATTTACCACGAAATTAGTGCGGTGAAGGACCTCTGTGGGTTGAAATTATTGTATTAACATCCGCCTCGTTAAGTCGAGTAGATTAATAGATTTGTCTGAGCATATTCGGATTTCTGAGAAAGATGAACTTCAGATGCTTTCTATGCAAAGTTTTAGCGCACTCTTGCGGCCCATACAAGGACCAAGCACTATGCAAGCCTAAGTCGATCACCTCTTTCCGTTGACCTCCAATCCAGAGGAAAAAACCCAGAATTTCTTTTTTAATATGAGATGCACATCTGAATTTCACCTCTACATCAGAAAGTTTATTCCTCCTGCATTTTGCTCTCCAGTATTTAATTAATTTCACTAGGAAATAATCTAAGCAACCATATTCTAAATACCGTTCTTGGGAGTTTAATCGGACGATTTATTTATCTTCACCATCTAATTGAGTTTGGCGTCATCGATTTCGATGACGAATTCATAATCCTCTTTTGTCATCGTCTATAGTTATGGTCCATTTTTTAACGTTCCTGAGATGCGAGAGAAAAAGACAAACTCGTCATCGTCATGTGCCTGAAGGAGGATGATGAGGCCAAAGACGGTATGGGATATTTGATGACGATATTCGATATTTGATGGATGTTATACAGAAACTGTATGCATATCGGACGGTTTTTTGGATGGGATGGTTTCCGGAGGGGATGGTTTGGGACGATCCCAACGAGAATGGGTAGTGGGAGGAGCAGAACACCGTTCCTAACTGTCCAGCATCCCCGTCCCAGATATTCCTGCACTATAGTAGCAACCTATATCCGATATCGTTATCCGATTCAACATTGTCCAGATAGTGACATCCTAGATTATTATAGTTTTGATACGTCATGTCTGTATGGAACAGGCAACCCAGCAGATGAACTGGTGGAGGTGATCAATGGCAACCGCAGTGCGCACAAATCAAGCGTGCTGGTGGCGAACCCAGGCCTGGGCTGCCTCGCCCTTCAGTACATCAAAGCCTATGAAGGCAGCTGTGGCGATGTCGGCCCCAACGGGAAGAAACCCGCCAGCTCAGCCTTCGTTGATGTCTTCTCCCCAGCGTGCGGTGTCCAGGCACCGACTCTCGCGCCATTGACCGGCCGCCTCCTCGGCTGCCAGACACACTACGTGCTGCCATCCGAGGCCTTCTCCTCCATCTTGATCCGGAACAGTGGCGGCCTGGACATTCTCTACAACAAGAACCACACCCAGGTTGGCGCCGCCGTCAGTGGCACTGATGGTGGCTCCCCCTACTTCTGGTGCGTCCTGTTCAGCGCCGGCGCACCCAATTCCACCTTCGTGCTCGACGGGGGCATGCCCAAGACTGTCCGCCCAGGCTGCTTCAGCGGCGCCCATGACGACTGCAGCAGCGCCACTGCCCCCGCCCCAGTCCTTCTCTTGACCATCCTCCTTGCCACCCTTTTCTCATCTCTCACCGTATGATCTGACTCGGCTTGGAAGTTTGACTTTTTTTTTTAAATCCAGGTCAAAATGGGTTGATGCAAGCGGCTCTCAGACCCGGTGGTTACGAAGTAAAAGTGCTTGAAAACAACCTTCTTTTCTTTTGCTCCTATAGTCTCGCATCGCTTCTGCTCATAAATCTCTCCTAAAGTTGCGCCCAGCGGCGGAAAATTTTCCGGGCTAGAAGGGGCACCGGACTGGGTCCTCTAGTAGGAACAGGTTGGTCAGAGAATTGCCATGGCTGCTGTCCCAGTCGTCGCCGTCAGACGGGGCGGGCGGCGGAATGATCTCCGGATCTGGGTTTCCGAGAGCGTGCCTGGCAGTATAGTGCATGGACACGGACGGGACGGTTTTTTCGTCCCGGGACAAAAAAATCGTCCGCGTCCAAGGATATGTACGAAATTCGGGATGAAAATTTGTCCCGGGGACGACCAGACGGGATGGTTTTTGTCCCATGGGACGAAAAAACCATCTGTCTGGAGGTCTCGGACGATGGACGGATGAATCTGGATGAAAAGCCGCTGGATTCACATCCGACGGATGAGATGTAGCCATGCAGCCTCGCTAGCCACGCGATATCCGATGATGAGGACGGGCGCAACGGACGTCGGGGAAGCGTATGCAGATGACGAGGACAGGAGAAGTGGCAGCGGAGGGGAAGGAAGTATGGCGTCCATAGGAGAAGCAAGGTGGCACCGGAGAGGGAAAAAAAGTACGAACCGGGAGAGGTGGCACCGTATGCCGACGTTGAGGAGGGGGAGGGGCAGATAGCCAGTTAGCCACCGGACGGGAGAGACAACGGATGACATACCTTTAATTAAAACTGGTTTTTTTCGTCCGGGACGAGGGACGGGACGGTTTTTTCCCCAGACGGGACGAAAAATCGTCCTGGGAGGACTGGACGGGACGGGTTTTGTACCGTCGGACGAAAAATTCGTCCCGTCCTTTGTCTCTGCACTGGCTCCGGAGGTCGGACGGGACGAAAAATCGTCCCGTCCTGTCCATTCTCCACGTCCAGGACGATCCGGAACTATATCTTGTGGAGTGGGGATCAACGGCGGCTAATCCGACGGCTGAGGAAGCGCCACGACATAGATGCGGACGGGCGTTCTGGCCAGTGATGGAATCCGTTTGGAACGGATTACGTCGGGCTTTGCTTTCTCGCGCGTGCGAGTCCCACGTGCGACTACGTTCCAGATCAGCAGGCCGAATAATCGAAGCAAAGTAGCGTCTTCCGATCCTGGCCGTCCATTTCACAGACTCTTGGGAGGATCCACCAATCGGAGGAATCTGGGTGGATCTACTCAGATAGTACGGACCCTACATGAAGGCCCACCGTCATCCCACGTGGCAGATTCTGGTACTCTCGCAACAGGCAAATCAAATCTGGTTTTTCTGCCATTTTTACCCTTGCTTTGTGTTTGAATAACGCCTTTTTGGTTATGGATAAGGAGGGTACAATTGTACAAGAGAGGTTTAAATCTTGCCCCTTTTGACAGCAAGGATAGGTATAAAAACTGATCAGTTGAGTAGATAGAACCGAGCAGTTGCATACAAACGCCTTGATTTTGATTGATTTGGAAGAAGAGGAAGAACAGAAATCGGAAATGTTCAGTGCCGCTCCCCGTCCGTCTTCTCCGATCCGTAATTTTCCCCGATGCCGATCAATCGTCCGGCATTCCTGTCGCGGGATCGTCGTTTGCGGGTGAGTTTTCGATCATGATTGTTTGTTTTTTTTAAAAAATTTGCGGCCATTGACGGCATTCGTTTTTGAGTTGGATTTCGTCTGTGTCGTGCTCATTATCTTCTATCTTCATCAGAGGCACAAGGATTTTCTCCAGGATTGATCGAGGTAGAGAAGATTACACAGCGCCGAGGCCTTTTGCGTCCTCTGTGGTTTCCATTGAAGGAAAACCCGGCCACGATGAACTCCGCTTGGATAGGCTGCAGCCGCCAGACCTGGAGAACCGATGCAGGCTGAAGAGAGTCTTTGGACGTTTCGTCGCGCGGGAGGCCTTGTTGGAGGAGGAACTCTGGGTAAATCTTATTGAAAGACGCTTTACTATTTTTTAATCGCCAAAAAATTGCGTATAAGCTTGTGTTTTATCTGTAAATGTTTTTAAATTCTTATTTACCATGTCCGTTGTTCGTCTCCTATCAGACGGCATCATGGCTAAGAGCTGAAAGCCATTACGAAGATCAGCCATACTTGCGGTTATTATAATAATCAGAACAAAGAATTCGATTCCACGGCTTTGGAACGCTGATTTCGATGCAATTTTCCTGCAGATATGTGAAGAACTATAAGAAGATGTTCGCAGAACAGGTGATTATTAACCTCTGTTAGTATGGCTTTATTATCCCCTTCACTGTTAATTCTCAATTAAGGAGATAATTCTGCTAGATGGAAAGACCAGGTATACTGAGTATTCATTAAATTAATGAAGGGTCTCATTTCTCGATCACAACATATTTATAGTAAGATTATTTGTAAATATATATTTTTCGGTATTGTTGAGATTTTGTTATTGAATTACGAAGCCGGTCTCGTACCTTATGGCTCAATTAAATCTGAAAATTCTCTCATTTTTCACGTTGTCCTCAGGAGTTTGCCGCATTAAAGAGAAGGTGCAACCCACAGAATGCAGAAAAGTGCATTTGCATTGTGGTGGTATGGCTCCGTAATCTCTGATAAGATCGTTTGCAAATCCTTCACCAGTTCCTTAACTGTTAATTCAATCAATTTGGGAAAGTCGGCTGATCTTCTTATCATCGGGAAAAGAATTACATCTTTCCTGAGCCTGTACAAGAATGGGGATTCTGAAACATATTGCGACTTAAGATGTATGATATTTAGGAAGATCATGTACAGATAAACGTCACATTAATAGATAATGCAGACCATCATTTTGATAGTAGAAGACTAAGGTATTTTTCTACGATTTGAACAAAGCCAGGTGAAGAGAGAAGATAAGGACGTCAAGCGGACTGTTCTTAACAGTGTTGTTGCTTCGCTTGACCTCAGCGTACGACTTCTCTTACGCGGGGAGGCGTATCCCAGTGTATTTTTCCGCCCTTCAGTGCTCAAATTTTATTATTTAAATCTTATTTCCCTCCGTGGGTAATGATCAGCACTCTTTCTGTTCGTGTTCTTTCTGCAAAAAAAAAAGGATCGGGCGGCATCGTCTTTCTCCAACGTCTACAGAGAAGACGGTGCAGGCTACGGATACATAGGAAATCTGAGCGTGGCAAAATGCGCACGGCGCCAAGGGATTGCTAGCAATATGCTCTACCTAGCCGTAGAGGCAGCAAAATCAGAAGGTAAAATATCATACTATCCCTCTTTTAGAAATCATTCATTTTCCATATAATCATTCATTCAGCTTATTGTTACCCATCAGAATTATTGTCAATCTTTGCTTGAACAACTGAAAAATGCGATCCAATTCATCAAACGGCAGGAATTGACCAAGTTTTTGTGCACGTGGATCGCGAGAATACTGCAGCTCGGAAGCTGTACGAGAAGCTTGGATTCGAGGTAAACATATAAGCGTATGACCCAATCGCGAACGAAGCTTGTTCATCTGATATCATGTTTCTAATTTTGGCCAGGTGGTCGATCTTTCCCCGTGCACCGAACCCGTCAGAGGACAGAGGCTTTTGATGATTTTAAAATGCTAGTGTTTATGTTAGGGAATGGTCACGTTCAGCTTACAGCCTCATATGCAGGTGGAGGGAATTCTCCTGTTCATATGTAAAGATCAAACGGTGTAACAAGATTTCTCCTTCTGGACCCCTCCAAGATGATCAAAGAGTTGCAGGTGTTTTTGTTTTATTTTATAGCACTGATAAAATTGAAGAAAGTATTTTATGATGAAAAACAATAATAATTCGTGTTAAAGAACTTTCTCAATGCACACTAGAGAAAATCAAAGCGTTGCAGGTGATCGATTTGCTGTCTGGCTTTGGCAAAACTGAAGTGAAGATATTTTTCGCTCAATGTTCTGGGGAAACCTGCAACAGTTCTTTTTGGCAAGCACAAAGAAATCGAAGCACTGGGAAGTGCTAATAATGTGTGCATAAGCAATTTTTCCGTTCTCCTGTTCATAGCTAAATGTTAAAACATATCAGCAAAACATTTATCAGGACGTATCCAAGAAGATCAAAGAGATGTTTTTATCTTGGCAGCTGGAAAATTGCAGCAAGAGATTATTCAAGTTTTCCTCACTGATCCTTGCCAGCGCTTCCGCTCCGGCAGACCCGCCTCAACCACTTCTCCTGCACCGCGGTGAGGCTCAGCGGCGAACCAGAGACAGCTCCGGCGGAAGGCATCTCAGCGGGGAGCGCCGCGGCGGTGCTCTGGAACGCGTTCAACACCAGAAACGCCAGAACCGGCGACAAATCCAACGTTCCTCCGAGCGGAGGGATGATCCCGCGGAAGATGTTCAGGTACGGATCGCAGATTGAGCTACAATTAACAAGAAAATTTTCTCACCGAGCAAATAAAGATCTTATTTTTCTTACATTTCTATGTCGCTTTCCAGAGATTTTTTTAGTAAGGAGCGGTGGGCAGGCTACCTCAACGGGGATACCACCGCCGGCGGGGCGTTGGGGAACCATGTCAGCACGAGGCGGACGACGAGCAGCGTGTTGTAGATGTTCAAGAAGTTGTTGATGCCGTTGGCCACGACCAGACCCGCGACCGAGTCGCCCGGCAGCACGGCGGCGAACCCTTCAGCCGAGAGGGAGGAGACCCGCGGGGGGTGAGGAAGCTTCGCGCTCGTCGCTCGGAGAAAACGCTGGAAATCGGCCGGGAAGCGGAGGATCGACGCCGCGATTCTCTCCGTGGCGGAGCGGATTTCTCCGGCAAGCGCGGCGGCGGGGTCGGCGCGCGGCGGCGCTCGGCCGCGCGCGGCGGAGGCGAGCGAAGGGACGCGGCGGAGCGCCGACGAGAGCAGGCAGTTCTCCTCCGCCATGACTCTTCCTCTGCGGCAGAGGCCCGGGACGACGCGCCCTGAAGCGGATAACGTTCATCCGCCCGCCCCACGATCAATCTCATCCGTTGGTTTTGGTTCTCATCCAGGTATACTATACCCGCCGCTTCTGGCCCCAAGATTTCCACCAATGCTAACCACAGAAAAAAAAAAAATCGATGTTTTGTCGCAGGCAGCCGGAGAGTATCCAGTCAGTGATTCGAAGGGGAGTCGAGAGAAGTTCATGGCGACTCATCTTCTCCGATTAGCTCGACCTCCGAGTGTCAGCAGTGGGCAGGCGATCGCGGCGGGTAAGTCTCAAAGGAAGTGTGGTGTTCAACGAGGTCGAAACCATCGTCATCGGCTGACATGGGGGCAGAGGATTACGCGTGCCAAGGCGGTGGAAATCAGCGCTCCGACTCTGAGCTCGCAGGTGCAGCCGGCGGAGATTTCTGGGGCGTCCTTCTTGCTCGAAGTTGATGGGATGATGTGCGGAGGATGCGCGGCCAGAGTGAAGACGGTGCTCTGCGCCGACGCGCGGGTGGACTCCGCGGCGGTGAATTTGCTCACCGGAACCGCGGCGGTTCGTCTGAGGAACGGCGGAGAAGCGGTTGTGGTGGAGGAGTTGGTCAGAAGGCTGACAGAATGCGGGTTCCCGACGAAGAGGAGGGGGGTCGGCGTTGGCGTTGGGGATAGCGTCAGGAATTGGAAGGATGCGGTGGAGAGGAAGGAGGAGCTGCTCCAAAGGAACAGGAATCGGGTGGCTTTTGCGTGGACGCTGGTCGCGCTTTGTTGCGGATCTCACGCGTCTCATATCCTGCACTCTCTCGACATCCATGTTGCTCATGGTGGGTGTATGGCTTTGGAAGATTTGATTTGGTCTTGGGTCGCCGTCGATTTGCTTCCTGCTTATAGATTTTAATTATTTTCAGGTTTTTTTTTTGTTCTTTGTTGAAGCTGAGATTTGATCGTTGTACCCGAGAATTTGTTGTGCGCAGGCTATTATTTGCAATTCGTGTTCGATTGATTTCTCCTGTTTTGTTATTATTTGCAATTCGTGTTCGATTCGATTTGGTCTTGGGTCGCCATCGATTTGCTTCCTGTCTATAGATTTTAATTATTTTCAGGTTTTTTTTTGTTCTTTGTTGAAGCTGAGATTTGATCGTTGTACCCGAGAATTTGTTGTGCGCAGGTTATTATTTGCGATTCGTGTTCGATTGATTTCTCCTGTTTTGTTATTATTTGCAATTCGTGTTCGATTCGATTTGGTCTTGGGTCGCCGTCGATTTGCTTCCTGCTTATAGATTTTAATTATTTTCAGGTTTTTTTTTTGTTCTTTGTTGAAGCTGAGATTTGATCGTTGTACCCGAGAATTTGTTGTGCGCAGGTTATTATTTGCGATTCGTGTTCGATTGATTTCTCCTGTTTTGTTATTATTTGCAATTCGTGTTCGATTCGATTTGGTCTTGGGTCGCCATCGATTTGCTTCCTGCTTATAGATTTTAATTATTTTCAGGTTTTTTTTTTGTTCTTTGTTGAAGCTGAGATTTGATCGTTGTACCCGAGAATTTGTTGTGCGCAGGTTATTATTTGCAATTCGTGTTCGATTGATTTCTCCTGTTTTGTGATTTCAAGGAGGGTTTTGGGAATTACTGCACAACTCCTACGTGAAATGTGGTCTCGCTGTCACCGCATTACTGGGACCTGGCAGAGGTAACTTGCTTCTGTTTTTGTACATTTGTTCATAAAGTTGTCTTTATTATTTTTGAATACTTTAAACCACTTGTGGCCTCTTCAACTTTGAAAGACTTTTGAACGTTGAGGCGTTTACTTGTGTGGAAAACCCTGCGTATATGAAATATAGGGAACCTGGGTAAATTGGAAGGTAGCTGAAAGGTTGCGCTCGCTTCTCCATTTATCACGTTATAGCGCCTTTTTTTTTCTTCCAAAAGGGTGTCTATCGTCGTTTCTTATCTGTCATTTTTATGTAACTGTTCATTGAGCTGAAAAGTGTAAATTTCTACCTTAGTCTCTCAACTCCGAGTCCCATATGCTGTAGTTTCTGGCCAGATACGCATAACTTTGGTTATCTAATCGTCTGTCTCGATGCAGATTTACTCGTGGATGGTCTTAGAGCTTTTAAAAACGGATCCCCAAACATGAATTCCCTTGTGGGTTTTGGATCCATTGCAGCGTTCATCTTAAGTGCTGTATGTTGCCTTGCTATCCGGACTAATCTTCCAGTGAAAACCTTATATTTATTGGTTTTTGCTCTTCGTTTTCAGGTCTCCCTGCTGAATCCAGGGCTTGATTGGGAAGCATCATTTTTCGATGAACCGGTGAGTTGTTCAAGTTTCGATATTGTTCTCTAAAGCTTCAGGTCTCTCAGTCATAGATGCACATTGGATGAAATAAACTCCACCCACTTCCGAGAAAAAGATGTTCTTATCCCAGATAGATATTAATGCTAATAGGTCCTGGAGCAGTTGGTGAAGTTTTTCTTTCTGTAAAGGAGTAGTAGTTCTAGTTTTTATTTAGCTAAGGCCAATTCACATATTTAAAATATTGCTTTTACTCTGACACTTGCTTCTCTCTAGGATATTCCCTGCCAAATTATTTCTGTTAAAGTAAGAAAGAGATGGAAGAAAGATGCATCGTGACGATGAAAAAATCCTAGGGTTTCATTCCAATTTCGAGTCGAATTACTGAGCAATTTCGTCCGCAGTAGATATTTTCCCCAATTTACGGGACTTTCACTGCATGATTGATAGTCAACTAGCTTTGATATTGGTGGTGCGTTCTGTCCTTATTCATATCACTTTTTTAGCTCGCAGGTGATGCTTCTTGGTTTTGTTCTTCTTGGGCGCTCACTGGAAGAAAAGGCGAGGCTAAGCGCTGCCAGTGATATGAATGAGCTTTTGGTAATTTTTTAGTCTCACACTCATCAGCCAGAGAAAGATTCGTTTGGATTTGTTTATTATTTAGCTGGAGTGTGACAATTTTACATGTATGTTGGACGTATCAACGCTAATATGTCCATGGAAAATTTTGCACCACGAATCATAATTGAATTACTCCAATTCAAAAAGAAAAAACATATCAGAGAGATTTTATCGGCAAAGGACAGTGAAGGGCAAGAACTGGACCAATAGTCTTAATCATGTCAGAATTTTCATCCATTTGTATCTTCTTCCGATACTCTCTTCTGCCCTTTTTATGACATTCCCTATTATATTTTAGTTTTGGGAAGGGATAAAGTTGAAGGAATGATTACTCATCTCTTCTGCAGTCTCTGCTGTCCACCCAATCTCGTATGATTTTGACTTCTGCGGACGGCGACCCATCAGATAGTGTCATTGGCAGTGATACAATCTGCGTAGAAGTCCCCACTGATGGTGTTCGTGTTGGAGATTCTGTCTTGGTTCTGCCTGGTGAAACTATACCTGTGGACGTAAGTCATTCATCTATGAATATTTATTTACTCCCTTTCTTCTGAAATAACTCTGATTCTCACACCATAGAGGTAATACAACTTGACTGGTGAATTATTTAGGAAAATAATACTGCAGAATCACTTGTAGGTCTTCTCAAAAGTAACCCCCTGAAGCCTTTTTTTTTGATCGAAGGTATATGAAAATCTGTCACGTTCATTATTTTGTTGATTTGTGCTCTCTATTATACATTTCTTTCATGCGTCTGGATTACTCAATCTTGCTGCTTTTATTTACAACTATATCTCAGAACCCGATGTCTAAACGGATATGGTCTTTGATCTGAAGTCTTGGTGCTTGTCAAACATAGAGAATGTTGGATTCAGAGATGTAAGAGAGGTTCAACAAAGTTGAATGCTGATATATCCCCAAAGGTCCAAATATAGTTTTCAAGAGGAAATTCTTACTTGATTCGCCGTTAATAGCTCCGCCCGGACGAATAATCCACCGACGAATCCCCCTTCTTGAGACTCCACGTGCAGAGCTCCCTTGCATACCCCTCTCAAAGTCAGGAAAATTCCCCCCCTTTATTCATCTTCCCCTTTATTTTTACTTCCTGTCCACACGGGAAGTTAGTTACGACCTCTTTAATTGTCACGTGCTACTGCACGTGACATTCCCCCGTCTATATTTTCTTTCTGTAGCGTCCTCCTTGCTTATGGTTTCATGGGGACTGTAACAAATGCTTGATGAGATTGCTCATTTGCTGATCTATGGCAAGCCGTTAGATCTTGAGGAAGACACAAAATATGATACAGGATAAACGCTAACTTTGTTTATTTTCACCAGTGCTTCTAATCACAATTTCAAAATTCAGATTCCATCTTAAAGCCACGACCCGATCAGCAGGTTAAAGCTTTTGGCCATATCTGGAGTAATAGTTGTCTGGGGTAATAAGGAACAGAAGAGAAAGAAAAATGAAAAAATGATAAAATAAGGACAGAGAGGAAAACGTGAATGTTACTTCCAACACAAAAGTTTGATAATTTTTCAAGTGCATTTTTTAGGAGTTCAGTTTGACTAATGCCAATTGAACGGCATCAAAAAGTATCACTGATTTCGTCTTGGAATTTCAGTGGTGATTCAGTTCCAACTTTATTTTATAATTAGATAATGTCCAAAAATTGTCCTGAAAAAATGTAAAGAATTTCTTCACCGAACGTTAATCCATCTTCCAGGGTAAGGTTACTGCCGGAAGAAGTGTCGTTGACGAGTCTATGCTCACGGGAGAGTCACTCCCTGTGTACAAGGAAAAGGGTTTGACAGTCTCCGCTGGAACTATAAATTGGGTAACACATTTTAACCTTATGAAATGAAAGGAAATGTGTAATATCATCATGTTCTAAACGTTATTTTTCCACAGGATGGTCCCTTGAGAATCGAAGCATCAACAACAGGGTCCATGTCAACAATTTCCAAGATTATACATATGGTGGGTATATTTTGTCAAATACCTAGAAATAGGGTTCTAAATTCAATCTTCTATAGGTTGAGGATGCCCAAGGACGTGAAGCACCCATTCAGAGGCTCGCAGATCGAATAGCAGGACCTTTTGTGTACAGTGTGATGGCTTTGTCAGCTGCCACATTTGCATTCTGGTAACTTATGGTTTCTGTTACAAAAGTTTACATTTGTGCAGTTCACGTTGATGTTTGATTTCCAACTTCTACCTCTGGAATTTGTATCATATTTTTGATTTCTTTACTCTCTCTCTCTCTCTTCAATTGCTTAGGTATTACATTGGATCTCAAACTTTTCCAGATGTCCTGCTTAACGATATGGCAGGACCTGACGGGAACTCTTTGCTGTTAAGCTTGAAGCTTGCTGTCGATGTTTTGGTGAGTGTTACCTATTTAGTTTGTTTTATGCAGAATCTGCAAAATAATGTACAATAATCTTAAATTTGAATTCTTCCCGGTTCTTAACGACAATAAAAATGTTATCGTGGTTAAATTCTGTTTAAAACCTTTTATGGTCAGGTGGTGTCTTGCCCTTGCGCGCTTGGACTCGCCACTCCAACGGCCATTCTAGTCGGCACATCTCTGGGTAGTTCTCGCCTCTCATTACAAGTCACCTAGCTTGAAGTAAAGTAAAACTGGGTTTATTTACTTATTATTTTATATGATTTTATGATCCGATCATTTTTTATTGTTATGATCAGGGAAGATCATAGAGATTTTTAACTAAATTAATCGCTGTGCTAAACTTTTTTTTCTGGGCAGGGGCCAAGCAAGGGCTTCTGATACGCGGCGGAGATGTACTGGAGCGCTTGGCAGGCGTAGATGTCGTCGCCCTGGATAAAGTAAAATAATTCTTTGTTTGAATCCTGAAGAGTTTTTACTAAATTGACTGAAAATTTCAGACAGGAACCTTGACCGAGGGCAAGCCAGCGGTCCTGACGGCGGAGTCCTTGTTATATGAGGGTGTTGAAATTCTTCGCCTGGCCGCTGCTGTGGAGAAGACAGCCGCTCACCCAATCGCCAGGGCTATTGTCAGTAAGGCAGAGGCTCTGGGTCTGACGACTTTGAGCACCAGAGGGCAGTTGACCGAGCCCGGATTTGGATCCATGGCGGAAGTTGATGGATCCTTGGTTGCAGTCGGTAAGCTGGACTGGGTCAAAGAATGCTTTCAGTACAAGTCTGAAGAGAGAGAAATAGAGGAGCTTCAAGGCCGCATCGCAAAGCTATCCTATGCGCCTGGTCAGTCGGTTTCAATGGCTTATGTGGGTCGCGAAGGAGAAGGCGTGATTGGGGCCATTGCTGTTTCTGACAATTTGCGCCCGGATGCAAAGTCAACCATCGCCAGGTATTTATTCCACGAAAAAGATGAAATGTTGTCGTTGAATTTTCTTTCTAGTTCGCGAGTTATGGTCATTTAAGAAAAAGAGAATTCACTTTTTTTTAATTTGGGTGTTCACAGACTCCATGAGAGGGGGATCAAAACTGTACTACTGTCTGGTGATCGGGAGGAAGCAGTGGTGGAGGTGGGCAGAGCTGTTGGAATTAGACCTGAGAGCATCTCTGCCTCGCTTTCACCAGAGGGGAAGGCCAGTTTTATCACTCGCCTCCAGAGGGAGGGACACCGTGTTGCAATGGTATATATATCTCTCTGTCTAGATGTTTCATGCTCTTAGGGCTGATAGTTTACATTTTCTTCACAAGGTGGGAGATGGTATCAATGACGCACCATCAATGGCCATCTCTGATGTGGGTATCGCACTTCGGCTTGAGTCCAAAGAGAGTGCTGCCTCTGACGCTGCTTCTGTAGTCCTTCTTGGCAACAAGCTCTCCCAGGTTTCCCCACTCACCCTCGATCTCCTTATTTATCTCAATCTTAGCCAATCTCAATATCAATCTCAAACTCAATACCAATTTCAATCACAATCACAATCTCGATCTATATCTCTATCTATGCCTCTACTTCCACCTTTATCTCTACCTCTACCGATAACGATACCACTACATCTACCTCTTCCTCCTCTACCTCCACCACTAACTCTTTCTCTACCTCTACTCCTCTACCTCCACCTCTACCTCTACCCTTACCTCTACATTTATCTCTATCTTTATCTCTATATCTATGCTTCTATCTTTATCTATCTCTATCTCAACGTCTAGTTCTATCTCTAAGTGTATCTGTATCTAGTTTATCTCTATCTTTAACTCTCTCTCTGTCTCTCTCTGTCTCTGTTTTTGCCTCTTGTCTGTCTCTGTCTCTGTCTCTGTCTCTCTCTTTTACCTGTCTGTCTCTCTCTCTCTCCGTCTCGAACTCTGTCCCTGACTGTCTCACTCTCTCTGTCTCTATCTCTATCTCTGTCTCTATCTCTATCTCTATCTCTATCTCTATCTCCATCTCTATCTCCATCTCTATCTCCATCTCTATCTCTATCTCTATCTCCATCTCTATCTCTATCTCTATCTCTATCTCTATCTCTATCTCTATCTCTATCTCTATCTCTATCTCTATCTCTATCTCTATCTCTATCTCTATCTCCATCTCCATCTCTATCTCTATATCTATCTCTATCTCTATCTCTATATTTATCTCTATCTCTATCTCTATCTCCATCTCTATCTCTATCCTCTATTTATCTCTCCCTGTGTTCTGAGTCACTGTGATTTGGTAATTGGGATGCAGATGGCGGATGCCATTGATCTATCCCTGGCTACAATGGGCAAGGTTCGGCAGAACCTAGCATGGGCGGTGGCATACAACCTCCTCGCCGTGCCTGTCGCCGCCGGGGCTCTCCTCCCCAGCCTTGATTTTGCTATTACTCCGTCTCTCTCCGGTCAGAATCCGCTCTTCTTTTGACCCATGCAATCATGGAAACATAATTTAAACATACGCTTTGATGGTTTTTCGCAGGTGGGTTAATGGCACTTAGCTCCATCTTCGTGGTGACCAACTCACTGCTCTTGAGACTGCACAGTTCCTCCAAGTCCAGGTAAAGAAAGAGAAATATCTCCAAGTATATGCCATGTATAGGAAGGCTAGGAAATATTTCATTTATTTCCATAGCTGTATTAGCAATGTTGACACTGGGAACCTGATCTAGTGTAAAAAAAAATATCAATTTTCCAAGCAGCGATACAATTTATCAGATTGGGCAGATGTAGAGTTTAAAAGTGGGCTATGGTGATGTCCTATTTAATTTACTATAGAACATGGGTCAAGTTCCCATGGTACTTTAGTGCCATCTTATTGGGCCAAAATGCAAACAATGGCAGAATGAAAAGAGGCATTTGAGCCCATAAGTTGGTCTTTTTTTGTGCTATCTGTTGCCATTTTTAATATACAGTGAAAACTGTAAAATACGGTCTTTTTTCCTCTGTTGTAGTGTTACTAAAATATAAAATAATATTCGCATTAAATTTTGTGAAGAATCCCATTTTTAATATACGGAACAAAGAGCAGATTCATGCAAGTGTTAATTAATGTCACGCAGTAAATATGGAATTTTCATGAATGGGTTTAGCCCCTGTTAGGCGGGACCTGAATTCAAAAAGGCTCGCGCACTTTCTAAAAGGGACACACATAAAGTCAGAGAAAATCAATAACAAACCATGGACGATTATGAGAGTGGTGGACAGAGATGTGGGAGTGATTGGGTCAGTGGAAATGGTGAAGTGGATCATTGGAGGATTTGTTAGAGGAAAAGTGAAAAAGATAGTGGAAGTGAGAGGTAGTCGTTTTTGGGTCCAGGGCCTTGATTTAGATGAGACAAATTATTCAAGCACTAGAAGATAGAAAATGGAATCATGACTGCTCTTTAAGATATAATGTGCTTGTTTCCAGCCTCAAGATGTATCCACATAATCTCCAACATGTCGAATCTATTCCTTCATCTTGAGGATATTTGTTATCACTTCATGTTTCTATACGGCCATTCCGATATATTTGGGAGGGAAGAGTGACGGATATTATGTGGCAGTCAAGCCACTCAAACTGTTGAGAGCACACTAACTATTATGTTAATTCTAAGAGGTTTACATATTTTATGCATTAAAATAGTAATATATGCATGTCATCATTCTTGAAAGTATTACCATTCTACGGTGATATTCTAATTTTTATGAATGTTTTGGTATTTTTATGGAAATTTTCTGCATCATATTCTGTAATAATGTTTTTAGTCGAAATATATTTTTTCCTAAATTTTTGGACATCCAATTTACACAGATAATTTTTCTAAGCCACAAAGTGTATTTATTTAATTTTTTGGCTTTATATTTTATTTTATATGGATTCATGATGGATTTTTAAAGATTTACAACTGTTATACAACAAGTCACCACTTGATCCTTGGAATGGCAACCAATCAGTGATTTAGGCAATGATTATTGCAGCTAATCAATGCGAGAAGTGCCATTATGGCATTACAAATTGTGATACCATAATGGTCAATCATTGACTGATGCGTTTTCCAATTTTCATCTGTAGAGGTGACATGGACCAATGGAAACAAATAGCAGATATAAATTGCATTAAATGTGATTCGAAGACTGAATGAAGAAATAACCAAAATCGGATTCCTTAGAGCCTGAAGAGTCAAATATTGTGGTGGTACATGTGGAGCGCACTTATATGCCACTATTGGTGATAAGCTAAAATGATATTGACACGGTGCACAGAAACGTATTTGACATCACATAATCATTGGGAGGCTTTTGGCTTTTAACACCTGAAGGACACGCATCAGCGTGTCATTTAATAAAATAAAGAAAGTGTATAGATGTGGTGCTCCGTGACGCACTGCCATGTCACACGATGATTAATTAATAAAACACATCGTTTGTCTTCTTCCTTCACACGTGGACACAAGGCACTCAGAGAGTTAGCTATCACGGGACACAAGGAAATCTCACAAATCATCAAAAGATAAATGTTTAGGATTAAAACAACCAACAAAAAACAAGGAAGCAACAACGCTGCTGATGAGGAGAGAGAAAAAAATGGATGCCCAGGATTCACCAACTTTTGAGCTTCATATTTGACAAACCAAAAGGCCAATTGAACTGAAATCTTGAGGGTAGCTTTGTTGTATCCATCTTTCTATCTATGTCCTCTGATCTTTTAATTGAGGTGTGGATCATTGTAAAATCATCCTTAAACCTGCTTCCCACATTTCTGGGATGATTGAAAGATAATGAGTTTCTGAGATCCATAAAGTTCATCCTTGGTGTCCTAGGTGTTCGGGAAAAGGTAACAGAGAAGAAGGGGAGCTTACCTGCATTCGAAAATTTCCGTGATCTTGGTGGAACATAAGGATCTACAGTAAGCATCCTCACCTTACAGTGGTTCTTTTCAGCATCAATGTTAGCTTAGATCATTTCATCATCAAAAATTACCATCACATTATTTTTTACACATTTCAATCATGTCTTACATATTTTGCATCACCGTCTCTTCAATCGTCATCCCCCTTACATGAATTTTTATTTTCATCACATTGTTCTCATCTGCTTACTTTCTCATCTTACTCAATACCTACTATGTATGATAATCATCTTAATTTTAACTATAATTATCACCTTCTCTCCTTAGATTTTCTCATATCTCGACCTTGTATTTTTATATGTATCTCATCTCATTAATCATTATTTATTTAATATTAGATCCTTAATTAACATTCCCTGTTGAGAGGATCTATGTCCATCACTTGCTAGATTTACTTAACTGAGTATATTTTTATATTGTTATTCAATGAACTCCAAAGCACCAATGACAAATCATACCCTAATTGACACAAATACGCGTATTATTATTCTTTTATGATGTTTATAATGATGCCAATGAATTCATATAATGAGTAAGGGAATTATAATGAGATCATAATACACTGATTTATAGTATTTAAATATGTATTTTAAATATTCCTATTTTCAGGGTACTCAAGAATGATATAAAACTATCCAAAAATAATAACATAATTTGATCCTACTAATACGATAAGTATCCCTGATCAGGACCATGGGTGCTCTCTAGGGAATAATTTCACTACACTGATTCCTATGAATTCATTAATAGTATTATACCTAACGACAACCAGGATGATTTATGTCATTGTTGTATAAGTAGTCAGTTGACCTAAGACACCAATGACATATAATGTATGGAAAACTATGTTTCGAATAAAATGTATGAATCTCTCATCAGAGGAGGCAAACATGTCTTAGCTCAGATATAACAAGAAGTACATGACGGTGATTCAGTGGTTAAAGTTTTCTAAACTGTCTTTGGCATTTGATCTGACAATTTTTCATTATACAAGTTATCGATAAATAAATACTAAAATTTTTCTTACAGACTATTAGAGCACACATATATATGTATATATATTAGATAATTAACCATTGATTCTAAACCAGTAATGAATTAACCATTCAAAGTGTTTTATCCACTCCTATGTCATTGTGTCATCCATTCAGAACCTAAGATAAATGTGGTGTGGGAGGAAAAAAAAAATTTAAGCCCCTGGGAATCTCTTCATCTGCAAAGAATTCTTGACGTAAGAACATGCTAAAATTTAAGCAATGTGGTGCAGGAGGAAAAACATGCTAATATTTGAAAAGGGAAAATAATTATTACATAACCAAAAGTTTTGATGAAGGCATGAGTTTATGAGTGGGAGTGGTTATCCAACATTATTCAAGACGCCACTTATCCAACATTTTAAAAGAGAAGGTAATGTTAAGTTTACATCACAATCTCATGATTGATGAATTTTTGGATAACATTCAAAACCTGATTTTTTTTTACTTATTTACATAAATTCAAGATTAGATTGTCCGCCCGTGGTATGGGATGACATTGATTTATGAAGGCATTCTGTAATGATCCTTGGTATAAGAGGATATTGACTCAACATGAGTACAAATTGAATGATTGTTTAAGGTTTGACATTCAACCATATTCTAACACAAATGAAGGATTATACATATATTTAACTAATGACACAAAGATTATATGAGAGTTCAATGAATCCTTTGTATCTTCTAGAGGATGAAGTGTAGCTTGGCACCCCACGGCCGGAAACTTAACCAATATATTGGGTTAAATCAAAATTTATAAAATTGACAAATATGTCGATATAGTAAATTAAGAAGGTTGGATGCCAAATGTTTAAGGACCAATAAATTTTTTGACTAGCCAATAAAGTAATTAATTTTAAATAAAGGGGATCCATTTTAGGTTCCTTTGCCTTCCAGACTTAGTTTCCCCTTCATTGTCTTCTCTTTTTCTTAAAATACTCCTTCCATTTGGTGAGATGATCCACCATATTTTCAAGAAGAGTTAGAGAAGAAGATGATACATTTAGAGGTCAGACAAGTGAACAGCCGGAGAGACTCTCCCAGGGATGAAGTAAAGGGTGGAACAAGTTCCACATATGCTGAAAATATCATCATTGAGTTTTTAGTTCAATTCAGTTTTATTTAGATTGACCCCACTGCATTTATTAGTTTGAATGATCGATCATGCCGAAGAAAATCACAATAAAGAGGATCTGAGGAGAGAAGGGAGAAAAAAGGGGGAACATGAAATTTTATCCTAGGTGAATTTCATTCCCAGCCTTCCCTAATAGAAGTTTTTCATAAAATCTCTAAACTTTAACTATATCTTACAACATCTAAAATACCATTTTTTCATGATCCTCAAGGCCAATTTATCAGTACAATTAATGAATCTTAAAGTCTAATAACCTTCATTGCCTTCCGAATTAATTACTTATATTATCATATAAGTCATCAATCACATATATATTTAACCAGATGGATATGTTCAATTTCTAGCCAAAGGTGGCAGGGTACACCTTGTGATATTGAAGATACAAAGGAATGTATTGAATCACTCATGGAACCTTTTGTCATCAATTAGAATGTACATATAATTTTTTGTCCGCTTAATGCTCCTAGAATGACTTAGGGTATAGTCAATTGTTACACCCGAATCAGTCATCCGGTTGAGTACTGATATGTCAAAATCATCTAAGAGCTCATCTTTGATAATCCATTGTGTTGGCTTGGGCTTCACCACATTGTCTCGATTGATTTTTATGCTCACATACAAAGGGCAAACTTTCTCATCTTGACCACTCAATCATCTTAGTGAGCCTCTTGTTAAACTTGTGTTAAGACAATGTTTTGATGTTTTGGGGGCTATTTAGTGTTATTCTATCTAGACATTTCAATCTTCTTCGCGATGATCCTTTGAATAAGTATGTTCAAAACACATGCTTAAAAACTAGTTATCTCAATATTAAAATTTCATCATAATTCAGTAAGCTGGATCATGTCTTCATGGACTTCACATTTGCATTATAAAAACATATTATATTAATAATCAATGAACAAGATATGAAATGTGAGATTGGCTTTGTGGCCACAAATCTCTATAAAGTTTGAGATAAAGAAAATATGGGCTTACAAGTGGCCTCATGCACTTCTCATCAATGTCTACGTAAGCACATAGTGGGACTAATATAGTTAATCAATGACATTCCATTCTAACACATCCCTTATTGAGGGAGGGTGATAACAACTAAGAGATATGAGAAAAATCAACTAGATTTTGCCATTAGTGTGCTCCATCTCTTGAGTTGATGTTCAATCCTCGCATCTGCATTTCAGAGGTTTAAAGATGTGTGCTAATTTTAGATAATGAATACATGCAATTTGATAGGATGATGTGAAATGATTCTTTTTGGAAGATCCTTCACAATATATGACTAAGTTGATGCATCAAACCACTTAGAAGAAGCTAATGACTCCTTCCATTACTTTATCCCAAATAAAATAACAACTAATATCATTGTTTCGTTTCATTCACTGAAGATAGTATTTAAAGAAACCTGAATGGAAGCTTGGCTGCAAAAAAATAAATTTGGTGGTTGTGCATAGGAACGCAAATGGAATTTCAAGGTGCTAAAAAATGATTTGAAATGTAATATGGGCTAAGGGCTGATAATATACTTATGTAGGATAATGTGAATTAGTCACTTGTTTCATTGTTTTCCATGAGATTAGTGAATTCCTGAAGAAAAGTCACATCCTTATCAAATATCTCCACTAATTGAATCGTTAGTGTTTCTTGATGCTTCCTGATAATTTCTTGTTAAGAGGATCTAATTATGTCTTCTCCTCCCTCTGGTAAATTTTCTTGTAGTGTTTGTGGTTTAATTCTGATTTCTCTCCATGAAAACCATGATCCAAGGGCTGCCAAGTAGTGGTCATGTTTTAGAGGCGTTGGTGATGGCCTAGCTTATTTGAGAGGAGGTAGCATCAATGTTAGAGATATTCCCATTCTTGGAATTATGGTTGTCTAGCCATCTAAGGTCGGTGGATAAGGTGTGGGTCATGTTGGATGCTAGGGGATGGGCATGCTATCATCATACCATCTGGTATGAACAATTGACAATGAAATATGTTTAATTAATTTTTTTATAAATACCAAAATAGTTAATTTTCAATTCTAGGCTTTCTTACTAATGTCTTCCAATTGGGTCACTCGTCTTATTTGAATAGTATTGAGATTTGGAACCATTACCAACAGGAACATTAGTAATAAGACCATAGTATATGTTTCATTGCATTAAAATGATTTTGTGTATTATCAAGCCTAAATTTTTTTGATATGTTTTTAGAATGATGTTTTCAATATTATGGATTTTAAGGAATTTTTGGATGTCAAATTCTAAAAGAAAAGAATGATGCAAATATAGGTGGACACCAAGCCAAGCATGCATTCCACATCTTTTTCATTATTCATTAATATAATGGGCTGTTTTTGTAGCCCTTAGTGTGGGGACCTGAACGATAGATTGTGGGTGCTCTTTAGCGGAAAAAATTCACAAAATATATCCATAAGAATCCCAGAATGGTATGGTTAGTTTAGGTGGCCAAGGAATAACCTAAAGGGGGGGGGTTGGACTTCGGTTTTCAAAGGGCAATGAGTCAGGGGTTTATAGGGCTCAAAACTGTATAAATAGACTTAGAAACCCAAAAGTGCATAACGATAACCTAATAAAAGTCCAACAGTCATATGCATTGATTATGATTAAGCAATATAAAATAATCATCATTTTAATTTAAACTTTTTAAATTTACAATTTTCCCATCAGTTCAAATCACCTTTCAAGAGTTAAGAGTAAAAACTAGCCTTTATGCCAATGATTTGAGTTTTAAAATAATCTTAAACTTTTAGGTATGTTTACTGCATTATGTAAATAAAGATATCACCATTGGATAATAATATCTTCATGTAATTTATTTTCATTAAATCATCAGTAAATTCAGCTTTAAAAACTTTAAGGTAATAAATAGGATTTTGGATAAGTTATTCACTAAAATCAATTGAAGAAAAGTTCACATAAATACTTGAATAGTGCTAAAAACTATGTTTATCTTCATGTCATAAAAAGTACAAGTCCTAAATAGATGATTTGACTTGTTCAGCTTATGGTCAAACTAAGTAGCCTTTGAATATAACTAAGGCTCCTATTTTATCTTCACACACAATTAGTCTACTAGGTGACCGAGGGCCTATTGTACTTTGATCACAACCCTTATTGAGGCATGCATCACTTTGAACATTCATCAAAATACACATTAAAGCATTGTGTTAAAAATGCCCTTAAAGCTTAATCTTCAGGTATTATACCAAACTTTCTGTGAGGTTGATTCATGTCTCATTTGTATAAGTGGTCCTTAGGCCTGGGATTCTCAAAGATGTGTTGTGGTGGATATTATGTGGCCGTCAAGCCGATCACACTACCATATTTATTTAAGTTCATTGAATAAAATATTTGTGTTCATTATTATTCCGTGTGATGTTTATAATGAAGTCCATGAATATGTGCACTGACTTAGTGAATTATGATAGAATTTAAACATGTACTCTAAATATTCCTATTTAATGGATAGTAGAGACAGACATCGAATTATCCAGATAGAGTAGCACTAGCTGACCCCACTTATACAATAAGTATAGCTGATCCTGTGGCTAAAAGTGTGGCGACACTAAGGAAAGATAGTGGGTGTTCTTTGGAGAAAGAGTTCACTGAATTGATCCATACGAACCCCTGAATGGTATTATACCTAAACGTCAATTAGGTTGATTCAAGTCGTGGTTGTATAAGTGATCCACTGACCTGAGACACCAAGGATATGTCGTGAGTGGACGACTATGTTTTGACTATGACTTATGGGTCTCTAATCATGGGACTCAAATAATTTATAGATCAAATATTGTAAGAAAATTACGGAGATGATTGAGTGGTCAAGACGGGATCATCCAATCGGTATAAGAAGAGATCGACTCAAGGAAGAAGATGCAGAAAAATTTCTGGCCAGGGTAGTGAGGATATTGGAGGTGGCATTCTCCAATGATCTCCATAACGCATTAGTACTAATCGAATGATGGATTAGGGTTTGATGATAAATCATACCCTAAGTCGTTCGAGAGTCTTACGCGGATGATGGATTATACATATACAGTAACCAATGACAGTAAAGGTTTCATGAGAGAGTTCAAGACTACTCGGTATCTTCTAGAGCACAAGGTGTAGCTTGGCACACCACGGGCTGGAAACTTAACCTATCGATTGGGTTAAATCGATCCTTATTTAATTAATCTATATGTTGATATAATTGATTAATAAGGTTGGTCAATAGATGTCATTGGGTTACAAAAGTTATCAACTAGAATGATACATGGTCCTAGAGGGTCACACACACAAGGTATATTTTACTTTTTAGGGTTTTTGAGATAAACCTTAAGTGAAATATAAAGAGGGAAAGAGGTCTCGTTTTAAGCATCCATGCAAACCTGATTTGAGAGCTCCTCCCTTTCTTCATTCTCTACATCAACCAAGGAGAGAGCCTCCAAGAAGAGTTGAAGAGGAAGAGGTGGAGATCCAAGCATTGAGTGATCGCGTGGATACTTCTAGAGGCCGGACACGTGAACGGCTTCAGAACGATCTCAAAGTGAGCATGTCAAGGGTGAAATAAGTTCCCCAAAAAGGTACATTCAATATTTCATTTTAAAGATCTATTGTGAATTGATTGACACTATTGCATCCATGGAAATGTATTTTGTTCATGGACAAACCAAGGCACCAAACCCAGTAGGTTGTACTTAGACTATGGCCTATGAGTTCCTATTCATGAAATTCCAAACAGTCTTAGTTTGTGTTCACCAAGAAATTCTTAAAGACTATTGAGTGGTCAAGATGGGATCCTCAAGCTTTTTTTTAATAGGATACACCTTAAGTAAGATGATTTGATGAAGTCTTTGGCCAAGGTAGTAGAATATTTGAGAAGATTTCTCTGATGATTTCTAAAGGAAACTAAACTAACTTGGATGATAAATTAGGGTTTGATAATTGATCATATCCTAAGTCACCCTAAGAGCATCATAAAAATGAGGGACAATGTGTACAGGGTTAGAAATGATTGAAAAGTTTTATGATTGTGACAATATAATCATTTGTATCTTCTAAAGCACAAGGTATAGCTTGGTAACCCTCAGATTGGAAATTTGACTTATCGACTTGGTTAAATTGATTTGTTATTAATTGATCTACATGATGATATAGTGAATTAATTTCGAAGGAAAAAATGCTACTAGGCCATTGGAGTAATTAACTAAACTGATACATGGGCCTAGAAGGGGACAAAAGTTTGGGAATTTTATGGAATATTGGCACTTAGTATAAATAAGGGAATGTGACAACTATAAAAATCATCCAGTCCAGAATTGTTCAGGGCCTTCCTTTTATTCTCCCTACATCCTTTGACTTCTCTCCATTCCCAGAGCCATCAGGACAATGTACGATGATGGAGCATGAATGGGGCTTGTCAAAGGGAAAGAAGATATTTGATTTGACGAGGATTGTGTGGATATATCTAGAGGTTGCACACTTGAGCAACTCAAGACATCTCACTCAAGGATCCAAGAAATGATATGAATGATATGTGCCTAGGAAATTTGATCAACTTTTTGGCAGATGTCATTTTGATTATTTTCCAAGTCTTCAGCTCGAAGAATCTCTTGTGTTTCACCCAAATCAGGGCCATAGAACCGAGAAAATAATATTTTTAGTCATATGATGAAGATATTATTGAAAGATACTATTTTTGATATTGAATTCTTGAAAGATATTATTTTTCTAAGTCAAAAAATATATTTTTATATATTCTTAATTATATTTGGTTTTTTTATAAACTTATAAAAGTTTTTCCAATTTAATATCTACAACCTGCCACATGTTGTCATTTGATTCAAAAATGGTGACCAAACATCTTTTTTACAATGATTACGACAAATTATCATTACAAAAGGCATCGTTGTTGCATCCTAAATTGTGATACCATAACAACCAATTTTTACTAACATGTTTTATTTTTTTATTCTGAGGGATTTAGTATGCGATAAATGCATAATGGACACTGATAAATTCAATTTTAATCATTATTATTTAATGCATTTTATCATATTTCATTGTAAAAGTGATGATGTCAACCACATGTCGACACCCACTTCAGGCGGACAAGAACCAACTGCTGGCACCCGAGGATTCTTCAGCAACCTATAAAGGTACCCATATTGCATCTTTTTTGCATTTTGTCATGGGTGTGGGCGAGTGGGGTCTGTCTTTAATTGAGATATTTATGCTCGCTCCAGGCCTTTAAACTCTTACAAGCCTTCAACCATTACATAACTAAATCCCCTATAGGTATCTAAGGCATGGTTGGATCTATCTACGAGCACAACCCATGGGTTGGTCATACCCAACACTGTTTTTTGTCAAAACAAAGCTCATGTCTACACAAGAAATTGATGTATATATGTGGCACACACATGTGTACATAGCTATGATCTCAAATTTTATGTCTTTTAATTACGCCGTTGTTGTGGTTCGAGTATCAAGCAATGAATTTGTAAACCTCACTTAATATAGTGAATAAGGAAGGGTCGATCCTCAGGTAGCCTAGGTAATGAGCTTAGATGATTTCATGCTACATGAGAGATGTAATTATATTTATTAGCAATGTGTTTTCAGAAAAGAGGAGAAGAGGGAAAGATATAGTGAGAAGAAGTGAGATGAACAGTAGAAGAATTATTATTAGCAATGAGGAAGTACTGACCACACGATGAAGATGGCCAGAGTAGGAGAGAATTTTAATATATTATTAGCCATATCAAGTGACGTTCTTAGGAGTTTTGGTAAGGTTTGATTAATAGAATGAGTTGAGAGAGATGAGATAAAGCTATGAGACCCACGGTTGGGAAGTGAAACGAGAGATAGAAAAGAAGAAAGATGATGAATGGTGTCAAGATTGGTATGTGAGAGTAATTATCTGATAGTTACTTTTAGATTTTTTAAAATTTGAAGTAGAAAGATTTGTGATCGACTGAACAAGTGAAGAAAACGGAGCAAAATTAGACGTGAACCAGGAAGATAAGATACTAAAATAAAAACAAACGTACTTTACAATTGAAAAGCGTCAAAGTTCCTACATTATACATGGAAGGAAAGTCAGCAGAAAAATCCCAATCCAAACTTCACACAAACCCCAATTTTTGTGAATCCTAGGCCGGGTGGTGTTCTGCTTGTTCCGATTGCAATCCTATGTTGCTCTCGCTTCCACAACGCTCTCTTTGCATGAATCAATGGAGAGAGAGGGCCTTGAATCTCTTCTTCCTTCTGGTCGCCTGCTGCTAAGAAGAGAAAAACCAAAAACGGTGAAAAGGGGAAGAGGAAACCTGTATTTATGGGGCTTGTTAGGCCTGGGGTCAACCTGCTGAACAATAGACCTGCTGGTCCACCGAAAAGGCATGTGTGTTGCCTCTTGGAAAATATTAGCTCCTGTTTGGACCGTCCGATCGTGACCATCGTGATCGGACAGTCCACGCTTCTATTCATACTAGGCTTGTCTCCCCTATTCTTAGTGAAATTCCTCCCCAAAATTTCTCCATTGGGTCAATGATTCCATCCAATAGCTTGATAAACCTGACTGTTTATGCTCTGAAGTCAGAGGCGTGTCCCGTCTTTCATTGGCATCGTCGTTGCATCCACACCGCGGCAAATAACCTATCCCTTGTATCCAATTTGTCATTGAAAGTGTGAGGTTGAGCTATTTGACTTCAGAGAAGTCAAATGGAGTTAGTTTATCAAAACAAACACACCAATTCACATAAAATGAAGCACATATGCATTAAAGCACATAATTCACAGAAATGCGGTATTTCATGGTAAGATAGGCATAAATGCATGTTGTGATGTTATTTTTTCATCTAAAAAATAGTAATTTGATGCATGTATGAAATAACAAATTCATGCTTATCAATAGCTCACTTGTGTTGATGTTTTATTTGTAGATGAGATGTCAAGTGTGGATGTGGCACATGCTACTATGGTGTCACATCACATGCTCGATATCAATTAAATAGATTCTCATTTCTTGTCTTTTTCTATGCAGTTACGTGTGGTACTTTGAGGACCAAAGATCAAGAACAACGTGACAACATCCTGAACAATTATTGGCACATTATAGAGAAGCTAAGAAATACAATTTTCTCTCCTCATCCCCGTTGTATGCTGATGCAAAGTGACAATGGCGGTGAGAATGATGAGAGAGAAATGTTGAAGCTAAATCAATGGCCAGAACTCATCTAATTTCAAGGCTTGATATCTCATGATCCATAAGGATGATTGAGCTGAATTTTAAGGGTACTTTTGTCATTCTTTCAGATATGCATCTATACAGTAGGATCTTTAAGATGAACTCTCAACATTTGTAATACATACTTGAACTTGATTCCCACCTTGGTAGGCCAATTAAAATAGATTTGAGTTTTGGAAGATCCATTAATTGTTCCTTGGTGTTTTGAGTGCTTAGAGAAGGTCAACAAATAAGAGGAAAGCCTTGTATGCATCAGCAAATTACCATGGTCCTAGCAGAACTTAAGGAGTTATGCTAATTTATTTTCCATTGCTTTGATTCATCTCCATCACATACATTTAGATTCGATCCACATCATTCCATTTTACCATCATCACTACCTCCCTTTCCATCATCTACACCTCAGATTTCCATCTCACCTCCTCTAAACATTTAACCCTAATTTATACATCATTTTATCTCCTCATATTTATTTACTTCCTCTTCCCAACTGACGTAGGACGACTACGGGGAAGGCGAGGAAGAGCAGGACGACAGGATAAATGGACTATGGGTAGGATGGATGTGTGAGGTATAAAACAATCAACAGAAATTCACAGCCGGATTTGGATTTAAAACCGATGAAAATCTGGTGGTGCAGCTCCGACCCTTTCGAGGGCGGGAGTACTGTCTTCCCCCACCGCGACGATGCCTAAGCACCGAAATCAATACCCGAATTCGCGTTGCGAGGAAACTCTCAAGAATGAGGGAGGATGAGTAGAAGATCCAAACCAAATCTAAATCTGACGGCGGTGGAAACTTCTCGAGGAGACATTGAACGGAGAACACATCAACACCAAAGAGTTCAGGAGTACCTCGGCACCGTAGTGCATGATGAGGTCGCAGGCAATTCTGATCGTGACGAAGCTGGGCGAATTTGGGCGTTGAGCGGCCCACTGGACGAGGACGAGGCTGGACGTTCCGAGCGTTGAACGGCCCTGGTTGAGTGCAGTTGTCATGGGCGTAGAGTCAAGCGTGGGCGAACACCTGCGCGCGCGAAGCGCGCGCGGCTCGAAGTGCGGACGGCGCCCGGACAGGGGCCTCCTGAGCGCGGCCTCGGGCGGCCCGGTTTAGGCAGTCTTGGGAGCTCTTGGGCAGCCCTAGCGAGGGTTGCCTAGGGCGGCCTGGTCGGGGCTGCCTGGGTGGCCTTAGCGGGGCTACCTAGGCGGCTCTGGCTGGGCGGCCTGGGCGGCTTGGGCGGCCTGGTCGGGGCTTCCTGGGCGGCCTTGCCGGGCGGCCTTGTCGGGCTGCCTGGGCGGCTCTCGCTGGGCGGCCTGGTCAGGGCTGCCTGGGCGGCTCTCGCTGGGCGGCCTGGTCAGGGCTGCCTAGGAGGCTCTAGCTGGGCGGTTTGGGCGGCCTGGTCGGGCTGCCTGGGCGACCTGCTCGGGGTTGCCTGGGCGGCCGGGTCGGGGCTGCCTGGGCGGCCGGGTCGGGGCTGCCTGGGCGGCCTGGTTGGGGCTGCCTGGGCGGCCTGGTCGGGGCTGCCTGAGCGGCCATGGCAGGGCTGCTTGGGCGGCCAAGGTTGGCGGACAAGAGAGAGAAAGAGAGAGAGAATAGAGATGTGAGGCCGACGTCGCGAGGCGGCGGCGGCGGCAGTGGCGGTGGCGGTGGTGACGACGGCTAGGGTTAAGAAGGATAGGGGAGGCTGGGCAGTCCTCTAAGAAGAGTTAACAAAACTCAATTCTTGAATTAATGACTGCCTAAAAGTTTCTTGAAAACAATGGCCTTTATATAGGCCTTGGAGGAAAGAGAAATTGACGAGAAAGTAAAGACGAGAAAATAAAAACGTGCGTCGTGTCACGCCAAAGGGCAGTTGTGAATCTGCCTTTGGCGTCGTGTCATGACGCCCGTAGAGGCGTGCGCGGGTGGAGACGTGCAAGTTGGCGGTTGTGGCGTGTCGGCTTTAGGGTTGACGCCGATTGACCATGGCGGGTTGACTTCGGTCGACTCCAGTTGACCGTGGTCCAAAGCATGTGTGTTGACTCCGGTGGACCGTGGTGACGCATTTGTCGATGAGATGTTGGCGTCCTCGTCATCACCAACACATTACAACTTTCTCTTTCTAATCTATCTTGCATCCGCATTATCACTGACCTTGTTAACATCCCCTATTCATTACTTTGTTTTTTTCTTTTTTCGTTAAATAGTTATTATCACCTTCTCAACTTACCATTTCTTTCATTTCACTATCTTATAGTTACATGTATCCCCCCTCACCATAATTGAACCATCATTAAAGCAGCACTAAATATCTTCCCTGGGGAGATAATATGGACTCATCACTAGCTAAATTATTTTCATTAATACTGGTTATATATAATTTTAAGTTAAACTCCAAACCATCAACGATCTAAATTAACCCTAAAAGTGGAGTTAATCACTGATCCAGTATAAAGTATTGGTGATGCTCAATATTGAAAATAATCCAATGTGTTGTATTAAACTGTTTAGCTTTCTAAAATGTTTTACACTTTGCCAAGCATCTGAATCAATGAGAAGAGATAAAATCTAATAACTAAGAATGATTCAACTTCAAATCATAACATCTAACAATATAGGAGTTTCAACCTTGAAATTATGGTTAACTTTTTTTCTCCCCCATTCAACCATTGATATCCTTTATCTATAAAAGATCCCGTTATGTAAAAATATCTTGGAATTTGATATATTAGTAGGTCAAGTGTAAGAAAAAGAACAAGAGGGGTTTTTGCATTGTTGGAAATTTTGTCAATCCTGGCAGAATACAAGGAGCTATGGTAAGACTCATTATGCTTACACATTTATTCACAACAAATATCTACTATTATCCATCCTTCCACCTCTAGACATCCATGTATATCCATCTCCTCCCATAATACCCATATGCATACTTAATCATTGTCCACTAGGCCAAGTTAATTTCAATTTTATACAAATTTATTAACACTCACCATTTTATCATTACTTATCATCATTTTTTAATCATATTACTAAGTTAGAAAATATATCATCTTATCCCAAATTATCATCTCAAAGGCGTTTAATTCATAATAGATGTTCCCCATGGAACCAAGTCTTGCTCATTTGTAGCTTGTCTTATTATTTTGTGTGACAATGTTCTATAAAAAAATACTGATTAACTCAAATATCAACAAAAAAATATTACCCAAGATTTCATTTTCATCAATCTTCTACTTTAGAAGTAAATTTCATAAAATACTATGTTCAATAAAATATAAGACTCTGTTGTTATCAAATACAAGGTTTGTTGATTATTTTGATATAAACTTATTTCATTTATATTATTTATTAAAACAGTATCGCTATTTTTTCATTTCAGTCATGTTAAAATATTAAACTCAGGGGAGTAAAGATTACTTCACTAGATAGTATAAATTTTATTTCATTTTATTGTTCAATGTTAAAGTGAATGAACAAATAGTTTCATATCTAGGGAAGGAGTTAGAGGATGAAGATCTAAAAGGCTTTTATCCAGTTTAAGGGAGAAATGTGTTAACATCATGTTGTGGTACATTTCTTCTCTGATGCTAACTCTTGAATGACTTCAATAATAATCTAGGCGCCTAAGTCCTCAGCTGTGTATACTTAGGCTTTTTCACACCCGAGGCATACTAGAATAGTTTACCAGTTTTTCATTATACCTTGTCATAGTTCTTGAATTGAATGGAGTCAACAGGTCAGACATGAGATATGATCATCACCCATGTAGTTTTGGAATTGATTAATCCAATCATCAGAGTTGATATCCCCTTGAACTTTTCTTCTCTAGCTTCTATCACAGATATCATGCTTCCACCATCCAACTTAGCCTCTACCGGCTTTCTCATTGGAGTAGAAATGAAACCTCTTGTTATCACAAGAAGGTAATTAAAATGTGATTGTCCTCAAATTTTGACAACTTATCATCTCTCAGTATCTCAATGCTTTTTGCTTCCTCCTCTTCACCTACAGACGAGTATCAAGGGAAATAATAAGTTACAGAAACAGTACTCCAATTCCAGACTATAAATTCATGAAATATTTTCAAGAAGAAAATGAAAATTTAATATCTCACAAAGAATCTTGACCAATAATATGAATGATTATACTTCCATAATCTAAATAATGATTTACCTTTTGTTCAATGACCAACCTGCAAGTCAGTCTAAGTAGTCACAATGAATAATACAATATCTCCAACACAGTTAAAGGATAATACCAAACTTCATAAAAAGATAAGGAGTTTTTGATATCATAGTTCAGTTTGTGATGTAACACGACGTGTTGGGATCGAGCAGCTTGTGTCACACCACAGGGGACGAAGAAGAATATGGAATGCACTGAATTAAAAGATGTGATAGTTTTAAATCCAACGAGAAGTACGTGAAACCGACAGATCCGGGGCATTGGGACCGATAAATGACACAAGGTGTTGTGTCTCGGACGAGCTCCCAATGACCTGGGTGGTTGCCTTGAAAGTTGACGGAGTGGGGGACAATCACCGCTCGTGCACGTCCACGTCCGTCACCTCAAGCGATGCTGATCTGACACTGTCAAAGAACTTTCCTAACACGTGATGATTGTTAGTCCTGTAACACGTATAAATTCTCTGTGGGCACTGAATTAATCAACGACTGACACTAAAAGAAATAATAATACTGCAAAACAAAGGGGAGGCGGAAGGGCAAGACCTGATAGCTCAGGGTCGGTCACTAAGCCAGGACGGACCGTGGCGGGGAGTTGAGGGGCCTAGATCCATGTGGTCAACGGGCTAGCCAACAGCTGTGCAAGAGCCAATTAGCTTGTGCACGGGCAGTGCAACTTCTCAGTTCCAACCAGATGGCTGTCGGCACAATGGGGAGCATCTGCAGGGTGGTCCCCATACGTGGTCATGGGAGGCGAGTTCTTGAACGTGTGCAGTGAATGGCACTAGTGACCATTGGACGAGAATGGTCAGTGTTTGACTGGAGAGCAGAGTTGTCGCGGGCGCAACTGCAGTGTCCATTGTTGGTAAAAAATTGCTGACGTTCACCCGAAAGGGGGGAATGATTGATCAATGGACCGGTCTCGCAGAGGGAGTGAAAAGGTTATAGAGTCAGAGAACAGGCTGCATGGATTTCCTCTCCAGACGGCGGGTCTCACTGGTGCATTAAGTGCCGCAAAAAATGTCGGGCTACGTCGCATTGAAGCGTGTAGTGCAATTATGAGGGGGGAAGCATGAGAGAGCGGGGAAGTATCGTTGTGCCCGAAAACCTGGCTGCTAGGCAGGACAGCCGGTGGGCCCCCAAGGTCCAAATCAGATGCAGGAACGATCATGGATTACGCTGGGGTCCTGGTTGGGAGGGTGGAGGCAATCAACAGAAGCTCTGATCTCCTGAGGCATAGGAGTGCGCGTGCAACGGCCGTTGGCCGAAGGTGGGCCAACCTCGAGTCCAGATCTAGTCAAGTGAAGACTCGCAGGATCTGGCATGGTCCAACTAGAGCAGCACGGGCGTTTGGTCGACGCTGTCAGAAGCCGCCAACGGAGACACTCCCGCAAATTGGCAGCAACAGGTAGCCGTGGAAGGGAGATAAGAACGATACCTCCCCAAGTGAAGGGGAGAGGAAGAAAGCTAGGGGAACCCTATGATGACAATGAGGGAACTTTCATTTCTCAAAGAGCAAATCACTTTCTAAAAATAGCATCGCTAAACAAGTCGAGAGCCTCCCCCTCTCTTTTATAGTAAAAGAAAAAAGGGGGGTTAAGAGTGCCCTAATGGGCTCCTTTAGGGGAGAAGCTTAGTGGGCTTCCCCCAAAGGGTCATTCAAGAGGAGGAAGCGAAGCATGGGCTTCCCCCCTCAAGGGTGTAAACCAAAATTATAAACACACAAAGCTCACATGGGGGAGGCCCGTACACACGCGTAGGGGGCGGGGATGCCCTACAGTAAAAGGATATGATGAGATATAAAAAACGACGCAAAAGGAGGACCTCTGTAAAACCCTTAAGATGACCCAAACACAGTATAAAATGATGCGAATGCGATTTCTTAAACCTGGTAGTGAAAACTCAGGTTCTTCACGTCAGCTCAGGCTTCGCAAAGTGGCTGATGACGAGTCTGGGCATGCTCAATGGGATGGTCCTCCACCAGTTTGAAACAAAGATCAGATTATAAAGGCAAAGCATATGCGGAAGATGATATTTGATTTTCTTTTTATGCTAATCTTCAGATACAGATATCATTATACTCATGGATATGATTGAAAAAAATATCACTATAAATATATATCGCTTGATTTTTGGAAGATATCTTATGGAGATTGTAGGGCAAAAATCTGAATTCTATAAACACAACTTCCTTTTACTTGCATGAGGTGAATTTCCTCACCTCCAACTTTGAATGATGATATATTTCATATCAGATCTTGGGCGGAGGTGATCTTGGTGGCTATGTACTTTTGTGTATATTTAAAATAAGTTTCTGACCACTATGAGCTGATATTTTCAGAGAACTGATAAAGCGAACCAAATACCAGCTAGACAGGGTGACCGAATTTCCTCAAACTTTATTCCTTTACGTTCAATTTTCGTAATACAAATAATTGTGGACTTATCAAACCTACATATTTGTTATATTTACACATATCAAAGGTGATGATTTATCTTTTACAAATTTAAGATTCAATTACTAACCTTTTATGAGGTATACGATTTATCTTTTACAAATTTAAGATTCAATTACTAACCTTTTATGAGGTATAAACCTCATAAAAGGTTAGTAATTGAATCTTAAATTTGTAAAAGATAAATCATCACCTTTACTATATCTTCTGAAAAATAGCATTGAGAATAAAATTGTCGGGTGGATTGTGGATGATGTAAGAATATTTTTTTAGATAAGAAATAAGCTCAAAATAGCCAAAAAATTACTTCAAGGGGACAGGTATGTCTTATTATGTTGGATTTTCATTGTTCACAAAGAGAAAGAAGGGATAACTGATAACATGCATTTTTAGTACCTTAATCTGACCATATTTACATGATTATTTGCATTAAATTAATTATATATGCATGTTATCAAGCTGAAAATGATTAAATCTACTTTAAAATGGTATTTTCAATCTTCTGCTGTTTTCATGTATTTTTGGCGATATTTCTGACAACAGATTATGAAAGAATATAATTTTTGAGACAGACTGATTTTTATGGAATTTTTTGACATTAAAATTGTAAATATCGGACTTTTCTAAGTCAAAATTTATATATTTTTATTTTTAATTTGGCCCTTTATTTTATTAAATAAAAATTTTAAAACTCATTTTAAATCCTTTTAGTTCATGACTCCATGTGTCGCTGTTCGATTCGTCGATAATGAATTGCGAGAGACAATCATTAACTCAATTAATGATTGCCATCAGCCAATTATTTGACTACATCGATTATGGCATCACTATTTGTGATGCCATAATGGCATTTAAAACTAAGGAATCACTTTTCACTTTTTTCAGGCGCAAGGTTGACGTTGACCAATAAAAAAGGTGATCCTTTTTTTGCAATAAATGTTTGTGTGGACTGAGGTGGAAAAAGGCAAAAAAACTTTTCTGCTCTCTCTCCCCCTTTGGAATGGTAAAAAATTGCAGCCAGGCGATGTGGCAACATGATGGGGCACATGCGTTTACACGTGGCACTCACATGTCAATGTTATATTGGATGAAAAAAAGAGAACTCACTGACGTGGCGCGCGATGACGTGCTGCCATGTTAGCTATGAAAATGATAAACTAAAACCTATTTATATAATATAATAAATTATTTTTCTCTTTCGCTTTTTCCCCTACAGGTAAACATCGCGACTTCGAAAAGCATGAGTGTGAAAGACGAGAAGATGAGGAATCTTGAGGATTTGACCGTCCAACCGATAACCAAAAAGAGGAAGCATGAGAACCGATGATGAGGAGAGAAAAAAAATTGAGTGCTAGGATGGCTCCAAATTCAAACAGCGATTTCTGATAATCCACAGGCCCAATTGAGCTAAAATTTGCATCCTTTTTTTTTGTCTTCTCCCCCTTCTCTTCGTCCAAACCCTCTGATCTATAAATAGAGGGCTGGATCACTGTGAAATTCATCTTGAACTTGCTTCCTACTCATGTGGGCTAATTGAAAGATAGTGAGATTTGAGATCCATCAAGTTTGTTCTTGGTGTCTTGGGTATGTGGGAAGAAGTATTAGAGAAGAGGGGAGCTTACCGGCACTCGTAAATCATTGTGATCATACTGGAACACAAGGATCTAAGGTATGCGTCTTCGCTTTACGTTGCTCTTTCCTATCACCTTTTTACTATCGCACCACCTCCTTACGTCCCCATAATGTTGTCTCTCTCTCTACCATTATACCATTTATGCACTCAATCACTATCGTATCCTACTCATTCTCAACCTCACTCATGTATCGCTTCGCATAATTTTAAGTTCATGTCCTCTTCTCTTTGCTAATTGTAAGTTTGAATTATAGCTATTTATAACCTTTTAATCGATATCACTAGCTCACTTAGTAAATTTTCATCTCTATCTATTCTTATATCGATAAACATTATAGTAAGAAAATTGAACCATTAATCATCGTTCCCTTTGGAGAATATTCGTACTCATCACTAGATAAATATTCATAGGTAAGTACTAGTATATGTTTATTGAACAATCTCAATCACCAACTACGAGTTAAAACCCTAAAATTGAGATTATCAATAAGCTTACAATGAGGTCTAATCACCAGATATTGTGGCATTAAAACTTCAGAGTGTTTTTTCAGTAATTTTGAACTATAAAATGAGGAAAAACTTTTCAACTAGCATAATTATAATCATCAACTATCCTTACTACATTTTCAGTAAAAGTGGCTCCTTTTATTTTCAACTAGCATTTTTATAATTGATGTAAATTCTAAAATTCTGAAAATTTATGTTAGGTATTATTCAAAATATTATAAATCTTTACTATTTATGTCATCCATATCTATGAAAACATAGTAAGGATTGTTGTAATGACACACAAAGTAAACTCTCTTTTGTGTCGCCATCTATCGGTCAACTTAACAACTCAAACTGGATAGTAACCTTTATTCTCCATTCTTATTAATTATAAGATTAATTAATCAATAGTTTCCAGCCCATCGGGTTCCAAGCAACACATCATGCTTGAGAAGATACACAGAAGTATGTCAACTCTTTATGGAACCTTAACCATCACCAGTTATAATGTCTGTATAGTCCTTCATCTATGTGGAACTCTCTCATGTATAACTCTCTCATGGGACTATCAAATGACTTAGGGTGTGGTTAGCCATCAAAATCTTATAGGTCATTGTAGTTTTTACTAATGTGTGACAAAAAACATCAAAGAAAACTTCTTATATTTTTACTATCCTAGCGAGGGTTTTGACTACTTCTTTCCTGGGTCAATTTCAGGTTATAATAAGGGTGCATGATCCCATCTTGATCTCAAAAAAAACAATGGTAGACTTTTATGCATCCAAAATAGGACTGATTTTAATTTGATGCTTAAAGACTTGTAGGTTGTTTTCAAAATACAACCATTGATAAACATGAAAATTATGTTATCAGTGTCTCATATCTAAGGACCACGTACACAACTGCTACATTAATCAATGTGATTGACAGTTAGGCATAATATCAGTCAGGGTTTCATATAAATTAATTCAATGAAATATTTACCTGAAGAGCATCCACTACCACTTAGTGTTTCCACACTAATGGCTATGTGATTGGCAGTACTCGTTATATGAGAGGGAATACATCATGTAATTTTAAATTCTTTTTAAGTAGATTTTAAATCGGAATATTTTCAACATGTGTTCCAAGACTCACAATCAATGTAACATGATCTCACCGTAATTTACTTACTGCTAGTATTCATGAACTTTATTTGAAGGCATCATAAATATTTAATAGTTAATATTTTATATGAACAAATATTGAATGAGATGTGGAATGCACGATGGGCTTGCTGGCCACATATATTTCCAAAAAATCCCATGTAGTAAACATATGTGTACTTATCTCATCTTTAATTCATAACTTTGAATAACATCTATATGATTTTTACCTCAATCATAAATAAATATAACGATAGAAATGGGTTCATCCAAAGGGAAGCAGGAATTTAATTTCTTAATTTATCTAACTTTGAAAATGGTTGAATAATTTTAAGAAATGGAGTATCATGTATTTCTATTTTCACAGTATAATTTAGGAGATATATATTAGGATAAATTATGGAGATCAAGAAAATACCTTCGATGTTGCTCAAACAACTCATACGACTTGCAAGCAGATATGAAACTAGGTCATGCAGGTCGCATACATGAAGCATGTCTGGTGTTTTGTATGTGATTTCATGCTAGTATTATAAAAAACCAAATTACCATTATCTTTCCCAAAGATGTGTGCCGTTGCTGATCATTACTGCAGACTCCATATATAATTTACAACCTGACAAGGTACTGGTGCACAAGGTTGTTCGCTCCATTTGCAGTAATGATCAGAAACAACGCACGGATTTGGGGAAGGTAAAGGAACTTTGGTTTTTTTGGTTCACAAAATATATCTAATTGGGGATCTAGAAAGTGAAAATATGCTATTATGGAGTGAAATAGTTGAAATGGAATAACAAAAAGGGAAACTGTTATAAACTGGACAGAATGGATGTAAGCGACAGAAATAAATTAGTTATTGCTTTTATTGATGTTAATTTTCATCTTGTTACCCAAATCAAAAAAATATATTGCAAGGATGTGCTTGAGGATAAATAAATTAAAACGCTTACATTAGCCAGGTACCTTGACTTCAATCATGGATAATGTCATTTCTTTCTCCGCAGGCTCTATTTTAAACACTTACATGATAACAAGAGAGAGAAAATTAAATTATTTATACTCATGATATGATCACTGAAATGCATTTCTGTATTTTCCAGATGTCTTACATTGTCATTTTTTCATGTTTTATTCATGGGTTAAGAGCTCCTGGGTTTGGTTTTTGTGCTCCACCCTTAAGAGGGAAGTTGATGGATTAGTAGATGGAGATATATCCTCGCTCGTGCCCTCCAACTTCACCTTTTGATTGAAAATATGAACTTGATTCTTCTTGACCCACAAGATAAATGGATGGACTTTCAGCTCACATAACATTTTCCAAACCATAGATAGTTTTTCTTATTTCAGTATGTAATATTATATATCTAGATTTATACCTATGGGGGTGAATTAGGTATTTGAAATTTTATTTTAAATTTTCTATTTTAATTACTAATGGATCATTTTCCTATCTATTGGGTCGACACATTTATCTTATAAGGGTTAGTGCTAGTCCATTAATCTTATCTAGTGAATATATTTTTCCCAGAGTTTAATAAAGACATATCCCGAATTCAAAGCCCCCAAGAAAATACTCTAAAATAGAGTTAGTCAAGGATATCAAATAAAAGAAAGTTGTTGAAGAACTTTCCACTCCTTGGCGCGCTCCGCCTTATAGGATTCATGTCTCTTCAACTTCCTCTTCTTCAGACCACTCAAGTCACTTCACCTGGCCCCCTTAGCTTTCATGAATCAAGTTACCACAGCCTCGGTATCAACAACATGGGTCACTAAACTGGCTCCCATAAAACAGTCTAGGAAACTTCATAATATTCCTAGAAATAAATAAAGCAATCACAAACAATGTTAAAGAAATAAACCCAATATGAAGCACTTTCTATATATTTGACTTCTGTACTAAGATAAAGCATTAATTTTGACTCTAAATATTCAACATGTTTATCAATAAAACAATATTCCAATTAGATAACCTTCACAAGAACTCCTCCATTAACTCTCTTGACAAATATCTTGATGATTTGGCCCATGGATACTACGCATTTTAGTAGGTCAATATCACTATAATTACGTGTTTATTTGCATTAAATTAATTATATGTGTTTTAGAATTATATTCTGAATCTATTAATTTAGAATGATTAAATTTATTTAGAATGATTTTTCTGATGTCAAATTCTGAAGGAAAATAATTTTTTGAGTCAGAATATAGTTTTTTTTTGAATTTTTTGGCATTATATTTGAACAGATATCATTTTTAAAATTCAAAACATATATTTCTAACATTTTATGAATTTATATCTATTGTGAGAATGATTTAATATCCCTTTGACTTTTTATGGACTTTTAAAATCAAAGGAGAGAGAAAATCAAATGAGATATAAAATCAGAGGGCTAAGAATATCCGAAATTCAGATCACAATATAGGATGATTCAGAAAGATTTTCAAGTGGAAAAGTTTAATGGAGCTTTATTTTCCCACCTCTTTCCATCCATATGGTTGGATTCATAAGTAGAGCCTCTAATTTTTGTAAAAACTATGTTAAAATAAACTTCCTCCTAGAGATGCATATTAAAAGTAAGTGAAGTTTTGGAGGCCCATGAAGAGTGTTCTTGGTGTTTTGAGTACTTGGGAAATACTAACAGAGAAGTGGAGAGGCTGATCTGTTGAAGGAAAATGCCTTGATCCTGACAAAACATAGGGATCTAAGGTTAGCCTCTTGGCTTACATTGGTTTCTCTCATTGAACATCCTTTTAGTGAGATCTACATCCTTCTTTTCATCATCTCATTCTTATCACCATCTTCTGTCATCTCACCCTACCATAGCCATCTTTGATCTCGATCTCAATATTGTCACCTTTATCTCGTATAAAAACCTGAAATCATATAGTCCATCATCCTCTTCTCCATCTATCATCTCTCAACCACCTTTCAGTTCTTCCATCACATGCATTAGTTAGATCATTATGATTTCATTTTCCACTATTTAATTTCACCATCATGCATTCAGCCATTTCATCATCATATCTTCTTATTCATCTTCAACATACATCATCACTTCACACCTTTATCTATCTCACACTCTTATTTCCGTTTGATCTATCCATGTCCATCTACTTATTCTGCATATTATTCTTTATAGTATCCTTATTAAATAATTATTATCACCCTCTCACCACCTCATATTCATCACATCACAATCTCCTATTTTATATGTATGTCCTCATCCTTCTTGAATCATCATTAAAATATTATTTAAACCCTAATATCCATTTCCTTTGGAGATGACTATTGCTCATCACTAACTAGTCAAATTAGTTTATGATTATTATTTATTGACTCAAATATCATTGACAAATTAACACCCTAAATTTGAGTTCATCACCCCTCCCAATCCAGTTGACTATGGGAGCCCTATTTGAGAGTGAGCAAACTAAAACCATTATTGACCATAAGAGGGAGTTACATTCATGCCAATGGTAATATGTATGATGATGATGATGCCTATGCATATGACAATGACACATCCACATATGATGACGAGGCATATGCATATGCGTACAAATTTCCCTAGTCACAAGAAAAGAAGCCCTTGCACTGACTACGAGGTATGACAATGTCATATGTTCCTCTTATGATATATATAGGGGGCAAAGCTCAGAGCTGCAACATCAAGACTAGACCGAGAGAGATGGAAATGTAGACACAATTTGAGTAAGTGCTGGCCAAGGGGACATGGTCACTGATATGATTACATGCTTCCTTCAATGTTAGTAACTTGAGGTAACTCACTTAACTTGCCGCACTCAATTTCTCAAAGTGGGGGAGTTTGATGGGGAATAGGCTCCTTAAAATATTTTTCTTTTTTTTCTTTCTTTTTTTTCTTTTTTTCATATTTTCCTTTTTCAAAAGAAAGGGAAATATCACGAGGATATATTAAGACCTTATGTGACATTCACAAGAAGGATAAGAAGAGGTTTATTGAGAAGAAACTCATTCACAAAAAAGGTATTGTCATTGCTTGTAGTCACTGCTACCACGTCAAGTTATCTTGTTGTAATGTTATCTCTGCTTCTACGCACTAGGCATCTCCTCTGCCCATGTCACTGCATCCTCTAAGCATCACCATTTCTCCCATTGCTCGCTCACACTTGTCCTACATGACTTTATCCTTATTTTAGGATTTTTATTTTCTGCACTTCATTTTGAGGACTTCCATTTTTCTTAATTTTTTAAGTTTACACCAATAAATAAACATAAATAATACTCCTTTGATGTGTTGTAGAATCAGGGTGAGGATAGTGATATATAAGGGAAATGGCTAAAACTCCATAGTCCTTATATTCAGGCTTTAAGTTTAGTTTTATCCAATTAAGTGTCCTCTAGGAAATAAGTAAAGACATGGCATAATTATTCTTGATATTTGCATGATGCATTCTGATAACACGAGCATCAACACCAATAAAAACCTAGAAGTATTCAAAATAGAACCTTCTATTTTGAATACTTCCTCTCTAATTTATCTTTTTAGATCCCCCATTAGATGTCCTTATTTTTTCCCTTGAAAGCCCCAACATTGTATCCTCCTTTCCTACAACTCTGCACTATGCCCAAGCATCAATTTGGTGCATGAATTATGCATGTAATCTACACTCATGTTTGACCTGAAACTAATGTTCACAATTCCAGATGAAAGTTCCAGGTGCATCTTACACCCATAAGTGGTATTCCAATATGCAAAGTATATGATTTGTCTCACGGACTGACAGTCCCCTGAGCACCGACAAACACAGGCCAATATACTTATTGCACTTTTATTTTATTGAAAATATTAATTATATTAATATAAATATTATATAATTATCACATTGTTTTATTAACTCAGTATCAATAACTTCTCCTAATATGTCAAGTAAAACATATACTAGATACCTAAAACATATCTCCCCATTTTAAAATTTTCTTCTTCTACTTTCATTTGTATACAAATATGAAAATTAAATTCTAAAATCCATTTGGATTGACCCCTTTATTTTACTATATTTATAAGTATTTTTTGGTAAGTCTGAGTTTTTTAACTTAAAATGCCCATATTTTGGACTTATCAAGTGACACATCTTTTGTAGGGTGGCACAGTGCATTTGACTTATTTATTTTTATAGGATTGGACATCTGCCTTTGTAACATTAAGCTTTATGGAAGTGTAGAACTGTTAGCCAGAGGAAAAGTAGGGATGGCTCCTACTATTTTTTTTTGACACTTCCTAATTTTTTGTCTAATATTTTTGTACAGCTAGCTGTCAACCAAATGGTTTTTTGTCCTATAAATCATGATAAAAATATTAGTTTATTATTTTTTTATGAATCTAAATAAAATTAAGGAAATAGTATAGTAAATGATAAGACTTAAAAATGATCAAACAACGATGAGACTTTAACATTTGTATGATTCTCTAGAAAGGCAAGGACAATCTTGAGTCTATGAACCTTAAGAACATAAAATGAATTTTAAATTTGATCTTCATCCACAACAGAATTTTCAAGAATTTATGGAAATATGAATGAGGAGTCTTATTCATACAATCATGTTTAAGGAGATACTAATAACAGATAAAGGGTGCTCTTTTGGGAATTTAAAATTCAATATGTATGGATCTCTGAATGATTGTACTCTTAATTGACAATGAGGTTGATTCATAATAGTTGTGTATTTGGATGGGGAATGGAGTTTTGACTGACATGAAAATTACCAATAGTATTATGGAGTACATTTAAATATCTTCATGGAAATAATTACACTTGCATGTTTTCATGTTTTAAATTGATGGAAATACCTTTTGTTGTGATTGAAATTGCATTTGGAATGATTTTGGTATTTTGGACCAAAGGTTTTCTCAATTACATGTCCACATGTCTCCTGCACAATCAGATCTACAATTGATGGGTCTCTATTAGCTAATGATCATTGAATATCGATCAAATTGCACAAGGGACACATGGATTCATGGATTTCACAGAACATGAACAAGTGAATGTGGAATTCTTCGTGACAATCTTAGCATACTTTTGGGAAAATGACATGCACATAAATCCTAAAACGCTGGCAGTGTGGAGGAGATCAAGAAGAGCAAACCAGAGGATAGGATTGGCTCATATTCAAACCACAATATCTCAAGATGCATTCATCCAATTAACCTGAAATTTTTAGGGTAGGTTTGTCTTTTCATCATCTTTCCATCCATATGGATACTTTTATGATGTCCGGAAAGGGATAAAATGCTTTGAACTTGCCCTACACTAGTTGGCTAGAAATGATACTACATGTCTCTAAATGACAAACAATTTGTAGTTCTTGGATCATTTACCGAGTTTATTATCTTCTTTATTATCTTCTTTTTTTTCCACAATGCTGAGCATGGGAAAAATAACTATGCTCTAGGATAGATCATTTAGGTAAGGCATCATCCCATTGAATGGTGCATACAAAACTCCAAAAAAAAGGTTAAACCTATCTCTCATGTTAGGATCATTACTTAACAATCTAGTAATTGATTATAATTTCTTATTTGTGATTCCAGTCTATCTTATCTTCTGAATCATACCCTCAAAGTGGTGAGAAAGAATAAGTGGATATAGCTCTATTATCATTTTTCTTCCCCTCTTAGATTTTGACATTTTAATGAGCATCAAATCGTAGGTCATCATCACCATAATCATCCTTCCCTTACGAGACCTAAACTCTCAAGAGGTAGTTAAGGCCAGAAAAAAAATATAATCTAAGATCACTTTCTCTTCCTCCCTCTAGGAGTTATCCACTTTTGTTAAATTTCCCCCTACCACACTCCTTGTTTAATTTTCACATTTTTACTTCTTCCTCTCCTGATAATTAACTCCTTACTATTCGTTTTAGGTACATCAAAGAAGTGAGAAACATAAATATTATTTCATGTCTTTAATTAAAAATCTGATCAAACTACATTAACAAACATCTTAGACTTATCATTAATCACAGAAATCCAAAAATTTTATCTTTGATGAAACAGGTCCACAAGGTGACTGACTATGTGGTCAAGATGGGATCACCCTTAGTATTGGAGTGGATATTTGAAAGAAGATGGTTCAAAGAAGTTTATGGCCAGGGTAGTTGAATACTTAAAAGACAATTTTCTACTAATTTCCAAATGTGTTAATCCTACTTGGAATGAGCAATCAGAGCTCAATATCTGACCAGACCCTAGCTCATTTTTGGAGGGATTATACATACATGGTAGCTGATGATCTAAAGGTTCCATGAAAGAGCGTATGAACTCCTTTGTACCTTATGGACCACAGTGTAGCTTGACCCCTCGTGTCGTGGCGATTCAACATATTGACTGGGATAAATAGTCAGTGATTAATTAATATAAATTTTAAACATAATTAATTAATAGGGTTAGACAATAGAAAGTTATTAGGCCTAGTGGGTCAAATCTATAAGGTTTATTGGACACCAGAAGATATGCTTAAAGTACAAGTATTTGTTGAAAATTTTAATAACCCTAAAATTGATGTGTAACTAAACATGATTTTATTGTGCTGTTGGCGTTTATGCTTATGCCATCAAATTCACATTAAAATATGTTTTAATAACCCTAAAATCGATGTGTTACTAAACATGATTGTATTGTGTTGTTGGCATTTACGCTTATGCAATTAAATTCACGTTAAAATAAAATCAACATGATTTTATTTCTTTCAAAATACGTTAAGTGTTGAATGAGAAAGGGAACAATCAACAAAGAGGCAACTATAAAAAATTGTAGGAATCTAAGTGTTGATTAAAAAAATTGAAGAAATAAATAATAGTGTATGTGTAGTTTATTTTTTTATTTTTATAATATAGTACAAATATAAATGTTCAGAGTTTTTTTTTCAGAAAACTTTAGAAAGGTAATTTTACAAGTTTAACTGAAATTGAAATTGGATGTTTGAACAAAATGAAATAAGACTGAATTTTGAACTGTCTCTGGACAAAATTCAAAACAAAAGAAAGCAGAAATTTAAATTCATCGGGAAGATGAATGATTGTTTTGTGAGATTTAAGGGAGATATAGTATATATTGTGATTTTAATTTGAGTAAAATTGTATTAAAATTTAGAGAAAGAAAGTACACAGAATAACCTATAGAGAAAAATTAGGGAAACATTGGTGAAAATTGAATTTTCAAGGTGGTTTGATATATATCTACGAATGTAAGTTGGTAATTGAGATCAGAAACTTAGAAATTAATTCTTAGGATTTGAAACTTCATCTTGAAATGCAAACAAGAGCTCTTAACCCAAAAAAATCCTCCTACGGCATGTTTATGTCCATTATGTCTTGACAACACTCAAGAACTTATAGATTGAATCCAAGAAGCAAGAAAATTTTTGACCTTATCATCTACTAGGTCCTTCCTAGCCGACTATGTTGGGGTTACCTTCATTGGTATTTTCCCCCCTCTTCCCAATAATATTTTTATAATCCAGTTATATGAACTGATATATCATCAAAAGACAAACCTGCCCTCAAATTGTGGACTTGAAATAACAGTTAAATCTCTAGATATCACAATTTGAATTGGAAGCAATGTGAACTGTTATATTGGTTTCATATATCCTACACAAGATCTTCAGTGGATCAAACTCTGCATTATGGTTCATTAATTTTGTTTTCTTATATTCTTTGGAAAGAAGTAATTCGTTGCCAGATGTCCTGGGTGATAAATCGTAAAAATGATTGAATATTATTTAGTGGCCTTACGCACTTGATTTCAGCACACCAGCTGTGTAACATAGTAAAAGCAAAAGACAATTCGAATAAATCAAGCACCATTATGGTGTAGATTTTAGCACAAGGAGTCCACTCTTTTTTCAAGAGTAAATTATGTCATGTAGCCTTCTCATTTATTTAATTCATCCAGGTCACCAGAATGATCATTTTTTATAATAAAATCAGATGGCTTGTCCCACGTAAACTCCTAAAAATCTATACAATGATTGAATAATCATGCCATCACAAATCGCAATGCCATAATTACTCCGCCAAATGATTACAAGAGCCAATCAGAGATTAAAATTTGTGAATACATGCCGCGACAGGTGATGGGCGAGAATTAAACCCATAAGTATTTGTTAAATTCAATTTATAAATTTAAAAATAAATGTGTTGGCTTCTTAAATTAATAAATACAATGATTGTATTTAATAATTAAAAATAAATATTTTCTAACTTATAAAAATGAATTATTAATGAAATTAATATGGTAAATTTTTGTTAAAATACCAAAAAATCTGAAAAATCATAAAATCAAGTTAAAGTCCTTTTTATAAATTTAAACCATGGTAATATAAAAATATGAACACTTTGATGCAATCATTCTTGTAAAAAATGAATGATTTATCTATTTGAATTTTCATGTTATCATACCTCCATGCTTAAAACATTTTTATACCCTAAAAAAATGTATTTTTGGTTCTCCTTGGGTCACCCCTTCATCTTTAATACCAATATATATTTGTGTGAAGTTCTGGAGATATTAATTGCCATGATAATTTTATTTAAACCCTTTTTGGGAATTTGAGAAACAACCATCTTGGTTTGGGCATAGGTAGTAGATAAAATAATGTACTTTTTGTAGATATTTGATAAGTCCAAATTTAGGGGTTTTATGTCATTGTTTTGATTCAGACTTAACCAACAATATTTCTGAAAACTTTTCACTCAAACACTGTATGATTAAGGGCAAGTATGGGGTCCATCCACAGAGGCAAAATTTTAATTTCAGAATTTTTCTCAAGCGTGGAATGAAGGAAATGAGTATAAAAGGGGGAAATATAATTTCTGAGATTTTAATGGATTTTTAGTCAATGTATATGATTCCTATTATCTAAATTGAATCATAAATACAAATAAAAATGCTAAAAATATTTTACACTAATTTTAATAATTTTAATTTACACTAGAAATAGAAAATAAATATTTTTTCTGAATTTCCAGGATTTTAATTAACACCAAAAACCACTAGAAATGTTAAAAATGAGAGTTAAATATTTTTTCCAAATTTGTGTAGGTGTTAAAAACGCTGAAAAATGATAATATTAATTTTATCAATTTTCTGATTCTTTTGGACTTTTTAAATGCAGAAAATAAGGAAATACCTTTTCCGGCTCGCAGGCAGCAGCGGAGCAGTGGCGAAGCAGGGGCAGCAACGGCGACGGACTGGATGGGCCCATGTAGGGCTGGCCTTAGTGGGTCAGCCCGCTAAGGTTCAGCCTAATGTTTGTCTAACCAATATCCATCCTATATCTGATATCAGACAACCAATATCCGATATCCGTAAAAAAATCGGGACGATGTCTGATATCGGATATCAAATATCAGTCGATATCTGTCTTTTAGATGTGGACGGATATCGGAGGTGGATATCGGTTGGCTAAGGACAATACGGATCTTGGATTCTGGATATCGGTTATCGATATCTGGATATCAGAACCGATATCCGCATATCGATATTCAATATCCAAATTTTTGTTCTCAAACCACTGTAATCCCATATGGAAGAATTATAAGGTTTTTTTAAAGTTTAAATGTTATCCAGCCCTTTTTCATATAAACCCCTGTATTACGTTGAGCGCGCAAACAGATGCTGCTTGTGACATTATTAGAGAAATGCCCCTCCGACTCTATATTCTCCAAATTTGACTTGGAAAACTATACAAAAATAAAAATTTATTCTTTAAGCCCCTATAAATAATTTATTCTGATTTATACTCATGCGACGTCTAACATAAATTTTTTAAGGGGCCTATTTCTAAGGAATATTTAAAATACTTTCCTCAAAATTAGAAATTAAACTAAAAGCTTGCTTTTATTAAAGTTATATCATGTATGTAATGAAGATGTCTCCATATCCACCAATAAATCCCTGATAAAATCAAGAAACTTTTAGTGAAATGTTGAAAATTCTACAATTAATGCCCACACTATATCGATCTTATACATGATTTAAATACATACATGCACACAACATAGCCAATATCGCTTTCCACATCACATTAGTGAATTAAGTGCAAGTTTTAAGTATTTATATTAGTGTTTGTGCAAGATCTACAATCAGTAATTGAAAATTTTTAATCTTGAAACAATGTAGAGACTTTCATGGAAATGTTGAAATTCTTCAATAAATGCCCACACTATATTGATCTTAAACATTATTCAAATACATACATACACACAATATAGCCATTATCACTTTGCACATCACATTAGTTAATTAATCGCAAGCTTTAAATATTTATGTTAGTATTTTGTAGGATCTAGAATCGGTATTTGGAAATTTTTAATCTTGAAAACATCTAGAAATGTTTAGAGAAATGTTGAAAATTCTGCAATTAATGCCCACACTATATTGATCTTAAACATGATTTCAATACATACATACACACAATAGAGCCAATATCACATTAGTGAATTAAGTGCAAGTTTTAAGTATTTATATTAGTCTTTTTGCAGGATCTACAATCGGTAATTGGAAATTTTTAATCTTGAAAACATCTAGAAATTTTTAGAGAAATGTTGAAAATTCTGCAATTAATGCCCACACTATATTGATCTTAAACATGATTTCAATACATACATACACACAATAGAGCCAATATCACATTAGTGAATTAAGTGCAAGTTTTAAGTATTTATATTAGTCTTTTTGCAGGATCTACAATCGGTAATTGGAAATTTTTAATCTTGAAAACATCTAGAAATTTTTAGAGAAATGTTGAAAATTCTGCAATTAATGCCCACACTATATTGATCTTAAACATGATTTCAATACATACATACACACAATAGAGCCAATATCACATTAGTGAATTAAGTGCAAGTTTTAAGTATTTATATTAGTCTTTTTGCAGGATCTACAATCGGTAATTGGAAATTTTTAATCTTGAAAACATCTAGAAATTTTTAGAGAAATGTTGAAAATTCTGCAATTAATGCCCACACTATATTGATCTTAAACATGATTTAAATAAATACATACACACAATATAGCCAATATCACATTAGTGAATTAAGTGCAAGTTTTAAATATTTATATTAGTATTTTTTCAGGATCTAGAATCGGTAATTGGACATTTTTAATCTTGACGTAGGACGGCTACGGAATGGACGACTAAGAAAAGAGCAACTGAGGAGACGGATGGTTTGACGACGGGTAAAGGGTGATAGATGTGTTTGTAGGGAGGGATAAAACAGTCCACAGAAATTCACACGGTCGGACTCGGACTTTAAAACCGATGAAATCTGGTGGTGCAGTTCCGACCCTTATCGAGGGCGGGAGTACTGTCCTCCCCCACCACGACGATGCCTAAGCACCAAAATCAATACCTGAATTTGCGTAGAAAGGAAACACTCGAGAAAGAGGGTGAAGAAGTAGAAAATCTAAACCAAGTCTAATTCTGACAGCGGTGGAAACTTCTCGAGAAAACACTGAATGGAGAACACTTCGACACCAAAGAGTTCAGGCGTACCTCGGCACCGTAGTGCGTGAAGAGGTTGCGGGGAATTCAGATCGTGACGAGGCTGAGCGAATCCGGGCGTTGAGTGGCCCACTAGACGAGGAAGATTCTGGGCGTTCCGGGCGTTGAACGGCCCTGGTAGTGAGTAGATGTCGTTGTCGCAGAGTCAGGCGTAGGCGAATACCCGTGTGCGCGAAGTGCGCATAGGGTGCACGGAGCGCACGGAGCGCGCGGAGCAGCGCGCGCGGACGCTGAGTGCGCGGAGAACGCAGAGCACCGGCGCGCGTGCGGAGTGCGCGGAGTGCGCGGAGTGCGGCGGAGCGCGCGTAGTGCGCGCGGCTCGAAGCGTCAGACGGCGTCAACGACGACCGGCGGCCTGGGGCGCTCTGGGCGACGGTCTAGGACGTGGCTTGGGCCCTGGCAGGGGCGGCCTGGGCGGCCTAGGGCGGCCCTTGCAGGGGCGGCCCTAGGTGGACCTGGGGCTGCCCTGTTGGCCGACCTTGGCGGGGCTGCCTAAGGGCGGCCTTGGGCATTCTTGGGCGGCCTTGGCGGGGCTACCAGGGGCGACCAAGGGCTGCCCTGTTGGGGCGGCCTGGGGGCGTCCCTGGGCGGCCTTGGCGGGGCTGTCTGGGGCGGCCTGGGGCTGCCCTGCTGGGTGGCCTTGGCGGGGCTGCCTGAGGGCGGCCCTGGGCGTTCTTGGGCCGCCCTGGCGGGGCTACCAGGGGCGGCCAAGGGTTGCCCTGTTGGGGCAGCCTGGGGCCATCCTTGGGCAGCCTTGGCGGGGCTGCCTGGGGGCGACCTGGGGACTTCCTTGGGCGGCCTTGGCGGGGCTGCCTAGGGGCAGCCTAGTGGCGTCCCTGGGCGACCCTGGCGGGGCTGCCTGGGCGGCCTTGGCTGGGACGGCTTGGGCGGCCCTAGCGGGGTTGCCTGGGCAGCCTTGGGTGACCTTGGCTGGGGCGGCCTGGGCGGCCCTGGCGGGGCTGCCTGGGCAGCCTTGGGCGAGAGAGAGGGAGAGAGGGAGAGAGAGAACGAGAGAGAGTAAGAGAGAAAACGGATGGAGAGAGAGGAAGGAGAGAGGATGGTAGGTCGACGTTGCGAGGCAGCGGCGGTGGCGGCGGCGGCGGTGGCGGTGGCGGCGGCGGTGGCGGCGGCGATGGCGGCGATGGCGGCAGCGGCGGTGGCGGCAGCGCGGCGGTGGCGACATGGCGGCGGCGGCGGCAATGGCGGCGGCGGCGGCGGCGACGGCTAGGGTCAAGAGGGATAGGGGAGGCTGGGCAGTCCTCAATTCTTGAAGTTAAACAAAACTCAATTCTTGAAATTATGACTGCCTAAGAGTTTCTTGAAAACAATGGCCTTTATATAGGCCTTGGAGGAAAGAGAAATTGACGAGAAAGTAAAGACGTGCGTTGTGTCACGCCAAAGGGCAGTTGTGGATCTGCGTTTGGCGTCATGTCATGACGCGCGTAGAGACGTGCGCGGGTGGAGACATGCTAGTTGGAGGTTGTGGCGTGTCGGCTTTAGTGTTGACTACGGTTGACCGTGGCAGGTTGACTTTGGTTGACTTCAGTTGACCGTGGTCCATAGCAGGCGTGTTGACTCTAGTTGACCGTGGTGACACGTTCATCGATGATATGTTGGCGTCCTCGCCATCAAATCTTGAAAAAATCTATAAAGTTTTAGAGAAATGTTGAAAAATTTTAACACAAAAATTGTGCAACGAAATTGGCTGCTTTTGTAATATTTGGCCATCAAAATACGCCCTTCATCTTAGAATTTCCCAATGTCTTCATCAACGGTGTGTACTTACTGGGTTATCACCTGCATAGCAAAAGAAAAAAAATGAAACACAATGCTTATGTAAAATATGCGTCATACAATAGTCAATGTAAGGGATGTGTACCTCGAGCAGATGCAACTGCCCCATCCTAGGCATCCTCACCATCCGAATCCAGCTCCACATCATTGTGCCATCACTTGTTGTCTGTACCCAGCCAACACTTCACAGCGATGAGTGTTTCAATGTCTATCGGTGACAAACGTGCTCTCTTATATGTGACAATAACATTGCCCGTTGAGAACATGCGCTCAGCAGGAATGCTTGTTGCACATACGGACAATAGCTCCCTTATAATGGAAGCAAGTAAGGCGAAGCGCTTTTCCCTTGTGCTAGCCCACCAAGATAGTGGGGTGAATACTCCCTCATTAGGCACGACCTTTATTAGGCGTTGGCTGAATGAACTTGTCCAATGGCGACCTCATTGACACAGGTGCAGGTTGGATTTTTTGCATTGTGCTCTATAGCCAAGAGTCTAACTCTTTACCTTTTGGGTGCTCAGTTTCAAAGTGCCTAACCGCTGCATGTCTCGACGAGTCACATGGTAACAAAGATCATACATATGCAATTGTTGCTACTCTGACGCCGCACGGGGCATGGACCCTTTGTGGAATGGGTCCGTCAATGTCGAGTCAATGATTGCATCATTCACCCACAAGATTTCTGCATACTACGCTAGCTTGTGTTGCATCGACTTATAGGCTTGCGCCATGTTATAATAATCTCATTATGCAACTACCGTACGTAGGTGAAGAAAGTGCCCTCTTCAATTTTCTGGACCACCTCCTCCATGTGGCGCATGAGACTGTCTATGAGAAATAATACATCACATATGGTCAACGTCACTATCCGGCAAACATGATTGGTGGATACAACAAACCACTAAAGGATGCAACATAATTCTTTCACCAACTCCCACTCGTCCTTCGACATCTTCGTCGACTTCCCCTTTCTGCCAAAATTCTTTGACACTTCATCAATTACACCACATTTCTTCACGGGAGTGGATAACATAGCATAAGTGTTGTTCCAGCAGGTAGGACAGTCCAACACGACCATGTTAGAATCTTCAACTTTGAGGTATTCTTCACATGCCTTTGCATACTCCTCTCTCCGCTGAGCAGAGCTTTGAATATTGCGGACTAGCATCTGCACCATCACAACTGCACCACCCAAATATAACAAATGACGTGTTATATCATTGTCTTCAAACACTGAGTATACATCTCCATGCACATTGTCCTTGTCATTGTCATATTGTTCTGATGTCCTGCTCACATCGCCTTCATCGGGCTCTACTACTTGGGCGGAATGAATGCTGATAATTTTAATTGTCGCTTGGACGATAGTGTTTAGAATGTGGGCAATACATGGGACATGCCTCGTGGCGTTAGTGTCGGGTTTATGCTCTTTATCTTCTTCGCAATCACTTACAACATCCTCTTATTCGCAGAGGCATTATCAATAGTCACAGCGTAAACCTTCATAAACACAGGTCACATATAAAATCACATGTTTAATTACAAAGATAAGTTTGATGTTGAATGATGACCTTTGGTCGCACGCAGAATTCTTCCAAGACCTGGAGAACGATGGACGCCATGGTGTCCCCATCATGCTTGCCGACAATCTCTCGAATGGCAAGTACTCGCTCTCGGTACACCCATTTCTCGTCCACCCCATGAATAGTGATGCCTAGAAGAGCAGTACCATTCTCCACGGTCCACACGTCTATAGTGAGGGACGAGTCCACGTTCTCCCATAGTTTCTTCACCTCTTCCTTCATATGGCCGTGCATTTGAATCGTCCATTACTTCATGACCTTTGCACTTGGGGGGCCCAAGTCCAACTATGTAGCGTAGCACCATAGCTCCTTGAATGTGACATTCTAAACCATACTCCATGGTGAATCCCCCAAGCATATGAATCATGCAATGACATTCTTCATCTCATCAGGCATATGCCCTCTTATAGGTCCTCGTCGGCTTGGCTCTCCCTGTTGTTGGTCATGCATTGCCTTCATTATATGCGGCTGATACTTGTCGACCACCACCAAGTGATGTCGGACGTCGTCTAGGGCATCGCATGGTCAGCACCGAGTATGATGGCTCGGTACCAATAAGAAATGATGGTATCGAACGTCAACGGTGTCGTCGTCTGATGGGTATACCCTAACGGGTGAATGTAACTATGACGCAACGAATGAGTATCCTATGTGTCATATGTGTAGGCTCCGACTCGAGGGAGGCGCCGAGCTCCAAGCTTGGATGGGGTCACCGGGTGATGGCGATGGGGCCTCTCAAACCTCGTCAGACCGATGGAGCATCTACGCCCGAACAGAATTTATATGTAGCGCTCACACGTGACTGACATACTCGTCTGTGCCAGTAAGACACTCAAATTTTGTAGTTCTCTCAATACCTCTCTCACCTACCTAGCCCGAGCGCGGTGGAGTCAGAACAAAATTATACTACAACAGGTAAATAAATGAGCGACAGGGGAGGAGGACGTATCTCATCGGCGCATGGCTCGTGGCGCAGAATTCGTCGACAATCGGTGGCGGTTAGTGCGGGTGTGGCAGAGAAGCGCTGGAGAGCTAACGTATGTCGTATAGTTTTGGGACGGTGTACCTCGTCGCTCAAATGGCGATGGGTGCCGGAGCAGTTGAGGGGGGAACGGAGCTGAGGAGATGAAGACAGCGGTGGTAGCGACCCAAGCCAACAGCTGGGCTGGGCCGGCGCGGCTCTTATGGTAACACCGCAGGCAAGACCAGCAGCAGCGATGAGCCGAACGGCACCACGGGGGATTCACCCATGCAGTAGTACGCTCGGAAGGTAGATTACCACCTGTCAGGTGATGCCAACGCCAAGTCGAACTAGAGGAGACTGGAGTCGAGCAGTTGGTGGGCGGGGACAAAGGGCACTGGATCAAGTGACCCAAGTGGCCAACGCCTGCACTTGGCGTGTAAACGTCGCCTCGCCTAGCGGAAGCTAGCAGAGGCCGTAGTCGCTCGGGGGGCTTCCTCAACACGAAAGTCCAGAGGGAAGGGCCTCGTGTGAGAGACTTCCTCAAGCTGAGGGAGGGAGGGGATCCGCGACTCCCCGTTTGGTCCACGACTCTGCACGAGCCACATTCAGATCTTGTTGGAAGGATCCCAGGCCCCGCGTGAGAAGTATCCTCAGCGCTGAGAGGGGTCTGTGAATTTTTTGTCATTCCACGGGGGTCGGACAGACACAATCAGCCGGCGAATGCGAGGCTTAGTCGCACGCCCGTCAATCGGTGGTATATTGACCTGTAGGTCAGTATTCAATCCACCGCACAGATCGGCGGTCGTGCGTCCGAGGAGCATTGTGGCTAGCGAATGACCCTCGCGGGATGATCTACGTCCAAGGGAATACCTTGGGATCAGACTAAGGGACTCACCTTCATGTCCCATGCCCGATACCATGCATGAGACGAAAGAACGGTCTACGGTTAGTGGAAGCGCGACCGACTTGCACTCGTGGTCACAAGCGACAGTGGTGGGTACCCGAGTCTCCCGAGCGGGAGGTTCAGCAAACCTTGCGACTTGGAGGGGGAGGAAAAGGTCATGCGAGGAGCAGGCCCTCCCCTCCACCTCCTTCTCGATCTCCTCTTCTCCTTCTCCCTCTCTCTTCTTTCTCTAAACGAGAGTGGTGAGACCCGAAAGAACAAACAATAAAATTCACGATTCTTCCTAGTCTGAGAACCTAGGGCGCCCCTCTCTTCCCTTATGAAGGGGAAGATATCAAATTGGGCCCCCTAAGTGAGTCAACAAGGGGGGGAAACAGAGTCCATTAGGGGGCCCTTATTTTATGGGCCCCTCTCATTACAAAATAAGGGGAAACTAAAATAAATAAATAAAATAAAACACCAAGGGACAAGGGAGGGGGTCCAAATGACTAAGGATCCCCTTCCCATGCAGACAAAAACACGGCACGAGATGCGTCGCGGTGCGGTGAAAACGGGAGGATGAATGTAGAAAACACAAAGCACGACAAAACAAACAATAAAAATGAAGATACGATACTCGAGCATCTTCACCCGGTTCTCGATGATAGTGGTGGGTGGCACGGACGACACCATCGATGATCCTTGATGGCGTGCACCATCACCAAGCCTTTTAGCTCTGCATGATGAGGTCGATGACAAGCTTGGAAATGTCTCCAAAATACGTTGGTGCTCTTGTCAGCTTGCCACTTGATCGCTTTTCTCTAACTGTGTGGGTTCTTCTCACGGAACAGTTAGCATGCATAGTACCCATCAATAATGTGTTTGAAGTAGGCAATGATGAATGAACAGTTCGAATGAGGGTGACTCTGTACGGCATGAGATGTTCCCTTGTTGGTGTCTTCAGGACAATTGGCTCCTGCCCCAGAGCAATCTTGGGGTGGGGCACTACCTCTAGGTGGGTTCATGGTTCTCAGAAACATAATTTGGTTATCAATTATTGCTTCTTCTAGATTACATTAACGCATGTTGATTCACTATGCTTACAACTCTAAAGAAGGTATGGCGATTTGCAACTCCGCACACATATAATATGAAAAATAAAGAAGATAAGACATAAGAAAAAAGAAGAATGTAAGAACTAGAATTAAAAAGAGATGCGAAGAAGAAAAAGGAAGAAGAGAAGAGAAGATCATAAAAAATTAGGGGTGGAGAAGAGGGCAGAAGAGTCAAAGAGGGGAAGAAAAATAAATAGGAGAGAAGAGAACAAAAGACAGTAAGAGGAGAGGAGAAGATGATAGAAAAAGAGGGGGAAAAAAGCAGCAGAGAAAAATTTTGAAAGAGCAGTGGAGAAGAAAATTTCAGAAAATAAGAGTAGAAGGAATAGGAAGAAGGGAAGAGTGGAGAAGAGGGAAGAAGAGTAGAAGAGGAGAAGAATAAGAAAATTGAGAGAAGAGAATAGCGAACAGGAAGAGGAGAGGAGAAAAACATAGAAAAAAAGAGAAAGAGCAACATATGAAAATTTTAAATGAGCAGTGGATAAGAAAATTTAAGAAAAGATGAGAAGAATGAATAGGAAGAAGGGAAGAAAGGAATCAAAAAAATCAGGAGTGAAGAAGAGGGCACAAGAGTCGAAGATGAGAAGAAAAAGAAATAGGGGAGAATAGAATAAGGACCAGGGAGAGGAGAGGAGAAGAAGGTAGAAGCATGTGGATAGGAGAGCAGGGATAAAAAGAGAGGAGGAGAAGAAAGGGAAAAGAGGAAAAAAAGTCACGGAGGAAAATTTTTAAATGAGAAGTGAATAAGAAAATTTAATAAGATATGAGAAGAAGAAAGAGGTAGAAGGGAAGTGAAGCATAAAAAAAATTGAAGTGGAGAATAGGGAAAGAGAGTAGAAGGGGAGAAGAAAAAAAATAGGAGAGAAAAGAAGAAGAAGCAGGAAGAGGAGAGCAGGGAAAAAGAAGAGAGGAGGTGAAGAAGATAGAAAGGTAGAAAAAAAACAGCAGAGGAAAATTTTGAAATAGCATTGAAGAAGAAAATTTAAGAAAAGATGAGAAGAAGTAATAGGAAGATGGGAAGTGAAAAGTTAAAAAAAGTTAAGTGGAGGTGAAAGGAAAGAAGAGGAACAATGAGACAGAAGTGGAAAAAAGCAAGAGAACTGGAGAACAAGGAAGAAGAGTAGACGAGGAGAAAAAAAAGAAAAAGGAGAAAAAAGAATAAGAACCTGGAAGAGATGAGGAGAGGAAAATAGAAACATCAGGGCAGGAGAGTGGGGAATAAGAAGAGAGGAGGAGAAGAAGATAGAAAGATAGAAAAAAAACAGCAGAGGATAATTTTGAAGTAGCAGTGAAGAAGAAAATTTAAGAAAAGATGAGAAGAAGTAATAGAAAGATGGGAAGGAAAGAGTATTAAAAAAATAAGAGGAGGTGAAAGGAAGAAAGAGGAAGAACGGGACATAAGTGGAAAAAAAGCATGAGAAGTGGAGGAGGAAGAAGAGAAAAGGAGGAGAAGAAAAAGAAATAGGAGAGAAAAGAAGAAGAACCAGGAAGAGATGAGGAAAGGAAAATAGAAACATAAGGGCAGGAGAGAGGGGGAAAAGAAGAGAGGACGAGAAGAAGATAGAAGGATAGAAAAAAAAACAGCAGCGGAAAATTTTGAAAGGGCAGTGAAGAAGAAAATTTAAGAAAAGATGAGAAGAAGTAATAGGAAGATGGGAAGGGAAGAGTAAAAAAAAATTAATAGGAGGTGAAAGGAAGAAAGAGGAAGAATGGGACAGAAGTGGAAAAAAAGCATGAGAAGTGGAGGAGAAAGAAGAGAAGAGGAGCAGAAGAAAAAGAGATAGGAGAGAAAAGAAGAAGAACCAGGAAGAGATGAGGAGAGGAAAATAGAAACATCAGGAGAGGAGAGCAAGGAAAAAGAAGAGAGGAGGAGAAGAAGATCGGAAGATAGAGAAAAAAACAGCAAGGGAAAATTTTGAAAGAGTAGTGAAGAAGAAAATTGAAGAGAAGATGAGAAGAAGGAATAGGAAGATGGGAAGAGAAGAGTAAAAAAATGAGGAGTTGAGAAGATAGAAGAAGAGTAGAAGAGGAGCAGAAAAAGAAACTAGAGAGAACACAAGAGGAGACAGGAAGACGAGAATAGAGAAGGGAAAAATAAAATAGAATAAGACGAAAAGAAATAGGAGAAGAGAAGAAGAAAAAGAAAGAGATGAAAAAATTAGCAGAAGCAAAAGTAAGAAGAGAATATAAGAAGCAAAATTAAGAAGACAAGAGAAGATGAAAAATTAAGAAAAGAAGATAAGAAGCAAACTTAAGAAGACAAGAGAGGATGAAAATTTTAAAAGGGAAGAGAAGAGGATGATATATTACTATTTAACAATTACCAAATGCATTGAACAACATTAAATAAATAATCAACACAAAAGTAAATATGTAATAGGTGAAAACCTTCAACAAAAAAAAATTAACTTAAAAGACTAGAACGCAAATGCTAATGCATTGAGGAATACAAATAAATTATCGTTATAGATACTTTAATTTGAAATGAAATTCTTGAAATACATGCAATCAGGATGGAAATTTCAACATTTTAATGAAATGAACCCACGTGAATTACAACTATTAATAAGAAGGAGAAGAAGATGAGAATTAGTGGACCAAGAAGAAGATAAGAATTAATAGAAGAAGATGATGAGAATTAATAGAAGAAGAAGATGAGAATTAGCGGAAGAAGAAGAAGCGAATTCCAGGGAGAAGAAGGGGAAGAAAGGGAAATATGGGGAGTGGGAATGGGAAAGAACAGGAAGAACAACTGACCACCGTCTACCATCTGTCGATGCCGCATTCGCCACCGTCCACGTCTGCCATCAGTCATCAGCAAACCGCCACAGCGTCCGTCGTCCACCGTCTGCAAAGCCGCCAAAAAATTCGAATCGAAAGTCAGGTAAGTATGTTATAGATGTTGGATATTCAAATTTGATATCCAAAGTCGATAACCTATGTCGTCATCCTACCCTTGAGATGGAGGCGGATGACGACATCCAGACAGATATTGATATCAGATATCGTTACTGTGGCAACTAATAACCAAAGCAATATCTGATATCCAGATATCGAAAAAGTGGATACAGGAAATTCTCTTTTTGGTATCTGATACAGCATTTGTCCCAATACCGTTATCTGATACCGATATTGGGATGGGCGATCACTAGTTCAATCCAATTTGGCTAAGTCAAGACTTAGCCAAATGGGCTAAGCCCTATGGGGCTTGACCTAAAATGGTTAGGACTTTTTTATTATTGGCAAAATACACGATATCGGGTATGTCCAACCCTGCGGTTGTGCCCGTAGATCAATCTAGTCATGCCCTGGATGCCACCTAGGGGGATTTTATGTTTGAAGTGGATTGTTTATTAGCATTTAAAGACATGGAGTGAGCATAAATATCCCAATTACACTCATATCCTACTCGTCCACGCCATGTGCAGGAAAGGAAAAAGGTACATGAGTGATACCTGGTATGTGCTCAGAGAAGGGGGCTCGTGTCGACGTCACACTAGGTCCCCCCCGCAATAGTGATGATGCATGGAGTGTGTGGAGCTCTCCCCGCCATCAACTGGTGGCATCGTTGAAGCGTGTGGCGGGACATCGGTCAAGCCACAGGCCGAGCGCTCCAGTCTCCAATTCTCCATGCAATACGCCAGTCGCAGGGGTCCATCCTTTGACAAAGTGTGACGCGTGCGAAGAGTCAGCAAGCTGAGGAGCTCAACACGGTGGCAACCATGAGCTGCATGAGGGAGTTACTACCAAGATGAGTAAAGAGTAGAAGGGGCTTGAGTGCATACATCATGGTTGGCAAGGGCATCCGTAGTCTGGTTGCCCTCGCGCAACTGGTGTCGAATGCTAATCAAGCGGGAGTGGCTGGTATGATATCCTGCCATACTTGTTGCAATCGCTAGTGGGAGCATGTACCTACACGGAGCATGTTTACTAACACCTATGAGTCTGATTCTATAACAACATTGTGAAGGTTTCGTGCTTCATAGAGGAGTAAAGCATCACGAATCACCATAGCCTCAGTTGATGTATTAGTTTGGATACCATAAAAGGACAAAAAGGCAAAGAGAATACTCCATGTGTGGTCATGAAGGATACCGCCCCCTCCTGCTAGTCCCGGGTTCTCTTTGGCCGCACCATTGACATTTAACTTGAGGATGTCAATTGGCAGTGGGTGCCAATGGACAAGTTGTAGTCGAATGGTGATGGGGGCAAGGGTCACCGATAAGCCTTAAGTGTGAAGAAGATTGCATGTGAGGACTAAGTTGCGGGCAAAGGGTGGTATAAGATGGTGAGTGCATCGTATCCACTACTAGACTCATCGCATGATATCCAGTGCTCGCATAGGGGTCCCTACAAAATGAGAAGAATTTCGCCCTTTCCAAATCTCCCATAGTAAGTAAGCTATGGTGATGTGAAGGAATGGGCTCCACTTGGAGCGTGTTAGCGAGAGAAAAATCTTGCCAAAACACATTAACGGTGTTAGAGTAGAAGGGGTACGCAGTAGTTCGTGCAAGTGATGTGCAATTTGGTGCCAACAGTCTTGGGCTGTCTCACTATGGAAGAAAAGGTGCTCCATAGTCTCAGCATAGGGAGATGCGTGAAAATTCTGGCAACATGAACTGAGGGAGTGACCGATACGAGTCACCCGATCATCAGTTGGAAGGCCATGATGCATGCGTCTCCAAAGGAAGAAGGAGACTCGAGTGATGATCGTTGGATGCCAGATACGGCGACCGACCTTAGTGTGGAATGGGAAATTTCTCACGGAAATGCTCCCAAGAGGATCAGCAGGAGAAGGACCCATCGAGGGTAAGCTTCCAAATAGGACAATCATGAGTGGTATCGATGAGAGTACTCCAGGATTGGGCTAACATGTCTAAGGGGAGGCCACGCTAATATGGTTAGGACTTAGTCAATTTGACTAAGTCCTGCACACTCCACTTTGTTTGCCCTAAATGATGGAATTCAAACACGATTGAAAGGAAGAATTAAGAATGATCCAGAGATATACTGCAATAGATTTTAGAGAGAGAAATAAACAGTTTAAGAGAGATAAAATGATTGAAATAAAGAGATAGAGAGAGAAAATGAATAGAGGGTGCGAAAGAAGTTTGAGATGGAATTTGAAGGTGCAAGTGAAGAAATTTTTTTATGAAATTTTGAGAGCATGAACTGGGGATATGGATGAAGATCTAAGGAGAGAATGAAATGATTCTAGAGAGAAAGTAGGGAAAATGAGTGTTTAGAGTGAGAAAATGATGGATTTTAAGGGTAAATGGATGGATGATGATGTGAAAATTGAATTATAGGTTCCTTAAACCTCAGTGCAAGTCTGATGAGCCCCCAATGCTTCCTCTCAAGTCTAGATCCTCATATTTTTTCAGGATCAGGCATTTTTCAATGCAAGCAAGAAACGAGATTGAATGAAAACTTCAACAAACTTACATTAAGCAGGTTGAACAACTTGGATTCTGAAATATGCCTTGCCTTGATGGCCAACCACTTTCAAAAGCATGTTCAGAATGAGCGAGAAAATAGCATTTATACTAAAATACCCCTTTGGGTATTTTATATTTTCTTTTCTTGCCATTTTTGCCTCTTTTTCTCCATGGGTTGAGAGTGTCCCCTTGTAATCTTGAACTTCTTTCGTTGAGAGGCTTTTGAGAGCCCAATGGACAGGCCAAGTAGTGTCCCATATTTCTCTGATTTCTCATCTGAAGGCCTAAAACACCATTCTTCTCCTTTCAAGCCCCCTTTTGAGAATCACTAAACTCTCAAAAATTCTCCAACTCTTGAAGAATTGTATCTTCTCATTCCTGTGACTTTCTGCACATGTGAAACTATAGAATACTTATCAGTAATAAAACTTCTTGACTTTAAAGAAGTCAAGAGTTTAGTCAAAAATAACCATAATGTGCAAAAATGAGAATTTATAGCTTCTGCATAAATATTTAGTTAATTCAAATAATAAAATGATAAATTATGAATTAATAATACCATAATAATTTAAAATGTATCTAAATATCCATGCATTTATCATGTTATTAATATTACACTATGATTCTAAGGTATCTTAATTCTATATGTGTTTTGTTAATTTCACATCCCTCATATCAATGTCTTTCTCTCGGGTAATGATGACCTAGTGCTTAATCTCTGAATGCAACCTTCCTCATACCTGAAACCAGAAGGAAGACAATCTCCCCCTCCTATTTGGCACATAATATCAAAATCTGATCCAGATAAAATGCGGGTGATGAGGATGAATATTATGAGGGTAAGTTAGGGTGAGTGTGATAACAAAAGGAAATAAGGCTCAAAAGAAAGGAGATAAGGTAGATTATTATAATTTAATAAGGGTAATGTAACCTTAGAGAACCTACTCCCAATATTTAGACCAATAAGAGGAAGATATAAAGAATGATGATGAATTATGGATGCCATCGCTAGGCACATTAAACTGTATTTTTTTGTGATTCTGTAAGGGTTTTATGAGTTTTTCAGGTTTCTAAAAATTTGTGACACTCAGGAACTCCTGCATGAGGATCAATTAGGAGAGATAAAATAGGACAGTTGAGAATGATTCAACATAAAATATCAATATCAAATTATCCAAAAGAAGTTTTGGGTTAAACAATTGAGGGTAGCTATGTTTGTCCCCCTCTTATGCCAATATGTACCCTATGATCTTAAAATCAAACCTCTATACATGTAAAAAAAAAATTGGAATTTCTCCTACTAGAGTAGGCCAAGTGAAATAAAATAATTTTAAGATCCACTAAATTTCCTTCGTTTTTGTTGTCAATTATAAAATGATATAAGTGATGCTTCAAACAAACCTTTGAAAGGACCAAAGTGTATGATTTTTTTTATTCTGTTGTGTGAATATTATCTTCATAAAATGAATGATGGAAAAACCTAAAAATGAATCCATGTGCCTATTAACTAGTTAGTGGGTAACCCATTGAGTAACTAATCCTACATATACTTCAATTAATCAGATAGATTTACTGCAATCAATCAGTCAACATTCCTACATGTGATGTGCCAAGCTATAGCACTGCTCTCGAAGATAAAAATTAGTTCATTAACTCTTTCATAGACACTTTTGTTGGTTTCTATGGCCCTGATATGATGTATTTATAGAGAGGAAGATTGATAATGGAATCAAAATGGCATCTATAAATCAAATAATCAAATCACATGTGCACAAATTGCACCATGATTACTTGGATCATGAAGTGACATGTGTTGAGTTGCCCAAGTGTGCCGCCTATAGACACATCTACACATCTCTCACATTTCTAATCTACTCCTTGACACAGACGAGCTTTGTTCATGCTCCACCATCATCATTGTGCCATCTCAATCACATGGGGAAAGGAGATGATCCATGGGGACAAGGTAGAACAAAGGGAAGAGCCCTGAAAAATACTCTCATGAGTGAATTTTGTGTAAGGTCAGCCATTATCTATACTTTGGATAGTTTCAGAAAAAACCTCAAACTTTTGTATATCTTTTAACGCCCAAAATACCATTTGTGTGCCAAGGTATTAGTCTAGTTAATGACTCAATGGCCCAATAACTTTCATTATCCATCTAAATTAGTTAACTATATTTTTATAAATATTAATTAATGATAGATCGAGTCTCCAGCTTGTTGAGTACCAAGCTACCTGATGGAGGACCATCTCGAGGACGACGCCACGATGACGAAGAACCATCTCGAGGATGACGCGACGGGATGTCGTCAGCCACGCCGAGCAGCTCGCGCCGACGCTCGCCACCCGGGGTTTAAGTACCCCGCGTAAGAACTTTTATCTTTTTACTTATGCTCATTTTCATGTGTGTTTGTATTTTTGGATTCGTGGACTGGGCCAATGTTGTTGGGCCCCGTCATCGTCATTTTTAACTTTTATGTTTGTATTTTGAATTTGTAAGGGAGGCCGAACCACGTCTCGCGACGGTTCGTCCTCTCCCACGTTCACTTGGCACCCATCCTCACTATATAAGGGGATGGCATGCCCAAGGAACACCTTGGAGTCATTGTTGAAAAGTTTATTCACAATTCGTCTCCCCCCCTATCGTAGAGAGTAGTGTAGGGGGTTTGGCTAGCCCCACCCCACGTTGAGATCACTCCGTGGGTAGAGCCCACGTCTCCCGTCGAGATCACTCCGAGGAGATGTGTTAAAGCGCGCCGTCGACAGCACTCCGGTGCGAGGAAAGAGTTTCAAGAAGCCGCCATCAAGAATCGAAAGAGGCCTTCGCCGAGATTACTCCGGGGTCTTGGGAGATTCAAGAAGCGTCGCCGACACGCCATCAACCGGGAAATCTGCTCCGTCGAGGGAGCACACCCCAGATCCGTCAAGAACTCCTCTTTCTTGGAGGGTTCTTGGTTGTTACAGTTCAAGAAAGCCATTTCTTGGTACCTTTTTTCCACCCTTCCACCATTTCTTGATCGCCCACCCTCCTTTCCCCATCGTTTCTTGATTCCCAACCGCCTCGTCTTGCCTTTCTTGATCGCCCACCCCCCTTTCCCCATCGTTTCTTGATTCCCAACCGCCTCGTCTTGCCTTTCTTGATCGCCTACCCTCCTTTCTCCCATCGTTTCTTGATTCCCAACCGCCTCGTCTTGCCTTTCTTGATCGCCCACCCTCCTTTCCCCATCGTTTCTTGATCCCCAACCACATCCTCTTGTCTTTCTTGATCGCCACTTTCTTTCCTTGATTTCTTGATTTCTTGATTTCTTGATTTCTTGAATTCTTGATTTCATGATTTCTTGATTTCTTGATCTCACCATATCTCCTTGATTCCCCTTCGTTCTCCCCTTCGCCCTCATCGTTCTTGATTTCTTGATTCCCACCCTCTACGCCATAACCGATTACTTGGTTTTCTGCCCCACCCCCACGACTATTCCCACGATACTTGGTTCGCTGTCTTGCCCGCCCACACGACTACGCCGTGCGCCAGCCAAGCGCGCGCCTTGTGCGCCCTCTGCTCTGACTTTTGTTGCACGCCACCCGTGGACTCAGCTCTCTGCTGGTAGTTACGACCGCACCGTCCGCACCCGGTTTTGTCCTCGCCAACGACACTCGTCCGCACGACCCGACACTAAGCATCCGCTCGACGACTTGGACGCCTTGGACTAAGCGATACAAAGGTCAGTCTCGTCTCCCCTCTATAAACTCCAGTATTATTATCTTCGACAGTCTCGTCTTCCCCTATCGCGTCCGCTACCGTGATATTCTCGAACATCATCGGATAGGACTAGCCACCTTGTCGAGCATAGGGATTCTTGTGGTAGACGGACTGTCATCCGACTTGGACGCCGAACGCTCCAGGGCTGTTAGATGCCCCTCACTTAGTAGACGTCTAGTAGGTCCAGCGGGTCATTGGGAGTTTGATCTTAGGTTCACTCGTCTCTCATTGATCGGTACGGCCGACGTCGCTATCCGTCAAGTCCTTATCTGCTCATTCGTATTTTCTCATCATTCGGCTTACATCCCATACATTCGCATCATAACCCTGTGACGTGAAACGCGCCGATCGATCCCGGCCGTCGTCGTATCACATCACTACCCCTCGTGCTTTTGAACATAATAAAGAGTGTATTGGCTCACTCTCAGAACTTTTGTTTAATTGGTTATTGTTTATATATAATCCCTCATCTGCTTGATTCTCCTAGGATGACTTAGGATATGGTCAACTGTCAAACCCTTATCACTAATCTAAGTTAGTATTGTTGCATTTAGAAATCGTTGGAGACATCTTCTCCAATATTCCATTACCTTGGCCAAGGACTTCGTTGCATCATGTTCCTTAAGTTTTCTCCTCTTGTGCAGGGGGCAGACGATCCCATCTTGATCACTCAATCATCTTTGTGAACTTCTTGTTCAAAGTGCAACTATCTGTCAACAACACATCTTTGGTGTCTCATGACTGAGGACCGCTAATAAAATTGTGATGCGAATCAACCTGATTAGTAGTGTGGCATAATAACATTCAAGGATCCCTCCAGATCCATTCATTAAACTTTTTCCATTAAACATCGCAAATGGACTATATTGAATACATTGTATTAATGAACAATGAACGAGATGTAGAATGTGTGATTGTCTTTCTGGCCACATATATTTCCATCATTATGTATATCTTCAGTTATCAAATATGTAAAATCCATCATCCGCATAATTATTGTCTAATAACTTTAGGACATGGTTTATTGTCAAGCCCTAGTTGATCAAACTGGTTATGACTTAACCATGGGAGAATTATTAGAAATCTCCTTAGCTAAGGATTTCATTGCATCATCTTTCTCAAGTCTAACTTCTCTTATAATGAGCAATAACATCTTGACTTCTAAATGTCCTTCATGGGTTTGTTTTTGTATATGAGACAAGCTTGTTCAGATTTTGTTGTTAAAAGTTTTTGAGTAATAATGAATATGATTTTTTTCAATAAACTTAAAATATAACATAAGGGTTTTTTGTCTTGTAGGACTTATCCGTAAGATGTCTTCAGTGAATCAAGCCTACCACTTACACAGCCATTGAATTGGCTTAAATAATGAAAAAGAGGTACAAAATTTTCAAGTATTTGATTTAAATAAATGCAGTGATCATTAAATGAGACATAAAATTCCATATGTGCTGCATGATTGTGCACTAACAATAATAATAATTTATTTAAACATAGGAAATATTTGGTGTGTTGAACTATGGGGCAGAAAATTTAATGAAAATGTGATACATGATGTATTTTATATGGTGTTACAAAATCACACAAAACAAATATAAAATATAAATAATTTATGCATGTTGACAAATGATGAGGACCAAATGTTGTATAAAATGGATAGATTGGCTAATATCTTCATGCACTATAATAGGTATATATTTTTTATGGATATGAATTACATGTGATTCCATGCCTAATGGCACATAAAATTCAATTACTCAGTTGTAATTTTTAAATATTTCATCTGTTATATATATGAATTATGAGCCATATACACAACCAATTTCTCCAGATTTAAAATGTGACATAAGATTATCTTAAAGGGCTTTATCCTAAATGTCTCTTTCATCTTCTCATCCTCTTCTCTCATATATTAATTTATTGTTATAATGATATCTAAAACATAATGAAATTAATATTGTGGTTGTACACTATGTGAAAGAATTTATATTTACATACTTCAAGTTTTGTTGGTGTTTTGATTTGGCTTAATCTTGGAGTTAGAGGAAATAATATAGTACTAGTGGTATATAACAACATATTGTTGCTTCTTAAATGGAAAATATATTATAACTTATACATATACAGTTATATAATAGTCCTAACCATTCCCTGTTCCAATTTTTAAACATTATTTTAATATTTATTCTCCTTTGTTTACTTTTAATCCTTAGATTTATCAACACTCTATTTCCCTCATTTAATAAGTGTAGTTTGTTATAAAGAAAAGTCATAACACATTGGATTCTTGTACCTTGCCATCGTATGTTTGAGTCTTTAATGCAAATATTGATGTAATCAAACCATGTTAGATCAAAATTTACTCCTCTTGATATATTAAAATTGGATTGATCAAATTGTGATATTTCAACTCACCTAAATGAATAATTAATTCCAAATTCATTGGAATATTTTTTTAAGATATAGAATGGTTCAAATGATATCCATGTTTTGTAAATATTTGAAAATTTTAAAGGTAGTTTCTTTGTAAATTTACATATTTATAGACCGGTATTTAGTAAACTAAACAAAAAAAATTATATATGTAGGTATCTAATTAGAAAATGTTCCTTTCAATATCAGAACAAAGACCCCCCATGAGCTATGCCACACCATGATAACTTGGTATTTCTATCCCGTCCAAAAGTGGGCTTTTGGAATCAGTCACAACCTTTAATGTCAATCACCAAATGGGTGGCTTGAATAAAAACTAGGGAACGGCAATCATCATCTGTCATGTCACACGTCACCGTGACGCATGATGTGACAGTGACGGTGACGGAATTCAGGGGTAGTGACGGTGATGGTGACGCGTGGCGAGGTTTACGTGACGGTGACGGGGTGCCCTGGACGTGTGATGTGACGAAATGGCCATCACGGATGACGGCCATAATGTTTATTTAATACATTTTAAAAATTAATTTATTGACGGAAAATTATGAATATAATGAATTTAATAAATAAATTATTTTGTGAGGTTTTTTAAAAAACAATTTAAAAATTATTTTATTGAAAGTGAAATTATGAATATAATAATTAATTTCTGGACGGAAAAATTAAGGATTTTATTGATTTTTGTAAATACATTTTAATCAGATAGATTTACTGCAATCAATCAGTCAACATTCCTACATGTGATGTGCCAAGCTATAGCACTGCTCTCGAAGATAAAAATTAGTTCATTAACTCTTTCATAGACACTTTTGTTGGTTTCTATGGCCCTGATATGATGTATTTATAGAGAGGAAGATTGATAATGGAATCAAAATGGCATCTATAAATCAAATAATCAAATCACATGTGCACAAATTGCACCATGATTACTTGGATCATGAAGTGACATGTGTTGAGTTGCCCAAGTGTGCCGCCTATAGACACATCTACACATCTCTCACATTTCTAATCTACTCCTTGACACAGACGAGCTTTGTTCATGCTCCACCATCATCATTGTGCCATCTCAATCACATGGGGAAAGGAGATGATCCATGGGGACAAGGTAGAACAAAGGGAAGAGCCCTGAAAAATACTCTCATGAGTGAATTTTGTGTAAGGTCAGCCATTATCTATACTTTGGATAGTTTCAGAAAAAACCTCAAACTTTTGTATATCTTTTAACGCCCAAAATACCATTTGTGTGCCAAGGTATTAGTCTAGTTAATGACTCAATGGCCCAATAACTTTCATTATCCATCTAAATTAGTTAACTATATTTTTATAAATATTAATTAATGATAGATCGAGTCTCCAGCTTGTTGAGTACCAAGCTACCTGATGGAGGACCATCTCGAGGACGACGCCACGATGACGAAGAACCATCTCGAGGATGACGCGACGGGATGTCGTCAGCCACGCCGAGCAGCTCGCGCCGACGCTCGCCACCCGGGGTTTAAGTACCCCGCGTAAGAACTTTTATCTTTTTACTTATGCTCATTTTCATGTGTGTTTGTATTTTTGGATTCGTGGACTGGGCCAATGTTGTTGGGCCCCGTCCTCGTCATTTTTACTTTTATGTTTGTATTTTGAATTTGTAAGGGAGGCCGAACCACGTCTCGCGACGGTTCGTCCTCTCCCACGTTCACTTGGCACCCATCCTCACTATATAAGGGGATGGCATGCCCAAGGAACACCTTGGAGTCATTGTTGAAAAGTTTATTCACAATTCGGGGCCCCCCCTATCGTAGAGAGTAGTGTAGGGGGTTTGGCTAGCCCCACCCCACGTTGAGATCACTCCGTGGGTAGAGCCCACGTCTCCCCGTCGAGATCACTCCGAGGGAGATGTGTTAAAGCGCGCCGTCGAGATCACTCCGGTGCGAGGAAAGAGTTTCAAGAAGCCGCCGCCATCAAGAATCGAAAGAGGCCTTCGTCGAGATTACTCCGGGGGTCTTGGGAGATTCAAGAAGCGTCGCCGACACGCCATCAACCGGGGAAATCTGCTCCGTCGAGGGAGCACACCCCAGATCCGTCAAGAACTCCTCTTTCTTGGAGGGTTCTTGGTTGTTACAGTTCAAGAAAGCCATTTCTTGGTACCTTTTTCCACCCTTCCACCATTTCTTGATCGCCCACCCCCCTTTCCCCATCGTTTCTTGATTCCCAACCGCCTCGTCTTGCCTTTCTTGATCGCCTACCCCCTTTCCCCATCGTTTCTTGATTCCCAACCGCCTCGTCTTGCCTTTCTTGATCGCCTACCCTCCTTTCTCCCATCGTTTCTTGATTCCCAACCGCCTCGTCTTGCCTTTCTTGATCGCCCACCCTCCTTTCCCCATCGTTTCTTGATCCCCAACCGCATCCTCTTGTCTTTCTTGATCGCCCACTTTCTTTCCCCTTGATTTCTTGATTTCTTGATTTCTTGATTTCTTGAATTCTTGATTTCATGATTTCTTGATTTCTTGATCTCACCATATCTCCTTGATTCCCCTTCGTTCTCCCCTTCGCCCTCATCGTTCTTGATTTCTTGATTCCCACCCTCTACGCCATAACCGATTACTTGGTTTTCTGCCCCACCCCCACGACTATTCCCACGATACTTGGTTCGCTGTCTTGCCCGCCCACACGACTACGCCGTGCGCCAGCCAAGCGCGCGCCTTGTGCGCCCTCTGCTCTGACTTTTGTTGCACGCCACCCGTGGACTCAGCTCTCTGCTGGTAGTTACGACCGCACCGTCCGCACCCGGTTTTGTCCTCGCCAACGACACTCGTCCGCACGACCCGACACTAAGCATCCGCTCGACGACTTGGACGCCTTGGACTAAGCGATACAAAGGTCAGTCTCGTCTCCCCTCTATAAACTCCAGTATTATTATCTTCGACAGTCTCGTCTTCCCCTATCGCGTCCGCTACTGTGATATTCTCGAACATCATCGGATAGGACTAGCCACCTTGTCGAGCATAGGGATTCTTGTGGTAGACGGACTGTCATCCGACTTGGACGCCGAACGCTCCAGGGCTGTTAGATGCCCCTCACTTAGTAGACGTCTAGTAGGTCCAGCGGGTCATTGGGAGTTTGATCTTAGGTTCACTCGTCTCTCATTGATCGGTACGGCCGACGTCGCTATCCGTCAAGTCCTTATCTGCTCATTCGTATTTTCTCATCATTCGGCTTACATCCCATACATTCGCATCATAACCTGTGACGTGAAACGCGCCGATCGATCCCGGCCGTCGTCGTATCACATCACTACCCTCGTGCTTTTGAACATAATAAAGAGTGTATTGGCTCACTCAGAACTTTTGTTTAATTGGTTATTGTTTAGATATAATCCCTCATCTGCTTGATTCTCCTAGGATGACTTAGGATATGGTCAACTGTCAAACCCTTATCACTAATCTAAGTTAGTATTGTTGCATTTAGAAATCGTTGGAGACATCTTCTCCAATATTCCATTACCTTGGCCAAGGACTTCGTTGCATCATGTTCCTTAAGTTTTCTCCTCTTGTGCAGGGGCACGATCCCATCTTGATCACTCAATCATCTTTGTGAACTTCTTGTTCAAAGTGCAACTATCTGTCAACAACACATCTTTGGTGTCTCATGACTGAGGACCGCTAATAAAATTGTGATGCGAATCAACCTGATTAGTAGTGTGGCATAATAACATTCAAGGATCCCTCCAGATCCATTCATTAAACTTTCCATTAAACATCGCAAATGGACTATATTGAATACATTGTATTAATGAACAATGAACGAGATGTAGAATGTGTGATTGTCTTTCTGGCCACATATATTTCCATCATTATGTATATCTTCAGTTATCAAATATGTAAAATCCATCATCCGCATAATTATTGTCTAATAACTTTAGGACATGGTTTATTGTCAAGCCCTAGTTGATCAAACTGGTTATGACTTAACCATGGGAGAATTATTAGAAATCTCCTTAGCTAAGGATTTCATTGCATCATCTTTCTCAAGTCTAACTTCTCTTATAATGAGCAATAACATCTTGACTTCTAAATGTCCTTCATGGGTTTGTTTTTGTATATGAGACAAGCTTGTTCAGATTTTGTTGTTAAAAGTTTTTGAGTAATAATGAATATGATTTTTCAATAAACTTAAAATATAACATAAGGGTTTTTTGTCTTGTAGGACTTATCCGTAAGATGTCTTCAGTGAATCAAGCCTACCACTTACACAGCCATTGAATTGGCTTAAATAATGAAAAAGAGGTACAAAATTTTCAAGTATTTGATTTAAATAAATGCAGTGATCATTAAATGAGACATAAAATTCCATATGTGCTGCATGATTGTGCACTAACAATAATAATAATTTATTTAAACATAGGAAATATTTGGTGTGTTGAACTATGGGGCAGAAAATTTAATGAAAATGTGATACATGATGTATTTTATATGGTGTTACAAAATCACACAAAACAAATATAAAATATAAATAATTTATGCATGTTGACAAATGATGAGGACCAAATGTTGTATAAAATGGATAGATTGGCTAATATCTTCATGCACTATAATAGGTATATATTTTTTATGGATATGAATTACATGTGATTCCATGCCTAATGGCACATAAAATTCAATTACTCAGTTGTAATTTTTAAATATTTCATCTGTTATATATATGAATTATGAGCCATATACACAACCAATTTCTCCAGATTTAAAATGTGACATAAGATTATCTTAAAGGGCTTTATCCTAAATGTCTCTTTCATCTTCTCATCCTCTTCTCTCATATATTAATTTATTGTTATAATGATATCTAAAACATAATGAAATTAATATTGTGGTTGTACACTATGTGAAAGAATTTATATTTACATACTTCAAGTTTTGTTGGTGTTTTGATTTGGCTTAATCTTGGAGTTAGAGGAAATAATATAGTACTAGTGGTATATAACAACATATTGTTGCTTCTTAAATGGAAAATATATTATAACTTATACATATACAGTTATATAATAGTCCTAACCATTCCCTGTTCCAATTTTTAAACATTATTTTAATATTTATTCTCCTTTGTTTACTTTTAATCCTTAGATTTATCAACACTCTATTTCCCTCATTTAATAAGTGTAGTTTGTTATAAAGAAAAGTCATAACACATTGGATTCTTGTACCTTGCCATCGTATGTTTGAGTCTTTAATGCAAATATTGATGTAATCAAACCATGTTAGATCAAAATTTACTCCTCTTGATATATTAAAATTGGATTGATCAAATTGTGATATTTCAACTCACCTAAATGAATAATTAATTCCAAATTCATTGGAATATTTTTTTAAGATATAGAATGGTTCAAATGATATCCATGTTTTGTAAATATTTGAAAATTTTAAAGGTAGTTTCTTTGTAAATTTACATATTTATAGACCGGTATTTAGTAAACTAAACAAAAAAAATTATATATGTAGGTATCTAATTAGAAAATGTTCCTTTCAATATCAGAACAAAGACCCCCCATGAGCTATGCCACACCATGATAACTTGGTATTTCTATCCCGTCCAAAAGTGGGCTTTTGGAATCAGTCACAACCTTTAATGTCAATCACCAAATGGGTGGCTTGAATAAAAACTAGGGAACGGCAATCATCATCTGTCATGTCACACGTCACCGTGACGCATGATGTGACAGTGACGGTGACGGAATTCAGGGGTAGTGACGGTGATGGTGACGCGTGGCGAGGTTTACGTGACGGTGACGGGGTGCCCTGGACGTGTGATGTGACGAAATGGCCATCACGGATGACGGCCATAATGTTTATTTAATACATTTTAAAAATTAATTTATTGACGGAAAATTATGAATATAATGAATTTAATAAATAAATTATTTTGTGAGGTTTTTTAAAAAACAATTTAAAAATTATTTTATTGAAAGTGAAATTATGAATATAATAATTAATTTCTGGACGGAAAAATTAAGGATTTTATTGATTTTTGTAAATACATTTTAATCAGATAGATTTACTGCAATCAATCAGTCAACATTCCTACATGTGATGTGCCAAGCTATAGCACTGCTCTCGAAGATAAAAATTAGTTCATTAACTCTTTCATAGACACTTTTGTTGGTTTCTATGGCCCTGATATGATGTATTTATAGAGAGGAAGATTGATAATGGAATCAAAATGGCATCTATAAATCAAATAATCAAATCACATGTGCACAAATTGCACCATGATTACTTGGATCATGAAGTGACATGTGTTGAGTTGCCCAAGTGTGCCGCCTATAGACACATCTACACATCTCTCACATTTCTAATCTACTCCTTGACACAGGCAGGCTTTGTTCATGCTCCACCATCATCATTGTGCCATCTCAATCACATGGGGAAAGGAGATGATCCATGGGGACAAGGTAGAACAAAGGGAAGAGCCCTGAAAAATACTCTCATGAGTGAATTTTGTGTAAGGTCAGCCATTATCTATACTTTGGATAGTTTCAGAAAAAACCTCAAACTTTTGTATATCTTTTAACGCCCAAAATACCATTTGTGTGCCAAGGTATTAGTCTAGTTAATGACTCAATGGCCCAATAACTTTCATTATCCATCTAAATTAGTTAACTATATTTTTATAAATATTAATTAATGATAGATCGAGTCTCCAGCTTGTTGAGTACCAAGCTACCTGATGGAGGACCATCTCGAGGACGACGCCACGATGACGAAGAACCATCTCGAGGATGACGCGACCGGATGTCGTCAGCCACGCCGACGCTCGCCACCCGGGGTTTAAGTACCCCGCGTAAGAACTTTTATCTTTTTACTTATGCTCATTTTCATGTGTGTTTGTATTTTTGGATTCGTGGACTGGGCCAATGTTGTTGGGCCCCGTCCTCGTCATTTTTACTTTTATGTTTGTATTTTGAATTTGTAAGGGAGGCCGAACCACGTCTCGCGACGGTTCGTCCTCTCCCACGTTCACTTGGCACCCATCCTCACTATATAAGGGGATGGCATGCCCAAGGAACACCTTGGAGTCATTGTTGAAAAGTTTATTCACAATTCGTCTCCCCCCCTATCGTAGAGAGTAGTGTAGGGGGTTTGGCTAGCCCCACCCCACGTTGAGATCACTCCGTGGGTAGAGCCCACGTCTCCCCGTCGAGATCACTCCGAGGGAGATGTGTTAAAGCGCGCCGTCGACATCACTCCGGTGCGAGGAAAGAGTTTCAAGAAGCCGCCGCCATCAAGAATCGAAAGAGGCCTTCGTCGAGATTACTCCGGGGGTCTTGGGAGATTCAAGAAGCGTCGCCGACACGCCATCAACCGGGGAAATCTGCTCCGTCGAGGGAGCACACCCCAGATCCGTCAAGAACTCCTCTTTCTTGGAGGGTTCTTGGTTGTTACAGTTCAAGAAAGCCATTTCTTGGTACCTTTTTCCACCCTTCCACCATTTCTTGATCGCCCACCCTCCTTTCCCCATCGTTTCTTGATTCCCAACCGCCTCGTCTTGCCTTTCTTGATCGCCCACCCCCCTTTCCCCATCATTTCTTGATTCCCAACCGCCTCGTCTTGCCTTTCTTGATCGCCTACCCTCCTTTCTCCCATCGTTTCTTGATTCCCAACCGCCTCGTCTTGCCTTTCTTGATCGCCCACCCTCCTTTCCCCATCGTTTCTTGATCCCCAACCGCATCCTCTTGTCTTTCTTGATCGCCCACTTTCTTTCCCCATCGTTTCTTGATTCCCAACCGCCTCGTCTTGCCTTTCTTGATCGCCTACCCTCCTTTCTCCCATCGTTTCTTGATTCCCAACCGCCTCGTCTTGCCTTTCTTGATCGCCCACCCTCCTTTCCCCATCGTTTCTTGATCCCCAACCGCATCCTCTTGTCTTTCTTGATCGCCCACTTTCTTTCCCCTTGATTTCTTGATTTCTTGATTTCTTGATTTCTTGATTTCTTGATTTCTTGATTTCTTGATTTCTTGATTTCTTGATTTCTTGATTTCTTGATTTCTTGATTTAGTGACGTTATTTTAATTTCATTTTAAAAAGTAATTTAATGATGGAAATTTATGAATATAATAAATGTAATAATTACCTTCTTGATTAAAAAAATAAGGATTTAGTGACGCTATTATAGTTACATTTCAAACGGTTATTTACTGACGAAAAGTTATGAATATTATCTATGTAATAATTAACTTCTTGACAGAAACTTTGAATTCTTAAAGTGTTATTCTCCTGACGCAAACTTGAAATGTATATTTTTTTTATAATCTGTTATTAGTGTTTGGTATTTTTTATTTTTTCTCTTAAATTAAAACCCTACTCCAACAATTTTTCTATTAACATAATAATGCCTTAAAGGCATTGTTTAGTTACAGTTATTGTATGGCTGACTAACTTACCGTTTCTTGAGAAACTTTTTTTAAACTACTCAGCTTCAATTACATTTCGTACATAATAATATATGTGAATAAATACGTACGCGTAGGCATATCTGGTTTGAAATATTTATTCTTAAGTTATATACACACTGTGAGAGTGACTTATTTCCAAGTGCATGAAATAATATGTTAAGCCAAGTATGCCTTTCGCTATTTGAAAGTAGATAAAGCGACATAAGAATCATGAAAAACATTTATGTTCAACGTTTATCGCAAAAGGTCTTTTACGTGATTGGGACACACATCACATAGAATGTTTTGGCCCCTTCAATGGCATCCACTTTGAAAGCCAAATATATAGAGATAAAACAATCCAAAGATCATGCACTCAACAAGTCTACGCCTAGAAGCACTCTTCCAGAAGGCAGCAACAGCAAAGGGCAGCGAAGTCGGGAACCTCAAAGTGGCAGGAACATTGAGTAAAGAAGTGAGAAAGTGTGTGACGCAGGACGACTAAGGATTGGGTGATTAGTGATGCAGGGCGACTAAGGAACGGACGGCAAGGATAACGGGGAAAGGTTACGGATGGATGAACGACAATGGAAGGTTAGGGTATGGGAGGGATAAAACAGTCCACAGAAATCCACACGGTTGAATTCGGTCTTTAAAATCGATGAAAAGCTGGTGGTACAGCTCCGACCCTTATCAAGGGCGGGAGTACTGTCTTCCCCCACCGCGACGATGCCAAAGCACCAAAATCAATACCCAAATTCGCGTCACGAAGAAACACTCGAAAGAGAGGGAGGAAGTGGGAAATCCAAACCAAATCTAATTCTGACGGCAGTGGAAACTTCTCGAGAAAATACTGAACGGAGAACACTTCGACACCAAAGAGTTCAGGCGTACCTCAGCACCGTAGTGCGCAAAGAGGATGCGGGAAATTCTGATCGTGACAAGGCTGGGCGAATCCGGGCGTTGAGAGGCCCACTGGTCGATTGGATCTGGATGTTCCGGGTGTTGAACGGCCCTGGTGAAGAGCGAGACGAATGAGTGCAAACACGACAAAGCGGGGCAGGAGGCCTGGCCAGGCGGCGGGGCTGCCTGAGGGCGACCCTCGGCGAGCAGCCAGGGGTGGCCCTTAAGCAGCCCTGGGCAGGAGGCCTGGGGGATTGCCTGGGGCAGCCTTGGCAGCCCTGGTTGGGGCGACCTGGGTGGCCTTCTTGCGGCCCAAGCGGGCAGCCTGGGGGCGGCCTTGGGTGGCCCTGGTAGGGGCAGCCTGGGCGGCCCTTGGGCGACCTTGGGCAGTCCTGGCAGGGGCTGCCTAGGGCAGTCCTTGGGGCGGCCCTGGGCGGAGAGCCTGGGCGGCCTGGGGATGGCCTTGGGCGGCCCTTGATGGGGCGGCCTTGTTGTCCTTGAGCGGCCCTGTGTGGGCTGCCTGAGGCGGCCCTTGATGGGGTGACCTGGGGCTGCCTTGGGTGGCCCTGCGTGGGCTGCCTAGGGCGGCCTTGGGCGTCCCTTGATGGGGCGGCTTCATGCAGCTTTGGGCGGCCCTGTGTGGGCGGCTTGGGGCAGCCTTGGGCTACCTTGGGCGACCCTGTGTGGGCGGCCTGGGGTGGCCCTGGGTGGGCCTTGATGGGGTGGCCTTGGGCAGCCTTGGCCAGCCCTGTGTGGGCAGCCTGGGGCGGCCCTGGGCGGGCCTTGATGGGGCGGCCTTGGGCAGCCTAAGGCAGCCCTGGATGGGGAAGCCTGGGGCGTCCTTGGTGGTCCATGGTGGGCGGTCTGGGCGGCGACCGAGGGTTGCCAAGGGCAAGGGACGAGAAGGGGGGGAGAGAAAGAGAGAAAAGAGGGAAAGGAGGGAAGGGGAGGAATGGAGAGGAGGAGAAAGATGGCGACCGACGACGCGAGGCGGTGGCGGCGACGGCGGCGAAGGTGGCGGAGGCGATGGTGGTAGGTTGTGGAAGGGATAGGGAGGCTTGGGCAGTCCTCCAAGAAGAGTTGAACAAAAACTCGATTCTTGAATTATGACTGCCTAACTGTTTCTTGAAACAATGGCCCATACATATAGGCCTTGGAGGAAAGAGAAAATACAACTTAAAGACGAGAAATTAAAGATGAGAAATTAAAGACGAGACGTGCTTCATGTCACGCCAAGGGGCAGTTGTTGATCTATCGTTGGCGACGTGTCATGATGTGCGAAGGAACGTGTGTGTGTGGAGCTGTGCGTAGCGGAGACGGTTGCGGCATGTCTATAGCGGGAGTGTTGACGTGCGTGCGTGGAGACGTGCGTAGCGGAGACGGTTTTGGCATGCCCGTAGCGGGAGTGATGACGTCGGTTGACTGTGGCGGCATATCCGTGGCGAAGACGTTGACTTTGGTTGACCGTGGCGACGCATCAGATGGTGGTGTGTAGGCATCCTTGCCATCAGTGTGAATATAAAGTTATACAATAGCATAAATTAAATAGGTCTGACTTGTAACAATGAAAACAAGAAGGTGTTGGCTAGACCTGCTAGCAAGATATTCAAGAAGATACCACTCTATTGATTTTAGGCGCAGGTAAAACAAAAAAGTTGATGATTCACCATAATGCATTGACTCTTCATATGTTTTCAAACATGTGCCGACATGAGAAAGAACTTAGTACACCGACTTACTGAAACTTATTTCGATCGTATCACATTCATCAACACATACATGAAAGTCACAAGAAAATTGAGTAAAAAAAGAGAGAGCGTGAATATAAAGTTATAAAACATCAAAAATTAAATAGGTCTGACTTGTGGGCCGTTATGGGTAGTGGAACCCAGATATTGAAACATTGACGAAAACAATTGATTTATTTTAAGAAAATGAATATCAATTTTCAGGTTGAGAACTCAAAGAGGATTGCGACATAGTTTAGTTCTTAAAAAAAGGTACATGCTCTCGGATCAGGACAAAAGACATCGATCGGGCTAGAAGAATGGAAAAAACAATTTTCCCAACGACGATTGCCATAGCTGCAAAAAAATTGTCCCATAAAATCACCTTAGAAGATTCGATCGATAGAAGTAAATTAAGAGTAACAACTTACACTAGTCTTTGTCGTCAGAAAAGTCATTTGCACTATCTCCATCACACAGCTGAGAATTCTTGGCACGTAACCAACACTTGACGGTGACCAGGAGCTTGATGCTTTTAGCAGTAAGACGTACCCGCTTGAAAGTGACGACTGCACTTCCTACGAAGAATAAACATTCTGCTAGGGCACTAGTCGCACATACTGAGAGAAACTCTTGCGCAAGGTAGAAAGTCGCGAGTAGGTTCGTGTGTCTATGCGTGCCCACCATCCTAGTGATGTCTCTGTGACCTTCCTCTCTGTTGATTGTAGATACATCTCCGATTCCTCAGCTGGAGTTGGTACTCGTCGTTCCTTCTCCCTAGCTAGTGCTACGCCGTTGATGAGTTTTGTGAGCCAGTCATCATCCTCAGGGTTGTTACCAATTATGTTGTGCTCACCATGTAGGGGCATACGTCAATGGACAAATGCCAATGCATCCTGAATGCCAAGTGATGCTCCCTTGTTGAAAGGGTCAAGAGTTGTTGTTGTTGTCGTCGCACGATTCTTCAAAATCATCTTCTCATATTTCAACATCTTACACTTCATGCTCTCACAAGCTTTACCGATGGACGCAATTTGAGTAGCAGTCATCTTTCATCCCGATGTGAATATTGTAGACATATCAAACTTGAGCAAGATTCTATCAGTATGTCGCATTAACGCCTTCAAGATGTGAATGACTTCCACGACTCTCACTGTCTTCGAGCCACTAACATAGTTTGTCATCTTTTAAAATGGCCCCAGAATGTAGGAGAGGTTTGCCAACATTTCCCACTCTTCATGTGAGAGTCTCATGTCCTTATCTATTATCGACTAGATTTTTAAGGCCATAAAATCTATGACTTCTCGCTTCTCTAATGCGGCATGCAACATGTCATGCGTACTGTTCCACCGCATTGGGCAGTCTAATGGAATTTGGTTATGATTCTTCTACTTGTCTCTGCATGTCTTTACGTACTATTGTCATCGTTGTGTTGATGCTTGGATGCTTGTCACTAAGTGCCTAAGATGGGTAACCATGTCCCCAAGGACAAGGCCACTGTCATGAATGACCATTTCTGTATGACTTGCCGCTGCCTCCCGCATGACGTCCAAGTCATTTATATCAACATCTTAATTAGGGTCATGTACTGAGTCCACTACGCAGTTGTAGACAGTTGTTGGAGGTGTGTTCATCGATAGACATAATGATTTCAATACAACCTGGACGATGATGTTTAGCACGTGAGCAACGCAAGGAACATGTCGATATATTGTGAAACTATCATTTACCAGCTTGAGTTCCTTCGCAAGCAGTGCTATACTCCGCCCGTTACTTGACTGTCAGTAGTGATAGATCCAACCTGCATGCTCAAAAGGTTAGTTTTGTAATAAGGTAGTATGACGCAAAATGAAGCCAGACAGGTTGTTGGTGACCTTCGTCTACAACCCAAAGTTTTCCAACGCTTGGAGCACTACTGTGCTCATATTCTTGCCATCGTGTTTCCCCACTAGCTTGCGTATAGCAAGCACAAGTTCGCATAGGTTCCACCAATTGTTCACCCAATGAACCATGATGCCGAGAAGACCACACAAATTCTCAGCATTCCACGCATCCACCATCAGTGAGACCTTGGGAGCATTTGCAAATAACTCTATGAGCCTCCCCTTTATGGTCCCATATAGCTTATGCATTGCAGCCTTTGGTGGCTTTGAGCCCAGTGGGTCAACTGTCATCTCCGCAGAGTACTTCCACATAATCTTGAATCCCACATTGTCCACGATGGCCCATGGGGAGTCCGTGAGACAAACAAACTGTGTTATGATCTCCTTTGTCTTCTCTAGTGTCTTCATGATGTCACCACCCTACGTGTACGCCTCAGCTATTGTCCGTTGATTGGGATTAGTGCCCTTCAGCTTCTTGTACACTCTGCCATGACTGAACTCCAAGTGCCTCCATAATATGTTTGCCAACCCGTCTTTTCACCGCTTCAACCTATTCTGCAGTGGGTCAATGTTTTGGTCATAGCATAATAGGCATGCCCATATGCCTGACCCAACCTTCGTGAAATATCACAATATTTCAGCCTTCCCTTTGTGTTTGGGACGTGACGGCCCTACCACCGATAGAGCAGTTTCTTGAACATCCTCCTCCGATGGCTCTACGGCCAAATCAATGCACATGTCACCAATTGGAGTTTCCATCGGCAATTATGTCGTGGAGAATAGATGAAAATTCTCATTTAGTTAAATTCAAAAGTTTACTCATTCAATGAATTAATCTCCATTAAATTAACAGAAAGATAGTATGAACATTACAAACAACACGTGCAACTATTCATTAGATTTGGCATAAAAAATTTTAAATTTTCAAATCTCCTATTTGTCTTTTGAGAATTTGGGGAGTGAAGAAAATTACCCCATGTGAAATAGTGAAGAGAAAAATCACTAAGATTCTGAATATCTGAAGAGTGTAACCATCATTCTAAACTCAAAAGGAATCCCAAAAATGCAAATGTTTACAATATTTTCTGTTAATTATAGATAATGATCGGTTACAGATCACAAAATAGACATCAGAAATATGGAGCTACGTGTGTAATTATTGCCTTCAAGTGTACCTCGTTTACGGGGCACCCAAAGTTGGACATAAAAAACTTTCATACTACGAATGGCAACTCGTAGAAAGTCAGAATTTACGGTCTTTGAATGACCTCTCCTTCCTTGATGAGATTGATAGAGGGATGTATATCTAGATTGGAGTGAGAAACAAACGTATATTAATTAATATCTTTGAAGTCTGAAGTATTAAGGAGTACATGGACAGATAGAAGGTAATGAATCATGTCGGTACCAAAAAAATGCATGTCCATTATGGAGATGAATATTCTATTAGATAATTAATCAATCATACAAGATGGCTAAAAAAATGTGCATGTGAACAATCAGATAGACATGAAACTAGATTAGTATATATGTAGATAGAAAAATAGACTAAGACATAGGAAGGGAAACAAAAAGATATATGCAGCCAGGTAACAAAATTCAAAGAGAAGTAATAGAAATAGTAAAATAGAGATATTGAGATGAGGAGATAGAGAAATAGATGAAGTAGAAAGGGATGGAGGTAGGGAGATAGAGAAATAGAGATAGTAGAGAGGGATGGAGATCGGGAAATAGAGAGATAAAAAAAGAGAGATAGTGAGAGTGAGAGGAGAGAGTGATCAAGATAAGGAGACAGAGAAGTTAAGATAGGGAGATAGAGAAATAGGGAGAGCAGAGAGGGATGGAGGTAGGGAGATAGAAAGATAGAAATAGGGAGAGAGAGAGAGAGAGAGAGAGAGAATGAGTGAGGGCAGAGAGTGATCGAGATAGGGAGATAGAGAATTTGAGATGGGGACATAGAGAATTTGAGATAAGGAGATAGAGAAATAGGGAGAGCAGAGAGGGATGGAGATAGGGAGATGGAGAGAAAGAAATAGGGAGATAGAGAGAGTGAGACCTGAGAGTGATTGAGATAGGGAGATAGAGAAATAGGGAGAGTAGAGAGGGTTGGATATAGGGAGATAGAGAGATAGAAACAGGGAGATACAAAGAGTGAGAGTAGAGAGTGATAAAGACAGGGAGATAGAGAGATTGAATTAGGGAGATACAGAAATAGGGAGAGTAGAGAGGGATGGAGATATGGAGATAGAGAGATACAAATAGGGAGATAGAGTGAGTTGGAGGAGAGAGTGATCGAGATAGGGAGATAGAGAGACTGAATTAGGGAGATAGAGAAATTATTGACTTGTGTCAGTGATTGAGAATCTACCTTTTCGACAAACAATGAATTTTCCAGCTCTCTGCTTTGCTGACTTTCTGAGAAAATTTTAAATTGTGTTTTAATAAAATACGAACCGCAACTTTAAAACTAAAGCAAGTCGCATGCTTGAATGAACATAACAAGGAGTTAAATGAAATACAGAATTTTTATAAAAAATTAAATTCTCAAATTTTATGGAGTTGATGACAGCTGATTCTGTTCAGATTGATCTAGTCCCAATAGGTCATATAAGGCATATTCAGCTTTTTTCAATAATTTCAAAAATTCCAAGTTGGCCAAAAAATTCCAAAAATTTTATCATATAAGGCATATTCGGATAATTGGTACGAATAGTCTTGGAACTTCATCCTATTAAATAGAGAGGACTGGTGATAGGGAGCTTCAGAGATAGAAATAGGGAGATAGAGAGAGTGAGAGTACAGAGTGATCGAGATAGGGAGATAGAGAATTAGAGAGAATAACAATCCAGCTCCAAAATAGCTTCAACGTTGCCAAGATTACATACGCAGATCAACTTCAAAATATGATCAGAGTTAACTAAGATAGCCGTTGATGCGAGATCAAAGAGACCTTCTATTTGCAAAAAAATGTTGTAGAATCAATGTAGAAGATGACTTACTGCTTGACGGAGAAGCTCCTCTTGGCGTAAGCAGTCCCCTACTGAAGGAGAATCAATGGAGAAGAAGGAACTCAAAGAAGAGCTCAACCTGGCAAGAGTGTTCGACCTGGCAAGAGCTTGACGAAAAATCAATGGAGATTGGAGAAGAGCATTCAACTTCGACCTGACAGGAAATCCTTAGAGAAGGTAAGCTCTTAGAACTTCTAATTTAGAAACTATTTTCCGTCACCAGTGACGGTGACGCTGTCATGGTAACATGACGGGACGACGCTTGAGGGACGTGTGACGGGTATGTGAAGGTTTTTTTTAAAAAAAACTGGGACGCGTGACGTGAATGTGACATGATGAACAGATCATCATGACACCGTCCATCACTAGCCGTCATCCGTTCCATCGTGTCCGAGACGTCACGTCCCGGACGTGCCATTCCCTAATAAAAACTATGAGATTTGGTTCATGTATTTCATTGTTTTTGATATTCCCTACATCACTAACCAAATATACTGTCAAATTCATCAAACTTTACCAATGGAAAGGGTTTTTATTAATTACAGAATCATTTAATCACATGTATCTTTACCTCTATCTTCTCAAAATTACTCGTTTTTATCTAAATTTGAAATGAGATTCATTTATGCGCTGCCTCTATCTAGTGAATGTTCATCACTTACCTTGCAGCCACATCTTTGATCATGAATCCTATTACATTATTTTATGAAACCAATGGTGCTATTGCAAAACTAAAATAGTCTAGATCTTATAAGGAGTTAAAGAACTTGGTAGGATACTTCACTTTATAAGGAAGATAATCTTTAAAAAGAGATAACATAATTGTCCATTGATTATCAATATGGCAGATTCATAGACGAAGCCATTAGGTCAATGCCTTTTGAGCATCACTCGAAATCAAAGGGTTTGTTCTCTAAGAGGGATTTGCTTATGTTTGAGTGGGAGATTTATGGAAATAAATGTGGTGGCAAAGCGATCACAAATTCCATATCTCATTCTACATTCTTTAATAAATTGTATTCATTCTACTGCACATGTGATGCTTATGATCATAATCTGACTTTGTGATTTTTTATCATTATGACTTTGTGACTTTGGTATCATAATACGGAGATCACTAATATTTAAGCTTGTATTCTAAATATTTCTATTCGAAGGATACTCAACAAGTATATCAAAGTATCTAAATAGAATAACAATATATAGCCTCACTCATGTGATGGGTATGGTAGGTACTATAACCATTAGTGTGGAGACAATTAGGATATCTAGTGGGTGGTCTTTAGTGGAAAAACTTCAGTAAATTGATCCGTAATAACCTTGGAATAGTATTAAACCAAATTATCAATCAGATTAAATCATGGCACGGCTGTGTAAGTGGTCCTAACACCTAAACACCAAAGACATTATATGGATTAGTGTACTTTCTATATGACCTATGAGTTCAAAATCATTGGACTCTTAAAAATCTTAGTTCAGGTGATTCAAAAAGTACACAAAGACAATTGAGTGATCAAGATAGGAACTTATACCCTTGATATAAGAGGAGATAACTAACGGACAACAAGATGAAGTCCTTGGCCAAGGTAATGAAATCTAGGAGAAGAGTTCTCCAATGATTTACGAATGCATTAGTCCTAACTTGGATGACCAATTAGGGTTTGATAGTTCACCATACCCTCAATCATTTTAGGACCATCAAGTAGACGAGCGACTATATGTACACAGTAACCAATGATAGACATGTTCCATGATTGAGTCTATACACGCTCATTTGTAAATTCTAAATCTCAATGTATAGTTTGGTAACCCACGGGTTGGAGATTCGACCTATCGATTGGGTTAAATCCATCTTACATTAATTAATCTATATGATGATATTGTTAATTAATTCAAAGGCCAATAAGGTTATTGGGCCATTGGAGTTGTTAATTAGACTGATACATGGGCCTAAAGGGTCTCAGGTAAATGGTCTCTTGGAAGTTAAAAGATATACTTTAACTTTGAGGGTTTTTAATAAGAGATACCTACTTAGTATAAATAGGGGAAGGCCTTGAACAAAACTCACCTTTTCCCCATAGCTCCTCTCTGTTCTTGTACTGATCGGGATGACATAATGCTAGGATAGAGCGTGAACAGAGCTCATTGATAACACCCTTCATTCAGTATTTAATTCGAGTAATTATCACACTTTTATGTATTTAAAGAAATTTAAATAGGATTGTTATCATATAATTACATGTTAATTATTATTCTAAGCGAATTATAATTTATTCCAATTTTTTGTTGATTCATGACTTTTATGGCATTTATCTAAGCTTGAAATAACTCTGTTTAAATGGAAATGGAATGTTTATACATTTAATTTAATTTTAAATAATGTGGAAATGAATTTATGAATTTTCTATATTTTTCTAGGATTTTATATAATTTTTGGGAAACTTATTTGAGAAAGAAATGAATTTTGAAATAGTTATAGGTAACGGAGTAGTTTCAAAGAAATTTCTAAAGTTGGAGGGACTTATCCGATAATTTGGCTAAAAGTATACCCTTAAAATAGCTCTAAGTCAGGCATTAAAGGCGTAAATATCAAATAAAAAATAATTGTAGGGTTTTATCAAATTAAGTTGGATTTTCCTATGTTTTTTAGAGAAATACGAAGGAAAGCGAAAATGGAAGGGAATATCTCTAAATACTTTTTGGTGGCATCAGTTTGTGCGTGCGAATATTTACAGCAAATTTTATGCAAAACCTCAAGAATTTTTTTCACAGAGCCAGGTCGCAAAATCTTATCCTTCAAATTAGAGTCACATAGATTAAATGCGCTAGCAGTTACTCTCTTGAGGCCGGTACGTGCACCTCCCGTGATGTGCATCCAAATATTCATGCACGGAGGTGCATGGCGGCGCATGAGTAGATTGCTCTGGTAAAAGCGCATAGGTTAGTACAAATCGCAATGTACTGTGTTTATTTTTTATTTTTTTATTTCAACAGGGGATACGTGGTGCGCTGAGGGCAAACTCTCCAATTGAACTTGAAAATTAGCCAGACAATCAGCATTCGACACGCGATTGTGTGTGTTATCATTTAAATTAAATAAATAAAATTGATATCTTTTGATCCTAAAGTCAGATTGAGCATAATTGTTTTTTGGATTTTTTCATCTCGATCTCCACTTTCTATTTGTATGGTTAGATCATTCAGATCAGGCCTACATCAATGGATGAAATTGATTACTATCGGGGGGTAAAATAATAATGTTTACTATTTAACCTAAATATAAAACTAGAAATTTGAGTTGAGGAGGTCATTCTGGAAGGGGCTCTTTCACAGATGCAAGACAGAGAGGAGAACCATCCTGGATCATCTGTATTTAGTACTTTTTACTTTGTTGTATTTGAATTTTAAGTTAATTTGGATTATGTGTTAGTAAAATTTGTGATTTTTCTTGTTGATCTTGGTCTGCATTTCTTAATCGCTTGGCTTGAGTGGCATGTACAAGCCCTTACTAGGATTGAGAGGAGATAATATGAAATTTATCTAGCTATTCCACTTCCACATTTAGAAAAAAATATAAAAGTTTAATTTCTAGGATATATTAGATTGTGTTTATGATATAGTAGTTGGTGAATTTGGATACCCAATTCCCCAAAGACAAACTAAAATCAAATCTCCTTCTTAATCCCTCGACTTGACTCCTTTGATCCTTTTTGTTGGATCAAAGAAGTTAATTTAGAGATCCCTAATTCATGAGTTGCATTTACAAGCCCTGACTAGGATTGAGAGGAGAGATTATGAAATTGATCTAGATATTCAACTTGCCCACTTAGAAAAAATTATAAGAAGTTTAATTTGTAGGATATATTAGATTGTGTTTATGATATTGTAGTTGGTGAATTTGGATGCCGAATTCCCTCAAAACAAACTTAAGCCAAATCTCCTTCTTAGCCCCTCTACTTGACTACTTTGATCCTTTTGTTGGATCAAAGAAGTTAATTTAGAGATCCCTAATTCTTCTATTCTTCCCATGTGTTCTACCCTATTTTCTAAAATTTTAATCTAATTAGGGTAAATCCATCTTGATTGAAGATTAAATTAAATCTAATTAGGGTTAAAAATTTCGAGTAGATAACTGATTGAATTCCTTACTAGCTTCCGTTTGACGATACCTATACTTATCACTATACATCTTAAGATTGGGTTTTATAATTTTTATTGTTTCAGCTAAAATTAACAATGACAAGGGATTATAAAATTGCAAAATTCACCCCTATTTATGGTTTATAACTTGTTAAGGTGTTGGATGATATTTGACGTGTTGGTTGGGAATCACATGGATACATCTAGAGGGTACACACATGAGCGATTCGTCACAAGTCACTTGGGGATCAAAGAAATAACTGTGCCCAAGTGATTCCTTTTATGTTTTATGTCGCCATCATTATGATTATGTTTTAAATCGTGTCCTAGGAATCATTGGAAGTTTTTATCCATATTGGGGCCCTAGAACCCAACGAAGTGGTCAAGATGGATTTTCCACCCTTGGTATAAGAGGAGAAAAGTAAAGGAAAACGATGTGACAAAGTCTTTGGCTAAGGTATTTTAAAATATCAGAAAGGAGCTGTCTGATAATTTATAAACACGTTAATACTCACTTGGATGGCCTATTAAGATTTGACACTTGACCATACCCTAAGTCATTTTAAGAGTACCAGGCGGATAAGGGACTTTATGTTACATGATAATGGATGATAAACATGTTCCATAATTGAGTTGATACTAGGGAGTGTCCGACCGATATCCGTCTGATATCATATATCGGACATCCGATATCCAATATCTGGAAAAAAATGGGAGGATGTCTGATATCAAATATCGAATGATATCCGTCCTTTAGGAGTAGACGGATATTGAAAATGGATATCGAATACTGGATATCAGATTTCAATATCTGGATATCGGAACCGGTATCCGGATATCGATATCTGATATTCACATAAAAATTTTATATTGTTGAACATTTTAGATGACTCACGTTTACGCGACATGTTTTTGATATATGTTCTGACTCGTTTAATATATACCTTTCAAACTTTTTGTTCTCTTCCGTATGGGATAACAGGATTTGGAGTTTAACATTAAACTCTGAATCCTAGTTCCCATATGGAAGAAAACAGAAATTTTGTGCTATATATATAGAACGATGTAGAATATACATTAAATAATTTAATTATTTTTTAATAAATTATTTCTATATTATTACCTCATTTAAGACGTAATAGAAATAGGGAAGAACACGGTTTGACAGAAGTTCGGTCAGACCAGACTGAACCGAACATTAAGGTCCGGTTCCGGTTTGCACATCAAACCGGACAGATGACTGTTACTCTCTCTCTCTCCTCTACTCCCTCTCCCTCTGTTCTCTCTCCCGTTCTTTCTCCCTCTCTCTCTGTCGTCCTCTCTCCGGCACATTCTCTCTCCCCCACTCGTTCTCTCTTTGCCTGCATGTTCTCTCTCCCTCTATTTCTCTCTCTCTCGTTCTCTCGTTCTCTCGTTGCCTCTCCCGCTCGTTCTCTCTCACTCTCTCCGGTTCATTCTCTCTCCCTCTGTTCCAGTCTCACTCTCCCTCTCGTTTGCTCGCCTTCCCTCCCTCCCTTTCACCCTCTGTCCCGTTCTCACTCTCTCCCTCTCATTTTCTTTTCCTCTATCCGTCTCCCCATCTCATTCTCTCCCTCTCTTTCTCTCGCCCTCTTTCCCACTCTCTTTCCTCTCTTCCTCACTCTTTTACCTGCTCTTCCTCTCTCTCTCCCTCCCTCTCCCTCTCTCTCTCACTCTCTCTTCCGGTCATACTCTCTGTCTCGTTTGCTTTCCATCCCTCGATCCTTCTTTCCATTGCTCTCATTCTCATTCTCTTCCACTCATTTTGTTTCCCTCTATCCCTCTCTCCATCTCATTCTCTCCCCCTCTCTCTCACCTTCTCTCCTGATCTCACTCTCCTCCTCTCTCTATCTCATTCTCCCCCAATCTATCTCACCCTCCCTCCCGCTCTCCCTCTCTCTCACCCTCTCTCCCGATCTCCCTCTCCACCTCTCTCTATTTCGTTCTCTCCCTTTCTCTCTCACCCTCTCTCCCGCTATCCCCCTCCTCTCTCTCTCTCACTCTCTCACCCCGTTCTGCCTATCTCTCAAGTCCCTCTCTCCCGCTCTCCCTCTCTCATCCTCTCTCGTGATCTCCCTGTCCACCTCTCTCTATCTCGTTCTATCCCTTTCTCTCTCACCCTCTCTCCCGCTATCCCCCTCCTCTCTCTCCCTCTCTCTCACCCCGCTCTGCCTCTCTCTCAAATCCCTCTCTCCTGCTCTCCCTCTCTCTCACCCTCTCTCCCGATCTCCCTCTCCACCTCTCTCTATTTCGTTCTCTCCCTTTCTCTCTCACCCTCTTTCCCACTATCCCCCTCCTCTCTCTTCTCACTCTCTCACCCTCTCTCCTTCTCTCTCAAGTAAGGAAGGACACGGTCTGACCAAAGTTCGGTCAGACCGGACCAAACCAAACCGTTGGTCAGTCTTTTTACGGCTGACCGAACCTTCCGGTCCAGGTCCAGTTTGCACATCGAACTGGACCGAAGACCGTTACTCTCTCTCTCACCTGGTCCCTCTCTCCCTCCTTTCTTTCTCCCGTTCTCTCTCCCCCTCTCTCTCTTTCGTCTTCTCTTCCTCTCGCCCACTTGTTCTCTCTCTCTTTGTTGTCCTCTTTCCCCCTCGCCTGCACGTTCTCTCTTTCTCTCCTTCTCTCATTATCTCTCCCTCTCTCCTGCTCATTCTCTCTTACTCTCCTGTTCGTTCTATCTCCCACTCATTCTCTCTCACTCTCCCGTGCATTCTCTATCTCCCTCTCTTTCACTCCCTCTGTTCCGGTCTCACTTCCCTCTCGTTCGCTCTCCCTCCCTCCCTCGCTTTCGCCGTCTTTCCTGTTCTCATTCTCCCCCTCTCGTTTACTTTCCCTCTATCCGTCTCCCTATCGTGTTCTCTCCCTCTCTTTCTCTTGCCCTCTCTCCCGCTCTCCCTCTCTTCTCTACTCTTCTCTTCTCTCTCTCTCTCCCTCCCTCCCTCCCTCCCTCCCCCCTCTTTCGGTCTTTCTCTCTCTCATTCGCTCTCCATTCCTCGCTCCTTCTTTCTGCTGCTCCCGTTCTCACTCTCTCCCACTCATTTTCTTTCCCTTTATCCCTCTCTCTATCTCGTTCTTGTTGGGGCTTCGGAACAAATCTCACTTCTCATTTGGATATGCACCACAACATCAACACATAAAATGAAATGTAAAAACCATTTTCTATTTTCAAACTAGGTATTTATATAGGAACTTATGTTCCAAACGACATAGTAACTGACATATAAGTCTCTTGAAAAGTCAACATTACTAACAGTTCTCTCCCCTCTCTCTCACCTTCTCCCGATCTCCCTATCCTCCTCTCTCTATCTTGTTCTCTCCCACTCTCTCTCACCCTCTCCTCTCTCTCTTACTCTCTCACCCGCTCTCCCTCTCCTCCTGTCTCCCTCTCTCTCTCACCCGCTCTCCCTTTCCTCCTGTCTCCCTCTCTCTCTCCCCCGCTCTCCCTCTCCTTCTATCTCCCTCTCTCTCACCCTCTCTCCCACTCTCCCTCTCCTCCTCTCTCCCTCTCTCTTACCCTCTCTCCCACTCCCTCTTCTCCTCTCTTCCTCTCTCTCGTTCCCTCCTCCTCCCCCCTGTCTCTCAAACTCTCCCCTGCTCTCCCTTCCTTTCTTCCTCTCTCCCTCTCTCTCAAGCCCTGTCGTTCTCTCTCCCGCTCGCTGTCACCCCCTCTCTCAGTCACCCTATCTCCTGCTCTCACTCTCCGCATCTCTCCCTCTCTCCCTCTTTCATTCTCTCACACACACTCTTTCCCTCTCGCAATCTCTCTCTATTGAACTCCCCCCTTCTCGCCTGCTCACTCCTTCCCCCTCACTTCCCTCTCTGGCTCTCCCCCTCTCGTTCCCCTTCTGTCCATCTCTCACTCTTTCCCTATGGTATTCTCTCTGCCTTTCCACTCTCTGTGTCACTCTCTCGTTCTCATTCAACACTGCTTCAGCACTAGAAGTAACATTAGATGCAGTGAGAAGACCAAGTCAACTTAACGTTGACTAGTCAACATGACCGGTTGAAAATCAGACCGGACCGAGCCCGGACCGAGATCGAGACCGGACCGAACTTCAGGTCTAGGTTTAGGTTTTCGGTAAAACCGGACTGAGACTGGACCGTGTCCTTCCCTACTCTCAAGTCCCTCTCTCCCGCTCTCCCTCTCCCTCGAGGCCATCTCTCTCTCACCCTCTCTTCCTCTCTCACTCTCTCACTCACCCTCTAACCTGCTCTCCCTCTCCTCCCCTCTCTCTCACCCTCTCTCCCTCTCTCCCTCTCTCCCCTTCTCTCTCAAACTCTCTCCTACTCTCCCTCTCTCAAGCCCTCTCATTCTCTCTCCTGCTCACTCTCACCCCCTCTCTCCCTCTCTCCTGCTCTCTCACACTCTTCCTCTCGCAATCTCTCTCTATTGAACTCCCTCCCTCTCGCTTGCTCCCTCTCCCTCTCTCCCCTTCACTTCCCTCTCAAGCTCTCCATCTCTCTCTCTCTCTCTCTCTCTCTCTCTCTCTCTCTCTCTCTCTCTCTCTCTCTCTCTCTCTCTCTCTCTCTCTCTCTCTCTCTCTCTCTCTCTCTTTTTTTCTCTCTCTCTCTCTCTCTCTCTCTCTCTCTCTCTCTCTCTCTCTCTCTCTCTCTCTCTCTCTCTCTCTCTCTCTCTCTCTCTCTCTCTCTCTCTTTCTCTCTCTCTCTCTCCCTCCCTCTCTCTCTCTCTCTCTCTCTCTCTCTCTCTCTCTCTCTCTCTCTCTCTCTCTCTCTCTCTCTCTCTCTCTCTCTCTCTCTCTCTCTCTCTCTCTCTCTCTCTCTCTCTCTCTCTCTCTCTCTCTCTCTCTCTCTCTCTCTCTCTCTCTCTCTCTCTCTCTCTCTCTCTCTCTCTCTCTCTCTCTGTCTCCATCTCTCTCTCTCTCTCTCTCACACACACACACACACACACACACACAATCACACACATACACTCGGCGGCCTGGTCGCCGCTCGGCCTGGTCGCTCGGCCTGGTCGGCCTGGCGCTCGCCTGGTCGCTCGGCCTGGTCGCTCGGCGGCCTGGTCGCTCGGCGGCCTGGTCGCTCGGCGGCCTGGTCGCTCGGCGGCCTGGTCGCTCGGCGGCCTGGTCGCTCGGCGGCCTGGGCGCTCGGCGGCCTGGTCGCTCGGCGGCCTGGTCTCTCGGCGGCCTGGTCGCTCTGCGGCCTGGTCGCTCGGCGGCCCTAGCATGGGCGGCCTGGCACTAGGGCGGCGGGGCGCTGAGTGGCCAGGTCGCTCGGCGGCCTGGGCGCTGGTTGGCCCTGGAGTGGGCGGCCTAGTGCTTGGTTGGCCGGGCGCTAGGCAGCCTGGTCGCTCTAGCAGCCTGGGTGTTGGGCGGCCCTAGTGTGGGTGGCCTGGCGTTTGCACGGCCAAATGCGAGCGAGCACAGAGAAGGAGCGACGGTCGTTAGTGCGAGACGACGGTGGCGGCGGCGGCATCGACGGCAAGAAGGGGAGGGGGTTAGGGCAAATCATCCAATAAGAAAATCTCAATTCTTGAAAATAAATTTGCCAAAATGTTCCTTGAAACATTGGCCTATATATATAGGCCTTAGAGGAAAGAGGAAATGCGAGAGATAAAAATAAAAATAAAATAAAGGTGGGTGATGTGAAATCATGTCACGTCAAAGGGCAGTTCTTGATCTGGCATTGACAACGTGTCATGATGCGTGATGGGGCGTGCGTAGGTGGAGACGTGATTGAAGCCGATGCGTTGACTTGGTCGGGCGACCGGGCGCTCCTGTCCGCAGAAGTTGTGTTGACGTCGTCGCCATCAATGTCACGCTCTCCCTCTCTCATTCTCACACTCTTTCACTATCCCCCTCTCACTCTCTCATTATTTAACACTGCTTTAGCACAAGATGTGACTTTAGATGCAGTGAGATGACCAAGTCAACTTAGCATTGACTAGTCAACATGACCAACCAAAGACCGGACCGGACCGAGCCCAGACTGAGACCGAGACCGAACCAAATTTTACGTCTAGGTTTAGGTTTTTGGTAAAACCGGACCAAGACCATACCATTTCCTTCCCTAAATTGAAATATATATATATATAATATATTACTATCTCGTTCAAATAAATACAGCTCAAAATTTCTTTTTTCTTCCATATGGGACAATAGGATTTGGAGTTTAATGTTAAACTCCGAATCGTGTTATCCCATATGGAAGAAAATAAAAAGTTTGAGAGGTACATATTAAACAAGTTAGTTTGTAATTTATAAAGCCCACTTCTAAACCACTGGCCCACGTATATCCTCTCCAAACTATCATTGTGACGATTAAATATATTTTTAAATAATCTTTCCAACTTGGATATCAAAATCCGATATCCAAGTCCGATATCCAATATCGTCATCCTCCCCGAGAGACGGAGACGGATGATGACATCGAGATGGATACTGATATCGGATATCAGGACTGTAGGAAACGATATCCATATCCGATATCCGGATATCAGAAAACGGATACTGAATATTTGATTTTCGGTATCCAGTACGGCATCTATCCCGATACCGTAATCCGATACTGGTATCGAGATGGCCGATCCCTAGTTCATGCATAGTTCTTTGTATCCTCTACTGTACAAGGTGTAGCTTGGCAACCCACATGCTAAAGACTCAACCAATCATTTGGTTTAAATCAATCCAAAATTGATTAATGTACATTATGCCGCAGTTAATTAATTTTGAATGCCAATAAAGTTTATTGGCCCACTAGAGTGATTAACTAGACAAATATTAAGAAGAAATGGTAAAGTTTGAGTATAATATGGTAATATTTTTGCATATCCTTGGTATTAGTCATTACAATTTCTCGGATCATTAAAAAAATGACTTGCATTACTGAATGTTGAATGAGGTATCAAAATTTCTGCTACCTTGGAAGCCATCTAATTCCATCAAAAAATGTAATGTTTTTATAAGGCTTGTCATACAAGCATGTTTCCAAGGTCCATCCTCCATCCTTTGTAGGGTGCTTGTTGATGAAGGCATGTGACATTGAGGATAGTTCTTTACTTTTATTTTTCCTCTTAATTTCAGTAACGCCATTAAGTGCCACTCTAAAAAATTGCAAACACATTTCATCCAAATTATGATCTAAAAAGTTTTCAACATTGACATTAATAATTAAGATGGATGACAGATGATGAAAGAGTTTTAAAAAATAATACAATAGGATTTTGTTGTTTTCTGTTCAGTCATTTATTCATCCATCCACATTTTGTCTCGTCAGTCATCCGTCTGCATTTCATCATCATCAACATTCAGCCGTTAGTCCAGTGAGGTCAATATTTTGTGACAAAAAATGGAATGGATGACAAAAATGATGGTACTGATTCCTTCCCCCTCTCAAGCTCTCTCCCTCTCATTCTTGTTTATAGGAAAAAAACAAGGATCTCTCCTTGATTCACACAAAGAGGAGAGAGAGAGAGAGAGGGAGAGAAATAGAGGGAGGAAGGGAGAGAGAGATAGAGATAGGGGGACGAAGGGAGGGAGAGGGAGAGAGAGATAGAGATAGGGGGACGAAGGGAGGGAGAGGGAGCGAGAGAGAGAGAGGAGGGAGGGAGAGAGATATGTAAATATATAGAGGGAGAGAGAAATATATAAATATATAGAGAGAGGGAGATATATATATATAAATATAGAGAGAGAGGGAGAGGGACAGATATAAATATATAGAGAGAGGGAGAGGGACAGATATAAATATATAGAGAGAGGGAGAGGGACAGATATAAGTATTTATAGAGGGGGAGAGAGAGATGTAAATATATAGAGAGAGAGGGAGAGAGATATAAATATATATAGAGAGAGGGAGAGATATATATAAATATAAATAGAGAGATATACACAAATACATATAGAGAGAGGGAGAGAGATATATGTACAAGGGGAGGGAATGAGAGAGAGTGAGAGAGATATGTAAATATATAGAGAGAGGGGGATATATATAGAGAGAGAGAGAGAGAGATGGAGGGTGGGAGAGGGGGGAAGGGAGAGAGAAACTGAGAGAGAGAGAGAGAGAGAGATAGAGAGAGGAGGGGTGGAGGGAGTGAGAGAGATATATAAATATATAGAGTGAGGGAGAGATATATATACAGAGAGAGAGGGAGTGAGAGATACAGCGAGAGTGAGATATATATTGCTTTACACCACATTGGTGCCGATAAACCCTATTACATGAGACATATGGATGATTTACAGAATTATTTGTAGGCAGGCAATAAAAATTGATTTCATTTCATTAGGCTTGAAGTTTGTTAATCAAACTTTATCTCTATCTTTATATTTGTTCAGCCTACACCTACACCTTCAAAGTGGGTGTATGATCCACGGTGAATTTCAACTATATGTTATTTCAACTGAAATTGTAATGACTATTACAAACGTAATGTCGACACAATACATTTATCAATAGCCAAAGTAATGCTTATATAGGATACATTACTTTGTATCCTATATAAATCAAGATCAATACATTTATCAAGATCAAAATGTCACTTGTTTTGAAAGGGGCTGGTTATTTTATCCCTTTTCTCCATCAAATCCATGTGTTGCATCCATTTTAAAACTAAATAGAAATTTAATATTGTGCCAAAATATTTTAGAAATTCACTCTTTACTCTTCATTGGAGAATGCCTTCTCCAATGATCCCCATTACGCATCAGTACTAATCAAATGACAGATTAGGGTTTGACGATAAACCTTACCCTAAGTCGTTTGAGAGTCTCACGGGGGGATTGGGGGGCCTCCCGAGAAGAGATTGCGCTGAAAATGGCAATGGAATGGGAAGAAGAAGGGAAGGAGGAGAAGAAGAGACTGTATCAGAGGCCGACGGTGCTTTCTCTCTATTTTCATATAGAGAGAAAATAGAGAGAAATCACATGATTTCTAAAAATCTTTTGATAACGGTGCTTTCTCTTTGTACCTATTAACACGCCCACACATGGGTCACACACGCGCAAATGTAGGTCCATACAGCGGTCTAAACATGTGTGAACAAACAAAAAAAACACATATGCATCCCTTTTTTCCTCTCTCTCTCTACCTCTCACTTTCTCATTCTACACACCTATATCTCATTCCCCGTCAATCTCTCCCTGCACCAATTTTATATGTATGAGACTAATATATGAATATCTTGCCCTCTCATTTCTCCACATCCCAGAACTCTCATTCTCCCTTGCTATGACTACCCGACTTCAATAAAGTGTTGAAGTCGCTTGTGACGCATCAAGCGTAAGAATTGGTGGTGTCCTCAACTAGGACGGACACCCAATATAATATTTCAGCGAATGAAGAGAGCGAACGAATGAAGAATGTCATGTTGTTTTACATATTCCTACATATTATATTGGCAAGCCACAACTACAACCGCAAAATATTTTGACAATATAATACTTTCTAATATATATATATATATATATATATATATATTTATTTTATTTTTTTTTTTTAGAACGAATGAAGAGTGGCAAGCCACAACTACAACCGTGTAGCCGTGTAGCAGCCGCCACCGCGCAACAAATGGAGAGAAGGAAATGAACAGATAACGTAAAAGGAATTGATATGGGATGACGAATGAGTGGAATGAATGGATAACGGATGACGAATGAAGAGAATGGAAGGAACGGATAACGGAAAAAGACTCGATAGGATGAGGAACAAGCAGAAAGAACGGATAACGGACAACAGATGATGAACAAAGGGAATGAATGGACAAAGGAAAAGAAATGATATGGGATGACGAATGAGCAGAAAGAACGGACAACATTTGACGAATGAAGGGAATGAATGGATAAAGGAAAAAGAATTGGTACGGGATGATGAGTGCAGGGAATGAACAGATTACGGAGCACGAACGAAGCTCATTCACTCTTGCAAACTTTGTTCACCCTCCATCATCATCGTTATGCCACCTTGATCGCGTCGAGAGTGGATAAGAGGTGTGGGTAGAAGGGAGAAGAAGGGGAAGGCCCTTGAATAATTCTAGCCTGGGTGAATTTCATTTAGGGCCTTCCCTTATTTATATTAAGTGGGTACTTCTCATAAAAAACCCAAAACATAAGTATATCTTCCAACGTCCAAAAGACCATCTGTGTGTGACCCTCTAGGCTAGTGGATCAATCTAATTAATGACTTAAGTGACCCAATAACTTTTATTGGCCTTCCAAATTAATTAACAATATCCTCATATAGAATAAAAATTGATTTCCTCTCATCAGGATTGAAGTTTCTAAATCAAAATCTATCTCTATCTTTATATCGGTTCAGCCTACACCTACACCTTCACATTGAGTGAAGAAGGGTGCTGATAATCACCCCAAAACCCCACCTCAGGCTAGAGATGCCCCATGTACTAGCCACTTATCGGGTAAAGAGATTGCCGTTGTCCATTCTCTGATGGTAGTAGCTGCCATCCGCCCAGCCACCAAAGTCCCCTCTGATGTATCCTCCTCTGCCGTTGCTGTAGAAGCCGCCACGACCCCTCCCACCTTCGCTGCGGTAGCTCAAGAAAAGAGGAACAAAATACCTGAATTTTAAGTTTCAATGATTTTTGTCTAATGTCGACAAGAAAGATGAAAATATGATGACTTTTGTCAGCTAAGATAGAGAACTGTAAGAAATATAACAATATGTTGAACATGTAACATAGCAGATTAGAGATGATGGATTTAGTTTAATGCCTTGAACATTAAAACTCCATAAGAAATGAACCATAACTTCTATTAACCACTTCAGTCTGCCCGTCAGTTTGGGGATGAAAAACTGTGGAAAACTTAAGCTTCGTTCCCAAGAGATGCCAAAGGTTCTTCCAAAAGTAGCTAGTAAATCTGACATCTTTGTCCGATACTATGCTCTTGGGAAGCCCATGTAGTGTGAAATCAACAACACTAAAAGATTAACATTGTATAATTCCCCCCAATTTCTAGCTTATCAGGATTCTGTTTGTCTCCTAGTTTCATCCATAAATTAATATTTTTATTACATCAATATTTAACTTCTTCTGGACAAGCTGGTTTGGGTGGATCTGGAGAGGTAGGCCCAGAGATTGAAACCCAGTAGAGGAAGGATCTTCGTGTCACATAATGTGAAGTTTTGCATGAGATTGGGATCAGAGGAGTGCGGGCGTCGGCTCAAGGAGATTGGGCTGGAGTATCTGGGGAAGAGGATCCAATATTGTTTTAAGTTTGATGCAAAATTTATCTAATGAAAATATTTTTAAGGTTTGTCTCAAACAGCAAGTTCTTAATAAGAGAGACAAATCCAAAATAAGATTAGCTTTGCAATTCTCAGATACTCATACTGATTTATTATTGTGAATGTTCCATTTCAGTCAATTTCAGCAAACAATCTTACAAAACCAACCGTACCAAATAAAAAATTTCCTCTCAATCTCTTTTTGACCCCTTTTACCCTTCTTTTTGGAATAAACAAGCCAATCTAGAGCCCCATAGCAGAATACTAAAGTGTTTTATTTACCACATATGTAAATGTACATTAGTGGCAAAAGGCATTACCTAGGCACATTTCCGTGAGAGAGTTTACTTACTGTTTTGTATCATTAAGAGTACAAGGTGTATCTTGGCACAAAATGAATTGGAAACTTAACTTATCGATCAAGAACTGCCCCTTGACGTGACACGAAACCACGTCGCCCATCTTTATTTTTATTAACTGTATTTTTCTCTTTCCTCCAAGCCTATATGTATAGGCCAATGTTCCAAGAAACAGTTAGGCAAGTCATAATTTAGGAATCGAGTTCTTTTACCCTTCGTGGAGGACTTGCCCTAGCCTCCTCCTCCCTTCCTCTGTTCTTCGCTGGGATTTCGAATGATTTCCAACCTTATATTATATCCAAATTTTTTTCGATCTTCTGGGTTTCTTCATATGTGGAAGCTACCCTGATAAATTCATCTTGTCATACAAAGTTGTGAAGATTGTCTAAATGAGCTATGATGACGTGTTGTTTCCTGTTTCCCTTCTTCATACCTTTTTTTCTAATTTCAAGTATTTAATTTATAAACCTGCATCTAACTAAGAAGAAAAATATTTTTTTCTTTTTATTGAAATTACAAAAATTGGCGCCCCCGTTCGCGTTCCGTTCCCCTGTGCTTGCAAGGGCGGCGTCGGAGTCTCCGACCGGCAACTCGTCTATGCTGTTGCCGAGAACGACACGCTCTTTCTCATCGCCACCATCAAGTTCGGCTATCTGACGACTTACGAGCAGATCCAGGCCGTTAATGGGACAAAGAACGCGGATCTGATCGAGATCGGGCAGAAAATGTGGAGTCTGATTCCTTGCGGCTGCGACCCGACGAAGGAGACGATTCCGGCGGTGCATTTAGCTCATGTGGTGGTGCCGGGGAGCTCCGTGGCAGCGATAGCGGTGGAGTTTGGCGTATCTTGTTATGTAAAGAGACATTTTGTAGATTTTTAAATGATTACCAGAACTGGTCATGCGGCCATACTAACATGAGAAGAAATTTTTACAAACATATGGTGTGACTAAAGGAACTAAATGACTAGGAGGAAAGAGAGAGAGAGTGAGGTGTTAGTTTAGGAGATAGTCGATTTCTCTTGAGGGTTGTATGGATTAATGAATTTTAGTGGGAGCTATTTATATTTGATGAACTTAGAATCTGCTTCATTATGACTTTTAATTTTTCGCCGATCTGGTGTTCCACTTCGATTTTACATCTGTACCTTTAATGAGATCATTTTTGAGACGACTGTGACGCGGCATGGAGGTCCACAGGCGGTGTTGGTGGAGCAAAGGCTGCACGCTGAGACTCAATGGTCAGAGGCGGGGTGTGCCAGTTGGCTGACACAGCCGCTGGGCTGGGGGAAGGCGCATAGGGGGTCCAGCCACGGCGCGCGGGGCAGCACGGGAGGCTGCTCACGGTTGCAGGATGCGGGCACATTGAATAGGCGGCTGAGACGCACGGGACAGCGCAGGAAGGCCGCTGACGGCCACGGGACACGGCGCGTTCTGGTTGCCTTTGCGCAACTGATGACGAACACTAATTGTGCGAGGCCGGCATCGCACAATGTCCTGCCATACACGGTGTAGTCTCCACTGGGAGCATGTACCTGCATGGAGCATGTCAACTAACACTTGTGAGTCCGATTCTACGATGATGTTATGAAGGTTTTGTTCCTCGCAGAGGAGTAAACCATCACGTATCGCCGTAGCTTCGGCTACTGTGTTAGTTTGTACACCATAGAAAGAGGAGAAAGTGAAAAGAATACTCCCTGTATGATTGCAAAATGTGGTTCTTTCTGAACTATTCAAATAGATATTTAAGCATTATCTCTGTTTGAGTGATGTTGCTCATCTTATTTGTCTGAATCCTGTCTGAATTTTCTGAATCCTGTCTGAATTTGGTTTGAATCCTGTCTGAATTTTCAATCCAAACTTTTATAAATTGCCTCTTTGAAGTATTTTATCAACTACCAAGCGCCCCATCATGAATTCTGCAAATTTTTACTTATTTTCTGTTCAAAATGCCATGAATACCTACTAAAATATACAAATTTAATTCCAGACACATTATCTTATCGAATATACCTACCTTTATTTTCTATTAATACATACATTTAAGTATTAATTCCCCTTTTTATTCTCTTTTATCACCCATTATCCTTGCTATATTTCACGTCATGTTGCTCATCTGCATGTTATCCAGTGACTTTTCTTGCCTTCCACATGGCATCATGTGGTGATCTCCAGGTATTGTTTTGTTTTTCAGTGATTTTTTGTGATCAAAATGGCAATAAATGTCTTTAGAAGTGCATACCGGTCTGTGGATCATAATGATTGACAATGAACATGAGCATATCTAATCTATTTGGGCAAAATCTTATCTCTTGGAGATCCAAAAAAAGGCCCCTTATCTTATCTACCGAGGTGTAGCTCTCAACCCCGCTAAGGTTGATGCCATTACATCATAGCCAAAGCTAAAAGACGCACACGATGTCTGAAGCATTATGGGCTTAGCAACCTTCTTTCAAAGGTTTGTCCCACGCCCGATCGTACTCATAACCACATCAGGTCTCCGAGGTGAACAGCCTCTGGCCAACGTAAGAATGTAGGCAAGGGAAGTCGGCAAAATGGATCCGTAACCTCGGGAGAAGGATTGGCTCTGAGGACTGGGTCCGGGAATCCCGGTCCTGAACCCGTCGGCTGTCGGCGGACTGCTCGAGCTGCTCGCGCGGCGAGAGCGGGTCGCCGTGTGCCGGCCGGGGAACGGGTCGGGAGCTGCGCGCCTTGCCATCTATGTATGCTAAATGATTAGTAGGCAATAACAAAAATAACAAAAAATGGCTTTAATTACCATATTTTAAAACCACGAAGCCAGTCTCAGAGAGTGGCCCGAACCGGACGGTCGGGCTAACGATCGTCCACTATCCCGTACCCCCCCAAGAGTTGAGATACAATGATGATGATGATGTGTTATCGTGCCCAGTTGATAGGGACAGGAGCAAGAAGTAGTGTGTGAGACATGAGCGATAGAGAGGGAGGAGCAATAAATAGTGGATGAGAGAAGGGTGTTGATAATCACCCCAAAACCCCACGTATATTGTAGGAATCATCCCATTGCATATTCTATATCAGAATTCACAATCAAATATGCAATGGGATTTTGCATACTATTGTGAATTTCAGATCCTATTGGAGGATCTGCACGACCAAACGACGCACCTCGCACGCCCGCTGCACGCCCCGCACCTGCTGATGACGACGTCGCGCGGCCCTCGCGCGCCAGTCGCCGCCAACCATACCCGCACGTGCCAGCCTGCCGCTAGGTCGAAGGCATGCCCAATAAGCCATAACAGGAAGGAACCATCTCTTGATGAGTGGCCTTCCTAAAACAACGAAACGATGAACGGTTCAAAAGGACGAGGCCCAAAACACATTAAAATTTCTCATCAATAAATATGTGATATGAAAAAAAAATCTTCAATTAATAGGAAATTTATTTTTTATTTCAATCCATAGATAAATCACGTGTATGATTGGAGAAATAAATATATTAGTTGCCTAATAATTAATATTTACAGAGGAAATGAGGGGTATCAAGGCGAAAGCTTTTTCTCCCTACCAAGATATGAAGAAGAGCATTCGAAGAAGATTGGTCGGTGTTGCTCGAGTGTCATTAACACTTGATGCGTGGACTTTGGATAGAGCAAGCAAGGGGTCGAACCACGGGGAGCTGCTAAGCAAGAATTTTTTCATAATTCAAATCGATTATTCTAATAATGATTTAATTTTGCATTTAATAGGCCTTAATCATGTTTAATTTTGTTTTGGAATTAATCAGTATCTGATTTTGCGCAGTTCGCTGACTGTTTGATCGTTCAATCAATATCTAGTACTTCTTTTATCACAAATTCATGAAAAATGAATTTATGCTCACTGCTTTGTCGAAATCCGAACCCGTAATCTGTACCACGGATCCGATTTTCGAGATTCAAGTGGTTTCTCTGATCTCCCCCAATCGCTTCTTCCTTCAAATTGAACACCCAAAAGTAGACATTCGGACCCGTCGTACCTTGCATCGCATCATTTGGTCGGGTTACATCGTCCCATCATGCGGGTCGGTCATATGCGTCCCTCGTATCGCATCCCTTGTGCCCCTTCACATGGGTCGCATACTCAATGCGGCCTTTTGCTGGGCGATTTCTTCTGCCGTTAGGCGAATCTAGCGGGGTACTCGTGTTGGAAGGTTTCCTCCGGGCACTCCCCCTAAGGAGTTTGGTGCTGTGAAGCTCTGTGAATTTTCCCCTACCGCTCGTTGACTTCCACTGCTCCGTCTTGATGTTGTCATCTCCAGCTGGGACAGCTTCAAGGCAGAGTATAAGGCGTAGTTAAGGTATGGTCTAGGTCTTTGCTAAAAGCTGGGACCGGACCAGGACCGCCAAACCAAAGGTAGAGTGGTATGCTTCAATCACATTACAATTATACACGATTTCAAATTTTTTAATTTGATTTATTCTGAGGCATTGCAGAAGTGTCCTGGTTCTCTAAGCAACGGGATGATAAATCGAATGCAAAGCCTCCATTGCCAAACATGATTTCTCAGTTTTCAATCCTTACTCCCGTCCTTGTCACTTCTTCTCATCTCTCTCTGCTCTTCTTCTCCTTCTTGTACATCCTTTTTCCGTGCTGTGCTCGGGGCTTACGCGTAACATTGGTGCCCGCGCGTGGCGCTTGGCGTTGGCGTGTGCACGCACACACCTATCAGGTCGCGTGCCCATTAGCAATTTAAATTAGGATTGAGAGTCTTTGAGTTTGGGCTTAAAATTCTAGAGAGAGAAAGTGAGCCTAATTGGTTTTAAAAAGTGTTTGTGATATGCAGTTCTGAAAGGTTCTTGATTTTAATTGGAAATTTAAATCAGGCATGAAGAGTCTTCGATTTAGGGAACACAAATCTAGAGAGAGAAAGTGAACCTAATCGGTTATATTAAATTTTAGTGATATCAAATTTTCAAATGTTATGTTACTATGCTTGGCAATTTAAATCACGCATTTGGAGTCTTTGCATTCGGGAACAAAACTCTAGAGAGAGAAAGTGAGCCTAATTGTTTTTTTATAAGTTTTTTCCATATCTGAAATTAAATTCTTTAAAAGTAGAATGTTGGAAATTTCCTTCAAATATGTAAGAACCCATGAAATTTAAATGATACTTTTAAAAATAGATTTACTCATTTTAGGCTTTAGAACACAGATATATTATCAGTTTAACTTAAATAAACATGTGAAGTTCTACAGATGAACCAAATAATTAGTGTGCTATAAAATTAATGCCAGAATACTGTATTAAAGTGAGAGAACACTATCATACTTTCGATAGTAAAACAAGAATACTAATTGATGTTTCATGATGAGAAATACTGAACACAAATTAAGGCCCATTAAATAAAAAATCAATTCATTTGGGCCGCGGCGGACGAGCTCATCGTCGTCATGAGAGCGTCCCCCTCTTCGCCCCCCACCGTCGTCACCTACAACATCCTCATCAACAGCGTCTGCCGGTACGGGCTGCTGGGCCGGGCCATCGAGCTGCTCGACCAGATGGTGTGCGACGGCTGCACCCCGAACATGGTCACGTACAACACCGTGCTGTGCACCATGTGCAAGGAGGGGCTGCTCGCCGAGGCCGCACAGATCCTGCACATGAATTCAAGACCAAAGTGATGTTTTCATTTGATAATAATATGTCTAGTACCCTATTTCACACTATTTGTCTTTAATACTTATCTTTGATAATAATATGTCTTCTACCCTATTTCACACTGTTTTTCTTTAATATTTATCTTTGATGATAATATGTCGAGTACCCTATTTCATTGCAAGCTTAATTTGATGAATTCAAGTCGCTCTTCAATGTGTAGAGGGTGAGATTGAATTCCTGATATTGTCATCTCGAGAGAGGTCAACGCTTAGAATCTGATTCAACTGGTGGGGTTAGATATGATGGTGTTGAGTGTGTTGTCATAATTCCTCTCACGTTTTGTTGTGGTTATTGTTTTCTTAAAATACGACCAAAGTAAGAGACAATGGACAAAATTTGAAGCGTAATGTCACTTCAGCTAGCCTACTCCGAATATCCAAACGAATATGACAGAGATAGTGATGTGATATGACGACGGCCGGGATCGATCGGCGTGTTTCACGTCACAGGGTTATGATGCGAATGTATGGGATGTAAGCCGAATGATGAGAAAATACGAATGAGCAGATAAGGACTTGACGGATAGCGACGTCGGCCGTACCGATCAATGAGAGACGAGTGAACCTAAGATCAAACTCCCAATGACCCGCTGGACCTACTAGGCGTCTACTAAGTGAGGGCATCTAACAGCCCTGGGCGTTGGCGTCCAAGTCGGATGACAGTCCGTCTACCACAAGAATCCCTATGCTCGACAAGGTGGCTAGTCCTATCCGATGATGTTCGAGAATATCACGGTAGCAGACGCGATAGGGGAAGACGAGACTGTCGAAGATAATAATACTGGAGTTTATAGAGGGGAGACGAGACTGACCTTTGTATCGCTTAGTCCAAGGCGTCCAAGTCGTCGAGCGGATGCTTAGTGTCGGGTCGCGGACGAGTGTCGTTGGCGAGACAAAACCGGTGCGGACGGTGCGGTCGTAACTACCAGCAGAGAGCTGAGTCCACGGGTGGCGTGCAACAAAAGTCGGAGCAGAGGGCGCACAAGGCGCGCAGCTGGCTGGCGACGGCGTAGTCGTGGGCGGGCAAGACAGCGAACCAAGTATCGTGGGAATAGTCGTGGGGGTGGGGCAGAAAACCAAGTAATCGGTTATGGCGTAGAGGGTGGGAATCAAGAAATCAAGAAAGATGAGGGCGAAGGGGAGAACGAAGGGGAATCAAGGAGATATGGTGAGATCAAGAAATCAAGAAATCATGAAATCAAGAATTCAAGAAATCAAGAAATCAAGAAATCAAGAAATCAAGAAATCAAGAAATCAAGAAATCAAGAAATCAAGAAATCAAGGGGAAAGAAAGTGGGCGATCAAGAAAGACAAGAGGATGCGGTTGGGGATCAAGAAACGATGGGGAAAGGAGGGTGGGCGATCAAGAAAGGCAAGACGAGGCGGTTGGGAATCAAGAAACGATGGGAGAAAGGAGGGTAGGCGATCAAGAAAGGCAAGACGAGGCGGTTGGGAATCAAGAAACGATGGGGAAAGGGGGGTGGGCGATCAAGAAAGGCAAGACGAGGCGGTTGGGAATCAAGAAACGATGGGGAAAGGAGGGTGGGCGATCAAGAAAGGCAAGACGAGGCGGTTGGGAATCAAGAAACGATGGGAGAAAGGAGGGTAGGCGATCAAGAAAGGCAAGACGAGGCGGTTGGGAATCAAGAAACGATGGGGAAAGGGGGGTGGGCGATCAAGAAAGGCAAGACGAGGCGGTTGGGAATCAAGAAACGATGGGGAAAGGGGGGTGGGCGATCAAGAAATGGTGGAAGGGTGGAAAAAGGTACCAAGAAATGGCTTTCTTGAACTGTAACAACCAAGAACCCTCCAAGAAAGAGGAGTTCTTGACGGATCTGGGGTGTGCTCCCTCGACGGAGCAGATTTCCCCGGTTGATGGCGTGTCGGCGACGCTTCTTGAATCTCCCAAGACCCCCGGAGTAATCTCGACGAAGGCCTCTTTCGATTCTTGATGGCGGCGGCTTCTTGAAACTCTTTCCTCGCACCGGAGTGATGTCGACGGCGCGCTTTAACACATCTCCCTCGGAGTGATCTCGACGGGGAGACGTGGGCTCTACCCACGGAGTGATCTCAACGTGGGGTGGGGCTAGCCAAACCCCCTACACTACTCTCTACGATAGGGAGACGGTGTGAATAAACTTTTCAACAATGACTCCAAGGTGTTCCTTGGGCATGCCATCCCCTTATATAGTGAGGATGGGTGCCAAGTGAACGTGGGAGAGGACGAACCGTCGCGAGACGTGGTTCGGCCTCCCTTACAAATTCAAAATACAAACATAAAAAGTAAAAATGACGAGGACGGGGCCCAACAACATTGGCCCAGTCCACGAATCCAAAAATACAAACACACATGAAAATGAGCATAAGTAAAAAGATAAAAGTTCTTACGCGGGGTACTTAAACCCCGGGTGGCGAGTGTCAGCGCGAGCTGCTCGGCGTGGCTGACGACATCCCGTCGCGTCATCCTCGAGATGGTTCTTCGTCATCGTGGCGTCGTCCTCAAGATGGTCCTCCATCAGATAGAATGAAAGAGGATGATAAATGTATGCACATCCTTACAAGACTTTCTAAACAAGAAGTTAGGATAAAGCACATGTGGAGAGTGATTGATTAATATAGTGAGGACATTATGAATGCGAGATGAAAAATTACTGGTCCATGTCCTTAGGGCGCCCGTCTCCTCCCTTATATAGGCGGTGGAAAATGGGCCCCTAAGTGGGCCTTGAATGGTCCATTTGGGGAGCCCTTATAAATGGGCTCCTCCTTACTAGCAAAGAAGAAAGCAAAGGGGAATAAAGGGGAAATTAGAGGGAAATAAGAAGAGGAAAAGGGGAGAATCAAGGGGGAAGGGGTTAGAGAGAAGCCCATCCCCCTCGACGGCAAACGATGGACGTTACTTTCATGAGGGGTTACATCAAGTGTATGTTATTTCAACTGAAATTGGTGTGGGTCTATTCTAAACATCACATCGTCTCCAATAGGGGCAGATATCCTGGTTAAAATGGGAGTTTTAGTTTTGGTATCACCCATAAAAACAAAACTATACATTCGTATTTGCTTATTTCTCAAAGCACCACTCTTCTAAATCCTCAAGTATATTTTACAACATCAACGTTAAAATGTGATCAATTGTTCTCATCACAGTGGTAACCGCTCACTTCTAACACTTTTATTAACCTCAAATCTATTCCCTATTGAGTTTATTCATGGATGGAGGTTGACTGATGATGTGATGGAGAGGGAAGCATAGATAAAAAATTATTGCGATTTATAAGATCTGGCAGTTCTTAATTCGATTATTATTGATCGTTAGTAAAGTAGGAAAGAGCGACATACGGATAGACATAAACATGGGTGGATAGATTATTAATATATATGTAGGTAGACATAACAGTCCGTTAATTAGAAGGGAGAAGAGAGAGAGAACGAGAGAGAGAGGGAGAGGGAGGACGGCGGTCGGAGCGCGTGGCGGCGACCACGACGATGGCACCAGCAATATGGGGAAGAGGGGAGAATTAGGGAAAGTTCTTCAAGATGAGGAAAAACTCAATTCTTGAATATAACTTTGCCAACTGTTTCTTGCAACATTGGCCTATACATATAGGCCTTGGATGAAAGAGAAAATGCGAGAAATAAAAATAGAAATAACGATGGGCGACGTGGTATCGTGTCACGTCAAAGAGACACTGGGCCTTTCTGTGTATTATATTGTGCATTGCTCTCTGGTTTACTTCAGTATTGAACCAGTTTGTAAGATAATATCTCTAGTGTTTTCATTGTCCTTTATGTGATATGTTTGAGACATAGAAGTCTGTTTGTAGTATTCATATACAACTGGGAGTATTGAACATTAGATCCCTCACCATAAAAACAAGAGCACCATAATAATAGAACTTTGGGCTGCTTGTGCCGCACGCACTAGGTCTAATCACAAGCATCATAGTGGCAAAACTTAATTGAATTTTTAGCTCAAGGCCCCGTTCAACCTCCGTTGCCATTGTTACGTTGTCCCAATCGCATCGAGAGTGGAGAGAAGTCATGGGGCTGAATAGATACCCTTAAGCTAGCCTTTTCCACCACTCCTGGCATTGTGCTACCCAACTTCATGGAACCCTGGGAAGCGGAAATGATGCTATCTGTATATGAGTTCAGCCAAACACTCAGTGGGGGGTTGGCAAACAGAAGTTGTCAAATGAAGTGCGGAGACAACCTTCTCAGATGCTTTGATGGGAGGGGGACCACAAGCCAAAGTTGTGGAGTTGAGGGCGACATTGAGTGAAGTGTTACTACTATACCTAGTATCATTCAACACTTCAAATCATAATTATCCAATAAATAAAATTTAGAGTATATTTAAGTAACATCTTAGATAATTCACATCATCAAAAGGGAGCATTGGTCTTTCTAATGAAGTTACAAACTTTCTAATATAGATAGGAGCCTCACCGCACATGCTTGAATGATACATAGTGGATATTCTGTGATTGATTGAGAGGAGAAGAGTGACTATCTTTTATTTTCAAGTGGGACAAAAGTTAGCGAGGAGTCTAAATGTTAAATAACCACCACCAGTGAATGGTTGACATAGATACAAAGAAATAAGAGAGCATCACCTGGATTATAGTATCGCCCCTGTGAAGTAGGTACAATCCTCCTGATCACCAGCTCTTTTCGAGATCATAAGGGAGTCTATCATGTGCACTCTAGATTTATATACTAGAGGTGTAGCTGATATCTTTAACACACCATTCTGATGTTTTTAGGTTCGCGAGGTGAATTGAGGAAGAAAGAGAATTGATCCCAGAGAATGAGTTCAACTTAAGAGATGTCAATAAAATATTGTAGAAAAACAGGAGAATATTGAGAAATAATAAAAAACAGGCTGATAAATAATCATAATAGATCCCCAAAATATGAGTTCAGAGTAAGAGATTAATCAAATATTGGAATAGAAGACAAGAACATGTAGATACCCTTAAGCTAGTGGAGTTTCTGGAATACTTAGAGTTCCATGCTGAATAATGCTTAAAAATATCCATCAGATAAATTTTACTGCATTAAAAAATTCCAGAAAAAATTTGTGTTCACTTCTATTCAAGTTCCATAAAAAATATGATTTTGTGAAACCCTAGGCGCCACCTCGGTGAAGTGTATCCGTGCAGCGCATTCGTTCTTTCTCTTTCTCTTCTTTTGGTTGTGGCCAACACTCCCCTTTGTCAATGCAGAGCTCTCGGAGGAAGCAGAAGTATGTGATCGAGGTGTTCTAGGCATCTTGAATTAAAAGTTCATCCTAAATGACGAGAAAGATAGATAAATCAATTGGGGGACAAAGATAGAGAGAAATCAGCATAAACATTTCCATATATTAGCTGATCCAATTTTATGCATTAACAGCAAAAATACCTCGGTTTATCCAAGACAACTTTGCTTCATAGATCAAACATGAATACCATGGTTTTAAAAATAGTTTTTTCCAGCTGTGTCACTATTAAACAAAACATTGTATGAAGTGATTTTCGGTCAGATCAGTACTCACCAACAAAATATACATCAGAGACATATAAGTATTCCACCAGTTCAATCATGAAAGCCAACTCAAGTTGACTGCGTATGATGCCTTTGAGTACATTAACGATTATTATCAACTCTGGAATCAGATGAATCTAACCAAGCTTCATATGTATGACCTAAATAAAATGGAATTTGATGATGCAAACTCGAGTTTAATTTTTTGTTGGCTGATGGTAACTGGAATTGGCTTCACATATCGTAAATAATCTGTCACGTGAAGCTGTTGACGCGAAGACTTGAAAATTTGTTTTGCATTTCTGCCCATGAATTAAATGTAATCCCTCAATTCTGATACCATGCAAAAGTTTTATCTTTTAAAGTCAATGGGAAATATTTCATTTTTAACGCTTTAGTAGATAGACCTGGTACATTTTGAGAAGAACACCTGATATGGAAGTCATCTAAAAATTCCAATGGGTTTTGTGAAGTGTGACCATTGAATTCAGGTAAAGAAATTATCGACACACATTAGACGTTGGTATGGGCATTGTAACTTATAATCGACCAAGTCGACCCAGCCCAATAGACCCTTTTAGATGACTACAAAACTTGATGCCTTAATTTCTTGAGCCCATTGAATGGTATTACTATGAAGTTTTCTCCGGGCCGATACGCCAGCTCTACGCGAAAGTTGCAGCTCTGGCGCCAGATTCGGATGAGGATCAAAGTGGAGGCGGATATAGGATGCTGAATTTCTCAGCCCAGCCTGGCACAAAACTGAAAGAAGAACACGATATAATCCCATATTGAAAAATTTTAGAATATAGCACACTATAAAAATTGCAACACATCTCTTATTTCGCATTAAAAAATACATACTTCTCTTGCATTTGTGGTCTCCTTGGGGCTATTGTGGGCCTTGGTGGTATCCTTGATGATTGTTGGGATTATTTGTGCTCGCCGACTGCTGGTTGGCTTGATTGCAGTGCGCTTGCTAGCTGGTGGCTGATCTTAAGAATGATTTTCTGAATTTTCTGAATTTTTTGGGAATTTTCCAATCATAGATTCTAAAAGAATATAATTTGTGAAACAGAATATCATTTTTTGGAATTTGTTGACATTAAATTTGGAACATTTCAACAACACATTCATTCTGCTTGGGGCATAAATATGAAGCATCAAATTTTGTTAAATATATACCACTTTATGAAAACCATTTGACGAATACATGGACAAAGATCACCCACTATTTGCCCTTAGTGTCACCACAATAATAGCCACAAAGATCAGCTATACTTATCGTATAAGTAGGATCAATTTATGTTATTCTATCTCAATAATTTGATGTCCATCTCGACTATCCATTGAATAAGAATGGCGCGGAGACGCGTTTGCCTGAACGCAAATGCATGCAAATGTAATGATGAATGAATGACGTCTATGACTGCAGAGTAGGTAGGCTGACACAGGTTAGGCTCTGATGCCAATTTGATGCAGGATGAAGCAATTGTACGTAGAGGCAGAGGTTTATTTAAATAAAAAACAGAACATAAATGTAAGACCAGATGAACTTATCATAAAATCAGATAGAAAATCTGTGGACGTAAAATATGAAAACATTTCTAGGGATAAAAACACAGTATAATGGCAGATGCACGAACTCCAGGAGCTGAGGAATGAAGCTTATGAAAACTCAATAATTTACAAAGCCAGGATGAAGCAGAAAATATACCACCACCTACAACAACATCATCGGAAAACCCGATTGCACCCACCGAACAGGAGTCACCAACTTAGGGTTTGGATTCCCAAAACTTGTCTCAACTTAGGGTTTGGATTCAAAATCAAGGATGTTCTCAGTGCGACCGTGTGCAGACCTATATGTTATGTTTAGAAAACCTAGGTGGATTTACAACGTTGGCTGAACTCATACGCAGATAGCATCATTTCCGCTTCCAAGGGTTCCATGAAGTTGGGTAGCACAAGGCCAGGAGTGGTGGAAAAGGCTAGCTTAAGGATAAATAAGATATATACACATACAACTTGAGGGGCTGGCAGATCAGACGAGCAACGCAGTCAATGCCGACGTCAACGAAGGTGGCTGGCACGGGGACTAGAGGCATTGGTGCACAGTTTTAAATTGTTGTTAGGTGAACGTAAAAAATATTGTTTCTTATATATTTTTCTAGCAATGAGTGTTGTTGCACGTGTAGCTAGCTTAGGTGCTGCTGCGCCCCAGCTCAGCCATCGTTGTCCACTTAAAACCCAAAATTTTATATTTATATATATATATATATATATATCTTTTTATTTCTTTCTTCAACTTTGACTTCCTCACTGCAAAATTCTAAACTTACATACTAGGGGGAGCATTAATATCATTATATTTAAATACATTTGTTCATTTTCTTTGCACAATCATTGAAGAAAGAAAAGGACAAAGAAAGAGACACAGGGGACCATTTTTAGATAGGTAATTTGTTTATAGTTTCTTATGCATTATGAATACCACTTTTGCAATGTTGCTTTTTTATGGATGTTGTGCCTTTTTCCTCTATTAATCGTCATAGAGGTTTATTGGCCATTATCGTCCTTAGAAGACTGAGTCGTCGACATGATGACTCTTGTCGCAACACCCTTTGGTGCGCCGGCCTCTGCCTTCGCCATGGTACCCATCGCCATGCCTCGGTGTCGCGCCCGCTGCTGCTTCGGCCTCCCCGTCGGCCTTTGCTGTTGCACTATCGTATAACACTTGTGCGATAACCCCTTGCCACTGACTTCCGGTTTCAACCCATCAGGTACCGTCATTTCCCCTTCTTTAGATTGCGGTATTATAACTTATTCTAGTGCTGTCTTTTGCTACTTGCTCCGCTGCCTGAATTCTATCGACGATTTATTAGGATTAGCCACTTTGTGTCGAGAGGTAGGGTTTTCTTGTGGTAACCGTTTGGTCATTTTTCAAAAGAGGTCAAGGACGCCACCGGACACGTCGTGTCCCTCACTTCGTGGACGTCTAGTTGATCCTTCCATGTCAGTGGGAGTATGACAGTAAAGGGGTCCACCTCAGAACCTCTGAAACCAAAAATAATGAATTCATTTAGGGCAGATGAATAGAAGGTAAGAAACGCCATTTGCTCCATCAATAGTAAAAAAAAAATGAATGCGAATACTAAGCAAAAAAGTTAGAGAAAACTCTCCAGAGTATGTGTGACAACTACATTGTGTTGATCGTAACATAATTCATTAATGTCAAAACAAACTTCACAGGCATATACCTCTACCAGACTTATTAATAAGGTAGAGGCCTGAAATACACCTATAAATCAAATACATCTATAACTCAAATACACCTATAACTCCACCAAAGAGAAGGAAGTTTGAGGGGTGAAAGGGGCTAATCCACCTTGTCAATCTTTCGGATTCAGTTTGAGCGGGGTTGTTCATTACAGTCTATTTTGAGCATTTGTCGACAAGCAGTGATCCACGGTGATTGGGAATGAACTTGCCCAATTGACTCAATCTGGAACGGGCAGAGATCCAGGCTGAACGATCATGAAGTAGACACCACCAAGCCGTCAGGTGGTTTCCGCCGTTCAGGAACGATCGGTGAAGTAGTGCAGATTGAGCATGTCTTCGATTTGGGGCAGGAGATCCCTTGCCAAAATTGGGCGTGGAGCTATTTCAGTCTCAAACGGTCAATGCCAATCCAAAAGAGAGAGAGGCAGACAGAACTGTTCGGCGATCAGCAAGCTCTCATCCACATCTCTCATCCACTACTTACCAATCTCTCATCCACTGATCCAACTATCACAGAAACGAGAACCCCTCTTGAATGTTGTAAAGGTACCAATAGGGTCCTGGAAAACTTTGAGCAGTAAGAAGGCCACCACACGAAATTTATGTGGAACTGGTAATGATAGATGGCACTTTTTATATACAATCCGTTCTTTTCTTTATTACCATCATTAGGTATTTTGTTTCTTTTTTTGGTGCAAGTTCGTTTGCTACTTCTAAATATGTCCTTGCACAACTGATGTTTTGTTATTTCTTAAGTGGTATTATGCTGGTCTCTTATATCATTACCACCTCTGTCTAATTTTGCTCTTCAACTTCATAAAACCTCCTCTTCTGTCCTCTTCTGGCCCAATAATCTATATTGGGCTTCTAAATTAATTAACTATATGATCATCCGAGGTGCAGGGTTGCTACAGAATAGACAAACTAGGTATACCAAATAAGAAGTACACTAAAATATGGACTAGAAGAAGATCGATACCACCCAGTAGAAGTATGCAGTCTTGAGAGATGGTTTAAGATGATGGGAAAAGGTATAACATAAGAAAGATTATGCAACACAAAATGTCACAATACAATTGTCAGAACATAATTGACTATCCGGGTATTTTGTATGTATTTCCAATGTCCATGACAACTTGACCTCTCTGGACAAATAAAAGTTATTGGGTCACTTAAGTCATTAACTTCATTAAAATATATTTGAGTAAATAGGAGAATATCCGAGGAAATGACTTGAGTTGAAGCTAAAAATTATTATAATTTTACTATCTAGAAACAAAACAAAGTATAATGACAGATTAAGGTATGACGGTTAATTGTGCCCTAGCTCATTTGGGAGCCTAGTGCACATGAAGGATTACATGTTGGTGGTAAAAGTTCCATGTGAGAGTTGACCTACTACTTTATATCTTCTAGGCCATGAGGTATAGCTTTCATACCCCACAGGCCGATAACTCCAACTATTAATCAGGTTGAATTTGTTATTGATTAATCAATCTATATGTTGATGTAGCTAATGTTGGGTTCTAATGGATTTGATTGAATGAATGAAATTGAACTCACAATCAGATAATCAAGTATTTAATTGTGAATTCCAGATTTATTCTAAAGTGATAGTCAACCATAGGAATATTCTAAAAAATTTCAATCATACTGTCACTGTGATATACGTGGAACATCACTGTGATAGTCAATCATACTGGGAACTTGATAAGAATTCCAGATTTATCATTGTGATATCCCAAAACCCCATGTATATGATCCACAGTATTTTATTCGCCCCACGTCAAGTGCAGATCCTCCAATAGAAATTTTAATAAGGTTAGACTAGTAAAATTAAACACCTACCTTATACTCGTTAAGAGAAATAGTGCATGGTTGCCAACCCTAGTCGGGCGACCATCGCGTCCGAGATGGCTTTGACGCAACTACCACTATCCACCATCAACTCGCACACTTTTTCCTTGATCCGAACAATGTGTAACCAAGTTCAAACCCCTGTAACTCTTTGAAAACTCAACCAACAGATCCGATTGTAAATTCTTTAGACTTTTATGTTTAAATATGTTTATATTCAACCTTTGGTCCTTAAAAATCAAGTATACTTTTCATTCACCTACCAAATGAAATGATTCTACTTAGAACAATTGTATAACACAAAATCTTCAAAATAAGATCAAATATATCTCAATAGATCAATCTTTATCCTTCTTAGTTGACTGCATGATCCCCACGTATCCAAGTTCAAACCCGTGTAACTTGTTGAAAACTCAACCAACAGATCTGATTGTATTTTTTTAATCAAAACTTTGTTATCCTTTTCTTCCTAATCACTAATAAACAATATTGTCCTCCTTTTACATGCATTTGCCATCAGAGTTGACAATTGTAGTAATAATAGTACTATGGTGGATACCTTAGAAAGGCTATTGAAGGATATTGGCTCCAAGCTCAACAAGAAACACCATGCAACATGTATGGCTCATGTTTTAAACCTGTATATGTAGTGAGGCTTGAGGAGATATACGAGTTGTTCGAGGAGGCTGATCAAAGAGCTGGCGAGACATGCGTCTGGAGATCATTCGTCTCGGTCAGACGTTTGCTTCCCAAGATCTGCACTCGCAGCGACCAAAGCTCTGCGCTCAAGGACGTAACCTGTGTAAGAAATAATAAGAACCGCAGGAAGATCAAAACATGTATAGTTTTTGGAGTTACGAATAAGACCGATAAGACAACAGTCATGTGAAAGAGATGCTTGAAAAACAAGGGGGGAATGCACGTATCGGTATCTTAAGGATGAAAGAGGATTCAACAGAAAATTTCTCAACTTGATGACTCCGAAGAGAGTGACCAGTTTATGATGAATTTTTTTCTTGAATATGAGGATGTTTTCAAACATGAATGTCTTTCTAAGGCTATGATAATGGATAAGCATGCCTTAATTTAATAGCAATTCCACTTCAAATCAGAGTTATTTGAAGCTTTTTCATTTTCTAGTTTGATTTCTATTTTATTGTATGCCCTATACAATACGCTATATTAATTTTTGATCAGTTTAGGACTTAAGGATTTATGTGTAAAATGACCAGCGATCCTCGTTGGCAACGACGTGGCCTCATCACAGCCGTCGGATGAGAATATGAGGCGGGTAGTGATAGCAGCCATTGGGCAGTAAGTTTACCGCCTGTGCGACGCATACAAAGCTATAGGATCATATTTACTTGTTTTTGTTTATTAAATTAGTTATATCTGTATGTTATCAAGTTTAAAATGATTAAATCTATTTTTAGAAAAATGTTCTGAATTCTCTGCATTTTATGAATTTTTAGAAATAAATCCAGGATCAAATGTGGAAGTATAGAAATAATAATAATAGAAGGAAAAATAAACGCTTAGGAGCAAATAGGCGTCTTAAGAAATCGTTTGATACTAACAGGACCTAACAAGGTTGTTCAATAAAGTTTGGGCTTCTTGGGCTTTTAGGATTGGCCCAAGTAAGTGATTTTCAGTCCTCCGAGAATTTGGCCTTCATCTTGTAGAGGATAAGTCAGTCAGCTTAATCAGGTGCCTTCCTTGTTGGATTTCATCTAAATCTGTACTCATTTAAATGAAGGATAAAATCCAATCCACTTATTCTCTGAATCAAGTGGGGTTAGTAAAAATCATGCGTTGAATGGTAAATATGTAACTAATGCTTGCACATAACGGTAAAGAAGTATTATGTGATGTGTGACCCATGAAGGTAGGAAGCATTATCTTAGGTCACCCATGGTTATATGATAATGACCTACACATTTTCGGTAGGAGTAATACTTGCTCATTCCTCTATCAGGGTAAGAAAATTACATGGCACCCATATACACACAACCCATAGAAACCTTCACCAAAATCTAGGTCATTAGGTCTATGCATTCTCAATGGGCGCCACTTTCAGAAGGAGATAGATGGTGAGATGTCTATTTGTCTTCAAAATCATACTTGAATTTTTCCTGCTTTAAAGGCCTAGTAAAAAAAAGTGTTTTCTACCCTATCAATTTTTCTTGGTGTTCATTATCAATTAAAGTTGGAGAGAGTGAGAGGGAAAGAGAGAGGTGGTTTATTTTTGGGGTATACAGCGTCATTTTTAAAAGTGAATCAGGAAGCAAGACACGCATGACGTATCCGTCTTATTTTCGGTTCTTTTATTGATCCTTTAGTCACCTTAATTTCCTTCTCAACAGTCGCATCGTTTTAAAATCCGGTCGGATTTTAGAGTCCTAGTTGGCTGCAGACCCAAATAAGCTTTTCTTTTAGTGTCATAGATGACACCCAGATGAGAGAGTAAAAAACATTAACTCATCAATGATGTCATCAATTACGAATTAAAGCGACCCCTGGTCGCGATTTCCGGCGGGATCATTTATGAACGGGCGTTAGAGTAGAGATATGGGGAGATCAAAGAGATGCAGAGATTAGCAGGGAAAGATAGCAAGAAGCAAGGAGAAATGGAAAAGGAAGCGAAAAGAGAGAGAAAGAAATAACAGAGAGAGATCACCACCATTCATCATGTTCTAAATTTCTAATCCACGGGGACCATAACCACCATCTACCATACAAGATGATCAAGGCTTTCCTTGCATTCAAATTACGATCGGGGATTATATAAATAGGATGTTGGGTATTTTTAAGGAAACAGGATCGAAAGAAAATTGACTTTTAAGAACGGGTCCGCGCGTGACGTCTGAACACTGATAGAGCTCGCTGCTCGCGCTGAACAGTGAGGGTTGCTGCGCTAGAGCAGCGTCTGTGGAGGTTTGTTCTTGCAGACATCGTCTGTTCACGGTGCAAGTCCTGACGAATTTATTGGCCATGTAAAGCCGAAGTCTTTTATCGTTTTGGTGTGGTGTTGAATGTGCCCGGACCACTCGTTGACCTTGGAATATCAGCATAGCGGGCGGCCCAACGCCACCAGTTCCCTTTCAAATGGGTTTCAGAGGTCAATCGTTTACCCCTCTCTCTCTCTCACTCTCTCTATCCCATATCCTCTGTTTATGCCTTATCCGATAACTCTCCCTTTTTCTTTAGCGGAGACGCTTTCAGAAAATCGGAGCGTTTCAAGATTATTTCTCCCTCTCATCCGAAAACCCGAGGGAGAAATAGTATACCATAAAAATACTATTTATTCCGTTGATAAAGTCTACGTTAATGTGAAGTTTAGTTGAATACAAAGATATCACATTATGATTTTGTGAAGCTAATTCTCTCAACGCACGGTGTCCTAGGTTTATAGAGACGCGCGCCGAGACTCTGCCAAACTCTAAAGACTTTCATGGAGAGACTTCACAGGTTCATACGTGTCCCCGTCCACTTGCAGGCTATCGTGTGAGCGCAGCACCTGGCATCCAGCAGCGCGAGAGGAGCTAGTTCAAGAGCTGAGCCCCACTTCTCCACCCAGCCAACCCTAAAAATTTGTTGTACATCTCTCTCTCTCTCTCTCTCTCTCTCTCTCTCTCTCTCTCTCTCTCTCTCTCTGTGCTGAAGACCATCATATCTCACTGTCTTTCTTCTGAAGACTATCATAGATACATATATCTCTCTCTTCTGAAGACCATCATATCCCACTGTCTTTCTTCTGAAGACCATCATACATACATATCTATCTCTCTCTCCTGAAGACCAATATATCTCACTGTCTCTCTGCTGAAGACCATCATATATACATATATATCTCTCTCTTCTGAAGACCACCTCTCTCTCTCTCTCTCTTTCTGTATATCATCTGAAGATCACCATCCATCTCTCGCTCTCCTTCTGAGAGACCCGGCTCCTCTAGCTATCTATTAATTTCCCCCCCTTGCCGCTGGTGCCTCTGAAACTACACCATGCTGTTTGCATGCTGGTTCTATTACGTCGTTAATAAATAAATGGGCAGGTCCACGATGCGGGTTCTGGCCAGAGACGTCCCGTCAATGGCATCCCTGGCCACTGGCTGAAGGATGACGCACTGGCTGAAAAACGCACTCTTTGAAGGATGACGATTTCCGCGGGAAATCATTTGAGAGTTCAAATCTCGATAGTGTGAATAAAAACATAATTCCAAATACTGGTAGGTATTATCCTCTAACTTTAACTTTCAGGTTAATGCGGGTTTCGTGATGAGCGCCTGAGTTGTTCACCAAGTTGGCCATCTTGCGCTTAAAAAAACCATAGAAAACAGGGAGAGCGAAAGAGAGCACGAGAGAGACGGGGTCTGCGACCGGGATGGACGTGCAGAGACAGGGTAATCAGAAGAGAAAGAAAGGAGGACGGAGGCATAAACAATAGAGGGATATTAAAGAACTGAGAGGCGTGGAGATAGAAACAGACAGTGATAGAAAGAGAGAATCAGAAGAGAAAGAGAGAGACGGTGACGGAGACAAAAAAATAAAGGGATATTATAAAACTGACGTTGGGATATAGAAACAAACAGTGATAGAAAGAGAGAATCAGAAGAGAGAGATAGGGATAGGTAGTGGCGGCGGCGGAGATAGAGAGGGAGAGTAGCAGGAGTCTCTAGGGTGACGCCAAGACGTAGCAAACTTGGAACTCCCAGCATGTGGGTTGGAGGCAAAGTGCAAACCCGTAGGTTAATGGTAGAATTATGAAGAAAACTGAGAAATACGGGAGAATTTCTACGCTTTCTTGATCCGCTCGCAAGAGTATAGGAGATGGAAAACTAGACTCGTAGGCAGAAGATGACGCGAGATTCTTCTTTGCGCCAGAAAACCCCTGACTCTAGCTCTCGCTTTTGACAATGGTTACTAACATAGCTTCGTAGGCGGCGGGGCACTTGCATCCCGAGGTGACGGCGGCCGGAGACGGGCCTCCGGCGATGGAGGCTTTGTCTCATTAAGAGCGAATCACGAGGAGAGTAGATAGCTTCTCGACGGCTGCGATGCGGGTCCTGTCAAGAGAGGACGGCTTAGTCTCCGCTGGATCTTTTCACCCCACTTCCGGCGTAGACAAGCCAATCGACTGGTTCGAATGAGCAGGAAAAGAGGGTGATGCTGCGACTCCGAGAATCAAGAGGGTTTTTTGAATAAATATGTCCATCGGCGGTGCTCCTTGCGCCGCAGCCGATACGGCGCTGCGAGGCGTATCTATGAGGATTGAGGAATACTCCCTCCTTTTCAAGCTGGGTTAGTGGAATTCGAGACCAGGTGGGATGAGTTTTAGAGAGAGAGATATCATAGAAAGAGAGAGAGAGAGAGAGCAGACCAAAGGTCGCTTCGGGGGTGTTTAATTATATGTCGGCAAAGTTTCAGCAGAGAGCCCAACTCCCCGGCAGTAACGATGGTCCCCTCGAGCTTCCTCCTCGGTCCATGAGAGAAGGAATGAGAACCTGCCCTGCAGTATAAAATAGAGGAGAGGGCCGTAGAGAAGGACGTTGGGGAGTGAGCAAGGGGAAAACATCGAGAGATATAGCAGGAGAAGAGAAGCGGAGAAGGTAGAGAGGCGAGCGACGGGCGGTTAACTGTGTCTCTTTTTGGGGTTTTGAGCTACTGTGGCGCTCCTGTTTCCTATGCGAATGATGAATATGAGCAACTGGTTGGGCTTCTCTTTGTCTCCCAATCATCATCATCAACAACGCGGCCATCCAAACGGCAGCGAGCCCGGCCGAGAAGGCCCCCCTTGCAACTGCGACGATGCAACCTTCGCCACCGCCACAGCTGGCGGCGCCGCCGCCGACGGCAGGGTTCCGTTTGGCGAGCCGTTGTCTAGTATTCCTCTCCGTTCCGACGGGTCTGTTTGCGTCATGGACGTATTCTCCGGCAACGCCTCCGGCGGAGGTGAGATTATAGCACCGTCCTGATTACAATCCCTCTTTTACCTCGTCAAACTGTCGAAAAGTTCGTCTTTTTTTCTTTTTTGTTGGTAGATTCATGGAGATACGGAGACCCAATCTCTACGGCGGCCTCGTGCAATTCCCCTCACGTTAAGCCGTCCCAAGACAAAGGACCGAAGCTCGAAGACTTCCTTGGCGAGCACCCTGCTCATCAGCAACCCATTACTTCTTACGCGGACATCTTCTACAACAACTCAGCCGACGGCGGCGGAATCAACATGAACTTGCCGGCGAGCTTTGCCGTCAACATGGACCGAGAAACGGGGGAGGCCATGTCAAATCACTACTCCATGTATCAGCCCTTCCCCCACCAGCATTCTCACTCGTTTGAAGAAGCCCAAGGGTTGAGGGCCCAGTTCTTCATGCCTCCGGTTAACGTTCATGGCGGAGGACCCCATCCGGTCAACGTCTCTGAAACCCTATATGCTTCTGGTTATGACGCCACGAGCTCTATTGCCGGATTCAAGTCATGGCTGAGGCAGAGCAACGACTATTTGCCCGAGAAGATAATGCCGGAGTCCGATAAATGCAACTATCAATCTCTGTCTTTGACGATGAGCAATAATATTCAGATGGAATGCACCGCCGGCGATGCGATGGGGTCTTCCGCTCCTAATCTGCCGATTGCCGATGACCGGAAGCGCCAGGCGGAGAAGATCAACAGTCGCGAATCGCTTCCTCGGAAGTCGATCGAGACGTTTGGGCAACGGACTTCGCAATACCGAGGTGTCACCAGGTAGCCCTCAAAGAGTAATTACTCTCTTTCCGATTGTTTGATTGTAGATTTTACAATTTTGCATGTTTCCTGATTAAGACATCGTTGGACTGGACGATATGAGGCTCATTTGTGGGACAACAGTTGTCGCAAGGAAGGCCAGACCAGGAAAGGCAGACAAGGTTTGCTGCTTCTGGCTCTCTCTATCTCTTACCTCTCACTCTTGTTTTTGGTTGAATAGTTTAACTCAGCTACTGTATCATTGTTCAACTTTGGCATTTCTTTGACGCGCTGAACGCATGGAATTACTCCGCCAGTTTATCTAGGTGAGGGCTACAACGAATAGACAGCTGTGTTATAAGTTTTTCTTTGATAGCAGCTGTACTCACTTGTAGTATTGTTCTTGACATTTGTAATAATGATCAGGGGGCTACGACAAGGAAGAGAAAGCAGCAAGGGCCTACGATCTCGCTGCTCTCAAGTACTGGGGCCCAACAACGCACATAAACTTTCCGGTGCGTTAGATTCTACATACATCATCCGGGAAATTTTTCAAGTTTCAATAATCGTTATCTTTTAATGTTGTTCTTTGGTTTTTGCTCCAGTTGAGTACGTACGAAAAGGAGGTCGAGGAGATGAAGCACATGACGAGACAGGAGTTCGTGGCGTATTTAAGAAGGTATGTCTTTTCTTTTGTTGTTTTGATGCATCTTCATCACTTTTGGGGAGAAATTCGTTCCATTCTATTCAAAAATAGTGGTACATTCGATGATGTCCCTTCAACGGAGAGCTCCGCTGTTCGATCGATGTGCTATTTTCGGAGATACTGTGAGTCTGTGACCACGAATCCGATTTTACGGAGTTGGTGACTTGCCTTAAATGTCGTTATCTGATTCTCTATCGCCACTTTTTCGTTTGTCAGTTAAATTCTCCTCTGCGAAATAGTGCTATCATTAAATGCCGCATGAATCTTACAACCCGAGTCTATGCATACTTTTCGTTATGTCTTTCTCACATTGGTGAAATCTTCGCGATCCGAGTAGTAGATCCAAACGCTCTCCATCTTTCTCAACAGAAACAGTAGCGGGTTCTCAAGGGGCGCATCAATGTACCGTGGGGTGACGAGGTACTGCTAGAATCTTAAACTTTTGCATTTATAGCGCGTTCCCAACTTTTTTTTTACCAGACTGGTTCTCGTGTTTCAATTTTCTCCTTAAACCCATTTATTTCATACTTTCGCTATTGTAATTCCCTATTTCGTATCTTCAAACAGGCACCATCAGCATGGAAGGTGGCAAGCTCGGATCGGTAGAGTTGCTGGCAATAAGGACCTGTACTTGGGAACTTTCAGTGAGTAACTTCCTCCTATAATTTTTCTTTCTAATCGACGAACATATCTGTAACGTTCATTTGCAGGCACGCAGGAGGAAGCAGCGGAAGCGTACGATATTGCCGCCATTAAATTCCGGGGGGTAAACGCGGTGACCAACTTCGACATTAGCAGATACGACGTGAAGCGAATCTGCGCCAGCTCCACGCTCATCGCTGGCGACCTCGCAAAGCGCTCGCCTGGATCAGACGCAGTACAAACGCTCGGCGGTGCACCGGCGGTCTTGGCCCTGCCCGCTGCCGATGAATCGCCGCTGACGGCAAGTGCAATCGCGTCGCCCATGAGCAACTCGAGCTCGTCTATGGACAAGAGAGAAAGCCCAGCGAGCTCCGCGACCCAGCAGGGCGACTGCGGCGACCTCTCTCAGGCCTTCTTCCTTCCATCCAATGGAGTGACGAACTCCGGCGATGGAGCGACGAACGTCAATTGGATGACGGCCGGGACGTCCCGGACCCCCGTCTTCCCCGTAGTTCATCCGCTCCCGATGTTCGCTCTCTGGAACGAGTGAGGGCATCACCACGTTCATCGATTCCGCTTTTGGTCGTAGGAATTAAAGAACAGTGGATCGAGCTACGTACGAAGAGGACGACTCTCGTCATCTTCTGTATATGTTATCCTACAGATAACGATTTTTGCAGTGGCCCGATGACGGCATGTTTACCAAGCTTCAAATCAGTTCATTTCCATGAGCGTTCTTGCACGGATCCCAAACCCCTTCGCTGTTCCATTGTTTTAAACTGTTCCATTACCAAATAGTCTCCCTTTCGTCTATTCCCTAACACGTACCGGACGAGACGACGAGCCATTGATAACCGACGTGATACTCAGGCAGAAATTGCCAATTTAGGAAATCAGAAAGGGAAATGAATTCCCACTTGACATTTTTTCTGGATGGGGAGCATCTATCTCATCGAGAGTTTGTCGTCTGGGAGGCGTTTTGTCATATTCAGGTTCCTCTCTCCTTGCGTAAATTTGCCAGGTGGCGTCGTGCGGATACAAGCGGGTGAAAGAAGAGAGGTTTTACCGTACGCTGGCCAGGGCAGGAGATCTAACAGTAGATTTATTTCCCCCTCCTCCCTCCTCTCATCGACTGAATCCGCTTCAGTCTGTCTCCCGCAGACAAAATCTAGAGGACAAGACAGTGAGATATCTCACATCAAGATACATTTACTGCCCTCTTCTCTCTCTCTCACCGCATTGCCCGTTCAAACGTCCTTTCTCAACTGCGGCGAACCCAGGGAAGCAGGCGCGCTTGATCGGCTCGTGAGCGTGTTCAGCGGTAAATTGGACGAGTGGGCGAAGGAAGGGCACGTTCTGTCTCTCTCTAACGCTGCGATAATGCGTGACGGCTTGTCTTCTTTAACTCGTGCGAAGATTCTTCGTCTTGCGTCAAACCCTAGAGGTATGGGCTCGTCCGGAAGGCCACTCTGATGGGCTCTCCTCGTATTAGGGAGAGATGATTTCTCCCTATCTCTCTGGTTAAAGTCGAAACTATACACACAATAACACTATGTACCTTCTTAGTCTCAGCCTTTCTCTCATCAGCGCGGTGGACTTTAGTGCAGGCCGCTTCATGAAAGCGGTTCCTCCAGTTCGTTCATTTTTGGCTGTACTCTACGAGCTGCCGAACCCTCTGTCTCTCTTCTCGTGAGATGTGATTGAGTTCCTTCCACTCGGGCTGGTCCCGAAGGCCTGTCGAGCCCTCTTCTAGTCGTCGTTGTTCTTTGTTCTTTCTTCCTTGTTCATGTGCTGTTCTCTCGTCCATCATTGGATTTGACGTTAGAATGTAGGCCAGGAGTTGGCATGGCTTCTGCGGTCCCCTCACCGGGCGATGCAGATTACGATAACGAATGGCTAAAGGACTCTCCCTCCCTTGGCAACACAAGGGGTGGATAAATCTCTGCCTGGGTAATTCTGGTAGTAGCATAAATGGCTCCAACTTGCTAGTCTGCTCTGGATTAGATTTATATGCTTCGCGGCCCAGCATGGGTCTGCTTAGTTCAACGGAGATATTCATCCTATTTTTATTGAGGAAGAGGAGTCAGCAACTCGCCGCTTAACTGGCAGCCTAGTCAGCGGCAACGCTGACCAATTTGTACTTGCATGAAGTGTTGCTAGTAAAAACAGGACACTTACCCTATACTCCAGCCAGCAATAGCGACCAGGAATAAACCTAATTTCAAAGACTATGACTAAACCGCAGATAGGAAATCGGTCTACCCATAATTGGTCAGCCTAGTCAGCGGCAACGCTGATCAATTGGTACTTGCATAAAGTGTAGCTAGTAAAAACAGGACACTTACCCTATATTCGAGCCCGGAATAGCGGCCAGGAATAAACCTAATTTCAAAGATAGACACGATCAAAGATAGAAGACTATGATTAAACCGCAGATAGGAAATCGGTCTACTCATTCACGGTTAGAATATATCTTGATCTACCTGTTGTTATCATCTATAACGACTAAGATTAAAATAGAGTGACTTCCTATTATTTACACTACTATAATCTGTTATAAATACGAACCAATATAAAAGATCATAATTGCGGATTAACGATCATCATCACCTGTCTTAGCTGCGTCCTCTCTCTCCTTCTCCTCTATCTCCCTTCTTGTTTTTGTTCTTGTTCTTGCTCTCGCCTTGCAGAATCTTTACAATTTTATGTCATAGAATTTTATGACAATTTGTGCTTGGTTATTCAGTATTTTTTGTTGAAATTGGGTTATACTCGTTGAAAGATTAGTCTCCAATTCCAATTGTTAGCTATGATTGTCAGGCAGGACTGGACGCAACGTCATTGGAGGAGAAAACTGAAAGTTCTCCTCCATCGATCATTATTTCTTTCTCTCTTCTTTTTCATTTTTTATGGCGTTTGATCTTCTCCGTCAGATGATCTAGTGGTAAAACAAATCTTTAATGTCAGACGGTCAAGTTTGTTTTTCCTCTTCACTCCCTCCTCTTTGATCTTGCGCGTGAGGATGAGATGCCCTTCAAGTGGTCCTCAATCTAAGAAGTCTGATCAATGTGAGGAGTGAAAGGGAAAATTCATGGCACAAGAGGGTTGAGTCGGCGTCTCCTCTATGGAGAAGGTGCAAGGGAAAATTCATGAGTCGTCTTCTCATCGGTAAGGGAAGTAAAATTCATCACCAAGTCTATTTCCAAACTGCGTACCGGCTTTCATGAGTTGTAAAAAGTGGAAGATTCCTACTGGGATGTGTGAATTCAGGCGATTCTTGAGGCGCATAGACACTGGGAACTGTTGAAGCAGAGACAGTACCAAGGATCCACAGTCACTACCGGTTATGGTCGGAGCTATCATGATGGGTGAGGATGAATCAGTAGCTGATTTCTATGTAGGAGGTATCACCAAGTTCCTTCGTACAACCTAATCAAAATTCACTTACGCAGTCTCCTCCATTGAAAATTTTAAATACATTGACTTGATGATGTTGGGTGACGTCGTTGGATCACCAAGGAGCAAGAGGGATGATTATATATTGGGCCAAGCCATTGACATGATATAGGTCATATAAGAGGAGTAATGAAGATTGGACAAGATAAAAATGATATGTTCTAATTATGAGAAAATGACGTGTATGTATCTCGGAACAATTAGTATGAGGAGACTTCCTGATTGGATGAAGTGGAAGAAAAGTAGGATTTGCCATTTCTTATTGTTTCAGAGGAGAAACAAATCTGTTATGGGCATGGTGAAAGTATAGCGCCTACCTCGTGCATTTTACGTAGAACAAGTCAACAACGTAACATAGACCACCGACAAGGAGTCTTAAAAGAAAGACTCCTCGTGGCAGGGGTAAGATTTAAGTCAATGGTGAATCTGTTGGAATTTTATAACTTAAAAGTCAATCACACTTCCAATTATCATTTTAATTCATTAATGTAAGTCATATTTCATTTTTTCACTTGTCATGTTTCTTAAACAATAAGAATAATACAATATATTCTCGCTAATAAAGTGCTTATCAAAGGATATGATAAGCACTTTGATAAGGACATTGAAATACATTGATAGAATAATACAATATATTCTCGTTAATAAAATGAGTGTGGTTTACCATCCGTATGAGTACATAAAGGAGAGACAGTGAGTGCTACTTTATTGGTCGTCAAGCTAATCAGATATCCATGATTTTTTTATAGAATATATTTCATCAACATTCACATTGACATGGTATTCAATGAAGACATTAAGATACACTGAAAAATAATATAACCCAGTGTCACTCATAAAGTAAGTATGGTTTACCATCGAATATGCATACATTAAGGAGGGATAGTGAGTGCAATCTAGGTAATTATTTTATTGAATTTTTTTAATGAAACCCTGGATGGTTTTAACCTAAATGCTAAACATGATGATTCATGGCACTGTAGTATAAATTGTCCTTAGGAATGAGACTCCAAAGACACATCTGAATGTATGTCTGTGTTTTCATTGTTATGACCTTGAGTCTTTAACCATGAGGTTCAAAACAGTTCTAGCTTGGATGTAGGATGAAGTTTGAAAAGGTGATTATGTGTTTAAGATGGTACCATTTGCCCTTAGTTTAAGAGGAAATTGATTTATTAAATCTCTAGCCAGGGTTGCACAAATATTAGAAAATGACTTAAATATATTTCATATTGAAATATTATGAAATAATGTATTGGGCTCGTCTAGAATGAAAATTAGTGTTTAGTAATTAACCGTTCATTAGGTCATTCAAGAGTGTAACACGAATGACATATTTCTAAAACCAAAATAACAAATGAAAAATAGGTTTCATGAAAACACTAAGAAAACACTAAGGAACACAGTGTAGCCCAGCCCCTCATGTTTTGGCCATGCGACCTACTAATGGACCTAAATCTATTCGTGATTCATTCATTTATTATTAAATCTATATTATTTAGAATATCATAAAAATTGATTGGGTGGATTGAATTATTAAATCACTTGGTACATGGACTTCGAGGGTCACAAGCATGAGATTTATTAGACATTTAAGGAAACATCGAAAGTTGAAGGACATGTATAAAATTACAGCTAAATATGAATTACCAAAATTCCTCATTGACAAAATGCCCACGAAGTCTCTCGTTGATCACCTCACCTTCTTTCCCCTCCTCGAGTGCCCTCACCTTCAAATGTGAACAAAATGCTAAGATGATCCTCTTGAATCTATGGGGGCACAAATCAAGAAGAAGAAGACGATGAGAGCTATGGTGTCTAGGAGCACATGAATACATCTAAATGATGGAAATTTGTGCATATTTATAAGCATCATGCACATAACCAAATGATATCAGATTTCAATCATTATCAGATGATTCAATATTTATTTTTCTTTAAATGTATTCTTTGCTTCTATTTCCTTTGTTGTGTGAATCTCAACTTCAATCACTGATCATGGCCAAACTCAAGAGGATCGCCTGAAAAATCTGTTTGCTTGGTCCGTATTGAGTTACTTGGAGCACAGTTGTATAACCTTAATGATATAATAAAAAAACATTTTTATATGCTATTAAGTATGAATATTCTTGTATGTTTATTTGGAATCTAGATAAAAAAATGTCACAAATAGATTCAACCACAGGTAACACTGTAAACACATGGGGAGCTCTGTCGAGCATCCAATTCCTATGGGGACAACTAAAAAAGTCAAACCGGAGAGAGATGAAAACACATATTTGTATCTTTCTAATATTTTCATTTTATTTCTGTAAAACTGTCTAGTCTTCTGTAAATGTTGGATGACAAACTTTTATGTATTTCATGAATTATTTTCAGGGGTTTAATTATGGTAAATTCGAGCAATTGGAATGTCATTCTTCCATTAATTCTACAGGCTTTGTGCTCAATGCCTAAAAGATTCCTAAACCCAAAACAATCCAAATCAAGTACTTTACAAATCCCAATATATTAAATAAAAAATGATTTTAAATTATTTACATATCATCTCAGACCTATGATATTGTGAATAATATTATGAATAAAGCTTTGTACAATTCAAGTAGATTTTATCCTGAAATTAATACAAGGCATTCATTATGTAGATACTTTCAGCAGGATACTTGAAGATTTTATGATTATCAATTGGAAAACATTATATGACGTGTAATATATTTTATTCATAATTACTTAATCATAGAGATTTATAGAATGTTACACTCATAAAACTATTAAACTGGAAGACATTACATATTTTTCATGATTTTGTAGTTAAGAGCAAAATAATACGATTACTGAATATGTAGGGACAAACAAGTGTAAATAAATATTCATACTCTAAATATATTTATCTTGTTATCACATCCCTTACAATATTCCCCCAAAAAAGTAAGTATAGTATGTTATCATCCTATAAAATCCAAAGATAATAACAATTCTCAGATTGAATATGCGCTGGCTCAACGCTTGGGCAGGAACATTAAGCAGCCTTCACATGTGCCGTGAAAGTCTCCTTGGACACTTTAATATTACTTGGAGGTCAAGGAGAGAAGGTAGGGCTGGGACATTAACATCAAATTGGGACATTGTATTACACTTAGCAGAATTACACGAGGGTCGTTGCCATTACAATGAGGGAAGACCAAGGATGATACCAAAGTAACAAGATGACGCCCCTTCACCTTGAGGCCCCTTCGCCATGGGTCATGGCCCTCGGTGCATCTGTGGGTCAGTTGTACCACATGCCCCCGATGTCTGTCCGTCTCACCCATGTGCTCGATCACGGCCTTGATGCTCCACGTGCCATCAGCAACTACGCAGACACCTCCACCGATTTTGTCCACCTTGGCAGTGGCGTGCTCAGCGCCTCAAGCCATAGTGCCTGCACGCTGCAACACTCCTTCATGATGCCCAGCCTTGAAGATGTCTCGATGCTCCATGCATCATGTCTTAGTCTCTCGGCACAATTCTTCCCCCCACCCCCCCATGCATAGCCTGCCTTGATCCGTCGCGCTTGTGTGCTTGCGAGCACGACCGCCATGTGTGCCTTGGCTTTAAAGATCACAGTCAAACGTTACGACCTGTGATGCATGTGGCATCCACGCGATGGATATCTCCAATATTGAGTACAAGTATGCGTACATATCCTCAATAGTTAGCATGCAGCCCTTTGCAAAAAAATGCCCCATACTTTGGGGCCGTACATATATACATAGTATTAGTACGCTGGATTTCAATTATACATTAACAGTTCAGATTTTGTGATACTCGGAATCGTTGAAAATGTGTTAATCAAAATATTTAACCCTATGGTTGAGATTAAATATTGTGACTCTACAAAGAAATTTCTGAGGTGAAAGCATATAATTTTTTTTTGATGTTGCAGATATGGGTAAAACTTTATAGTGGCAAAAGGTGATAATTAGGTGACTTATAATTTATGAGCACAATAAATAGACAATGATACATGAATGATGATATAGTTTTATGAAATCAATATCAATATGAAATATTTACAGTGACTTAGGGAGAGAAGAAACATAAACTCAGACAAAGCAATTAGAATGATAAAGGGAACGATAGTCACTCTGATAATAGTGACATAGGGACAGTATATTATAACTTAAGAAAAGAGTGATAAGTGTGGTTTGATTCAGTTAGGTAATAGAGGATAATTTGAAAACATATACTACTCTCTAGGTAATTAGTAACAATTAAAATGTTTAAGGTCGATTAATAAGATAACAGAGGGGAATCATTCTAAGATAATATGAGGTACTCCACTTAAGAGCTAAATTAGGTGAAGAATTGCACTACTAAAAGCAGTGATATGGAGCTCTTATTGTCCCAGACCATATGAAATATAGGGACCAAAAAATGGAAGAGTGCTGAAATGGAAGATTGACAAGTGCATGTTAGGTATTCATAATAAATGTTCCATTTAATTGTAAATTTAAAATAATACTTATGATTTTCACATTATTTGCGTAATAATTATGTGAAAAAGGATAATAAGAGAAACCACAAATAGTAAGACTGTTGAATACTGAGCTGAATTGGGGTAGGTATAAGAATATATAAAATAGAATATAGGAATGGAGTGGAGAGAAGCTGGAGAAATGTGGAAAGGCCAGATTCCAATACAGGTTTTGAGAAGTGGTCTTAGGAAAGAAAAAGAAAGCAGGATAGAAAGATAAGTAGTTACAAAAAAATTAGAGGTAAGATAAGATATTTTAGTGTTTATAAGTGTATGCAATGCTTCTGATATATAAACAATCATCTGGATTTTTATCAACAGCCCAAAGAAAGATATTTTCATTGATATAACATGCGAATATTTTACTAGAAAGGACTGACCAAGATGAACGCACAATTCCACTTTCACTTGACTAGAGCATGTTTTGTAAATCCATTCATTTTTAAAATGATCCCAAGAAAGGGGAGATAAATAAGAAAAAGGAGCGTTTTAAATAAGAGGGTAACCTAGCCTAAGAAATACCCCACCCTCTCTCCCTCTATCTTTATCTCTCTCTCTCTCTCTCTCTCTCTCTCTCTTTTCTCTAAATCTACAAAAACCAAAACACCATTGATCCACCCTTCAAAAAAACTCCTATCGTATCATTTATGTCTTATTTTGGCACACATAATGATGTACTTGTTTTTTAGGCATACCTGCTTAAAACAGTCGTTTATATGCTTTATATTTTCTTCAAATCCTGACCTTCCAGATGATCATTCATTCTTCCCAATTTTTTTTATTTAAATAATTTAGTGATATTTTATATGATATACCTAACGATTAAAACTTTGAGGTCCACTAGGCTCAAATATACGATTGACTCAGCTGCATGCATGTGCTCCCACACAAACCTCATAGGCTTTACATGCGTGGCATGGACCTCATGCTGGGATTTTTCACGTTGATTATGCAATGGAAGGCTGAATCAATAGACATCCCATAATTAAAAGCATAGAATCATATCACCTTTTCAAGAATCAAATACATAATTTATTGGTTCTTGGAAAAGTTAATAAAATTCTTTTTGGAAAATTTTGTAAAATTATCCATCCCCCAGAAAATCTCACTGAACCCTCCATAGTACTCCCACCAAATCTGAAAATCTTGTGTGAGAGACCCACTAGGCCCATGTGTTTGTCTACTTGATGGCTATAATGGGCCAATACCATTTACTGGACAACCTTATGAGTTACCTATATCTACATATAGATTAATTTTATATGGATTGATTTAACCCAAAGGATAGGTTAACTTGCCAGCCCATGGGATCCCAAGCTATACCTTGTATTCTAGAAGAAACACACAAATTTATGAAATTTTATGGAATCTTAACCTCATCAAGCAAGGTAAAAGTATAATCCTTCAGCCACATTGAACTCATAAATGGCTTTAGATATGGTTAACCATCAAATACTAATTGGTAATTCTAATCAGTACTAATGCGTCACAAAATAATCAGATTGAACTACAGCTTCTTCCTTCAGTAAATGTCCTATTACACCTAGGACAGATAATTACATCTTGACCAGATAATGACCTTTGCAGACTTCTTGCTGCATGAGAATGTTATGGTTAGAGACTCATTTACCATAATCAAAACATAACTTTTCATTGAGAAGGTATCTTTGGTGTCATGGGTCTAAGGAACATTTGCAAAATTGTGACATTAAAAACCCTTAGTGACAGTTAGGTATTTTTACAATCAGCGGTTCTCAAGTAAATCCAAAATGTGGGATGAACAAGAAACATAACTGATTTTTACTTAATTCCAAAAGGCTTCTGTACTTGTTCTAATTTTCTGCACTTATGATTATGCTTATGGGGAATATCTAGAAAATGGAGGAGGTCAATGCCATGAATTTTGACCAGAATTATGATCAATGAAATGAAAAGGAAACTATATAAAATTCCATTCTTGGTTGTTTATATTTCTTATGTAAACTAATCCATATTTTTAATCAAAATAAGTTGTTTTTTATATTCATGTATTGTTTGAAGAGGGTAAAAATGAATTTTTATATATTTTTGCAGATCACTTAATTTTTAATTATAAAGGAAATAAGATTATTTATGATATTGATTTATTATTTTTGGATAATATTAAAGTAACAATACAATATGATTTCATCAACACATGAATAAAAGCAAGGGAAATAATTTCTTTGAGAGCCCAAATGATCACAAGCTTGTAATAAGATTACCTTTGAAAATAAACAACAATTCATTGAACCATATGTTTTACAATATTTTTGTAGACAATTATTTTTGGTGATACACCTGAGAAGTTTCTTTTTTGGATCTATTGAATAATTCACATCTAATTTGATTAATAAAATACTATTTTTTACTAAATGGCCCAATCACTTGATGAATCTACTTAAATGGTTAAGGATGAATATAAATAGCATGCTCAAATAAAATTTAAAGATGAATATCCTAGCATGGCATCACTTCCCTTTAAAAAAACTATCATTCAAGTTGGTTTAGTTTCTAAAAATAATTTTTTTTATTATGTGTCTCATTGTCAAAATATAATTCAACGAAGTTTAAAATATTTGAAATTGAAAATTCTTCATATGGCTATTGATCATTTCTTACAATATTTTAAAATCCATGAGTTACCATTTACTTTTCAAATTATTTTTTCACTGCATTTAGTAATTTTTTTATTTTGTCTTTGTTTTTTTCCATGCTTTGCATGATGTTGTTTTGATTTTTTTTTTAAAAGAGGCTATTTTTAATAAGAACATTCCATTGGAAGCCAATGCAATAACCAAAGCACGGGCATAAAAAATGAAGAAGAGCTACCCTTTAGTGAATTAAGACTCGACTAGCCGGTGCACCCATACCAGCCACGTCAGACAACTTGGGGCAACAGAGATGCAGATAGCCATTACCCAATCAATATCGTCCACTACGACACAATGAAAACTGATAGTACTACTAAGACCACCAGTAGCGTTATCTGGCGTCGAGATTTCCACCCTTGGAAGAAGCACCTACACCAACTGGTTACCGCCTAGGAGGACCCCATCATGACTACAAGAGCCGACCTTATGAGCCAGCCCATGTTCAGTACCAGGGTTATAATGCATACAATGTGCCTTACGCACGAGCTTACCCACAGGCACACGAGGAGCCTTACTACCCGTCAGACCCTCAGACAACTCTGGCCTCGTATGGCCTGGCGCCGACTCACGTGCCACCATACGACCACCAGGATTATTACGGGGTGGCTCACACACCCCTGACAACACCACCACCATATGAGCCGGTGCCGACCTGTGCGCCACGCAACCCATACACTGCTCCAATGCCGCTGTCCCGCCTTCGGTCACGCCCGCACCCTTCGCACCAAACGTACCTCTAGCAAAATCTGGGATATGTGCCCCACCAGTGCCACTTGTGTCATGGACCGTCGACATGCTGACAGACCTGCGTGTCCATTAGGATTATTACCCAGCCCCGCAAGCTGACCGAGGCACTGGTATCAGAACCTCGGGAACTCTACTGACCGTAGGATGCCATGTGACAACAACATGCCCATCGTCACTATGATGACGATGATAGAGAGTGAAGAAGAGAGGTACACTGTGCCATGATCCAAACGATTATCCGGATAGAGGCACCTATGTAGGAAGGTACATGAAACCCAAAGGATTGCACAAATTGGGAGTCTGACCTAGAGAGCAACTTTTAGTTGTACGACATGGATGACGATCTATGTGTTGCATACACCGAGGCTTGGCTTGGAGGACAGGCCAAGATCTTCTAAAAGAACGAGAAGGATGCAACAAGATGATGCTAAGATCCTCCGATGACGTGGGACCTCATGTCAAGAAAGCTTAGGGATAAATATATCCCTAAGCTCTATATGCCGCGACTCCTATTGAAGTGAATGGACCTCAAGCAAGGCAAGCACAAGGGGGACAACTACATTGAGGACTTTGAAGAACTCGGCATGCGTTGCAGATTTGTTTAGGGTCCACAGATTTAGATCACTCTCTTCGTACATGGCCTCTGACCAGATTTGGCTGCAAATATGCCGGAACAGAACCCACGACCATTCGATCAAGCCTATAGCTTAGTAGAGAGAAATGAGTTCTACAAGGATGCGACCCATGTGCCATTCCATGCATCCTGGACCACTACCAACCCCTTGGCCCCGACCACGACCACCAAGTTGTCTCTAACCATAGGAGGGATAAAAGGGGTCCCTCTACCCCTAGGAGCACCGCTCCACCTCCGACTATATTCCCCTCGACACATGTTGCCTCTTCAGTCATTTCCACCGCCCACGCTCTGGCCATGACCCGTGAACCGGTACAATGCTTCAAGTGCAAAGGATTTGGGCATTTTAGGTTTGATTGCCCTTCACTCTTGCATGTGGATATTAGTGGGAACCCCACCGACCCTCCACAAGATGAGGATTTTGAGGTCCAAGTCTATCGGGACGAGTGCCTTGACAAAGAAACCTGCGAGGAGCATTTAGGGTACATCACGATCATCTCTGCCACTTTGCCACCAATGTCCCAAATAGTGAATTTCCAGATCCAGCAGGACATTCCAGTTTTTGACCCCTAGGTGTTAACTCAGATCCAGCAGGATGCTCTGGCTACGTCACCGACCCCACTAACCGTGGCCTGAGTAGCAATACCGGATGCCCTTTAGGTGTCCCCGATGTGGCCGATCACTACGCCCCCCCGTACTGCCTTGGCATCATTGACCCTGGTCCCGGTGGGTATACTAATGCAGTCGCCCGTGACGCCCCATGCATAGGTATTAGTGGTATCCTTAGGAAGGGCAAACACCACGTGGAGTATTTCAATGAGAAACTGAATGAGACGAGGCGATAGTATGACAACTAGGATCGTGAATTCTACGCCCTCGTCCAATATCTTCGACACTGGCGACACTATCTCCTTCCTAAGGAATTCGTGCTATTTTCAGATCATAGTGCACTAAGGCACCTACATGACCAAATGAAGGTCAGAAACTGGCATGCTTGTGAGATCGCCTATTTAAAGATTACATGTTTGTTATCTGGCATAAGAACGTAAAGGATAACGCCATAGCCGACGTTCTTAGCTAGAGACCAATCATCCTCAACATGATGAGGACACGAGTTTGGGGTTTGACCAACTCCCATATGATTATGCCGACTGCCCCAATTTCGGGAAGATAGCCAATGTTATTCATGATGGCCCTAAGTTTGAGTATTGAAGAAGGGTGTCGTGAAGATCATTTTCCGCGGCTTGATCTACTCCAAAGCCACAATGACGAAGCAAAACAAGACTCTAAACCCCCCTACCCGTGCCAATACGCGCATGGGATGAGGTCAGCATTGATTTTGGCCTCGATCTACTTAATATCTCCCGACGACATAATTCTGTCATGGTACTAGTTGATAGATTCTCAAAGATGGCCCATTTTGTGTCGTGTTCAAATACAGCAGATCCATTGTGAGTAGCGCAAGTATTAGTTAACGAGACTGTTCGCCTGCATGGAGTATTGCCATTGATTATATTGAATGACGATGTGCATTTTACTAGTACTTTTGGAAGTGATGCAGCCTTTGTACACAAAGAGCGTAGGAACAGGTGCCAAGTTCGTCTTCTACTCGTCCATGAACCACACCATCAATAACACACTGTTCGAGATTGTATACGGCCAAGTACCTCATAGGCCCTTGCACCACATTCTCGTAGATCCACATACTAGGACTTCCGAGGATGGCCTTGCAATCTCACAACATATTAGGAACATGCATCATGACATCAATACTTTTATTCGTATAAGGTTGACGCTTATGAGGGTCGTATGTCAGCTAGCTACATTGAGGGAGATATGGTCATGGTCAGGTCGAGGCCTGAGAGATACTCTCTCGGGGTTGCTACGAAGCTTCATGCTCACAGCACCAGCCTTTCTCAATAGCCCATGTGGTTGGCAATAATGCCTATGTTATGGGTATCCCACCAGATTGGGGGATATGTCCCACCTTCAACGTTAGCGATCTAGTCTGATACCGTCCTATGCCACCCATTTTTGAGCCTTACAACCCCTTGAGCCTTAGAAGTGATGTGAGTGAGGGACAACATCTATCTCCACCCATTCTATCCCCATTGAGGCATGAGCATGTCAAGTCGGTCCGAGAGGAGGTAATTCACGCTGCACAAAAACGGATGTATATCAAGTTTCTTGTGCATAAGCATGGCCGACCATTGTCCGAAGACACATGGATCTCAGAGGTGGATCTCCATCAACTGCGACCAGAGCTGGTCCAGCCCTTAGAAGATATCATTGGCTCTAACTCGTAGGAGATGGGTTCTTCCCACCCGAGTAGGATGATGGAGGACCATCCGCAAGATCAAGCCCAAGCTCGAATACAACCACGTTGTGGAGGCTGAGCTGACGTGAAGGACCCAAATTTCTGATTTCAAGTTTGACAACAACTTCCTAGAATCATTTGTTTCTTGCACGTGTCATTTTATTTGACTTTATGGAGGCCCTCCCCCCTCCCCCCTGCGGGATGCTCGCGGTATTGCCTATTTATAGGATTACACGTTTATCATTTAACACAAGAATGGAAATGATAATGCCGTGGCTGACGCTTTTAGCCAGAGGCAACTCATCCTCAACATGATGAGGGCATGAGTTCCTCGATTTTGGGAAGATAGCCAACGGTTTTCATGATGGCTCTAAGTTCGAGTATCAACACTACTACATTTTAGATGATTACCTCTTCTACGGGAAGAGATTATGTGTGCCCATGGTCGACCATAGACGATGGTGCTCAACCATAGACGACGGCGTGCTAGCGCGAACTTCTCCACCCTGACGTTGCACCGTCGGATGATGTTGTAGAGTTCTCGGTGCTTCTGACCTCTCCGCAATTGATCGCCATCCTCTCCGTGCCACGACAACGTTGGCTAACTTTCCACCTGGTCAATGGGCCAGTAGGTACCACACGCCGGTCATCTTCCCTCTCACCCTGCCTGGTGTGGACGACCGTGGTGCACCATGTCCCCCTTGCAAGCTCGCACTGACTGACCCCCGCCTATTCAAGTACTGATGATTGGAGGTGACCTTATTGACCCGCTTACACATGCAACTCGTGTGCTGCCATCCCGGGCTCCTGGGCCTAAAGTACGCGTGGCCCTCTTCACGATACCCACATTTGGATTCTCTTCCGCCCTGGGTTTCCTTCTCAAACAGCGACGATCGCGGCCTGCCTCAAACGTATGGGCCTGAGCCCGCATGTCACGTCCTCCCTCCCCTGTTTACAATATTATTACGTTCTTTAGTGCCATCCTCATGTGTTTCGCTACCAAGAGTTTTTCAAGTTGTAGGAATAGCCACCAAACTTGGGTTAGGAAATACTAGATGGAAAATAAAGATAAATAAAAATATAAATCAAATTAAATATTAAATGAAAAATGAATGAGCAAGTCAACTCATACCTATGTGTTGAAAAGTCAACTCATCAATTTTTTTACAATCATCTTCATAAAGATGATAATATAAGGATTAAAATATTATTTTGTAATTTATAACTTTTATATCAGAATAAAATAAATAAATAATTCAAAGCACACACTTTGTCCTCCCCACTGACATTAGGTAAAAGAATGGTGAAAAAGGTAATATTTTTAGAAACTAGAAAGAGAAAAAATAAATCCCATAAATATAGGAATTTTGGGAGAAGTTATGAAAATGACCTGATTTGTATATCCATTGTTAAGAAATTAATCAATAAATTGACTCAAGTTAGGCCTTAAATCAAGTTGAAAACTTGATAATCAATTCACTCTCCATTTCGGAGTGTTTTATCTGTTGGAGATTATTCTCCCTCCAATTTTGGTGGATTAGTGTGAGTTTTGCTCCGAGCGGAGGTTCACCAAGTCAAAAATGAAATTCACTCTATTTTGACCAATAAACATGATTAAACTCTCGATCAATTGAGGATCTATGAGGTAAGTTTGTTCCAACGAGATGAAAATCCTTAAGTAGATTCATGCGAAGGCTACAGATCTGCGCTGTCCATCTCTTTAAATGAAAAATAAGATGGTAAATATTATGCCATGTGGCACCAGGGGTGAGGTCACATCCTCATGTTGTGGGGTTCATAGTGATTGACTCTTCAAAAAAGACCCGATCATTTGATTTTCCATTGTCTCTTGCTCTTCCATGTGTACTTTTGCATAAAAATTTTAAAAAATAATCCCTTGTGGAAATATTTAAAATTTGGAAGTGTATATAAGCACTCTTCTGAACATTGGTTATGAGTCTATATTAGACCATTACTGGCCACTTATGGGCCACCCTTACACCATGTGGGCTTCATGTTGTGCTTGTGCTACTGTATTGCTTCCTAGAGTACTGACTCATGGGCCAAACCACATCAGTTGACACCACATGCCCACATCAATAACTTCATTTGCTATTTAGGCCTTAAAAATGATTGAAAATCTGGAAAAATTATTAATTTTATTTTAAATTACAAAAAATAATACCTTGAGATTTTCAGATGTTTTAATTTATAAGGCATTTTTAAAACAAATTTTCTGAATTAATTTCTAAACTTTATCTTCTTTTAGTCGATGCCATATGAGTAGATAGTTAGACAAAAGGAATTATAAGAAGAATCACATGTTTGAATTGAAAAGTCAAAATATGATAATTCTATAAGTTGACTTTGACTCCTTTAACATTCTTCTTCTTCTCTATGTTTCCTTTAACTTTCAAAAGTTAATCAATGATGATATAAATGAATGCACAAGATGATTGTTATCAACTCATCTCTTCATTATTTTTCCTGGGTTATCTTTGTTTCAGATAATGTAGGTTAGACCATCTCTTTAGCCATTTGATCAACTCTGGTACCTGATAGTGAGTGTTCACCTCCATCTCTATTGTACCATTGACGGTTAATCTACATCACCTTCCCTCACCGTACCAGTCTTTGCCACATATCTGCCACCATCTCTATCATTCATCTGGCCCACTCCAATCACATGACTACCAGAAATCATCACTCAAGCATGGCAAAGCTCTGGCTTGCGTATTTTTATAATTAATTGTTATCACTTGCTATCAAATTCATTCAATTCCTAAAAAAAATTAGTAAAATACGGACAAATTAATTAAGATTTATATTTTTCATCACCCTATATTTGTTTTACATTTGTTTTCACAAGTTTTATTTTTAAAAAATGATATTTGGTTATTTGAAAGTGTGTTAAAATCCTTCAAGAATAGTAAATAAAATTACAATGCAGATATTCAATCCTTTCTCCCTATGGATTTAACTCTTACTTTATGTATGCTCACTAATATTTTTTTATAAAGTAAGTAGTCTTAAATGACATAAATGAACCTGATTTCTCATTTATCCTTGAATAATTATGCCAAAAAATGTCTGATATTTCTATCTGATGTAACACGACGTGTCAGCAGTGAGTGGCTAGTGTTACACCATAGGAGGAGTTCGATGATACGTCGCTTGAAAAGAATCAATGAGAAGTATGCCAAAAAACCTACTGACCTGAGACCATAGTCGAGGTAATCGACACAAGGGGTCATGTCACGAAAAAGCTCCCAATGACCTGGATGATCAACTCGAAGGCCAATGAGATGGGGGACGACCACTGCCCGTGAGCTTCCCGACCTCGCCGAGAATGATACAGATCAGACATCAAAAAAGGAAATCTCTAACTCAAGTTTTGATGGCTATTTTTACGACATGAAAACTCTCACTAGTGGAGCAGATGAGGATGCCATTGAAGAACATAATAATACTGGAATAAGGAGAGAAAGATGTGACCTACGGACTGGGCCTCGGTTGCTCAAGGCAGGGTTAGACCATTGTTAATGGAGATAAGCGAGGTGGCAATCCGTCGTGGACAAGGGGGCCTGATGGCGGACATCGTCGAGGACGTTATTCGGTTGGCACCGAGTATGATGGCTCGGTACCGAGATAGATAGTGGTATCGAACGTCGACAGTGTCGTCGTCCGATGGATAAACCCTGATGGGTAGATGTGACTACGATGTGATGAAAAATGCATCCTACGTGTCGTACGTGCAGGCTCCAACTCGAGGGAGGATCCGAGGTCTGAGCTTGGACAGGGTCACCGGATGACGGCGACGGTGGCCTCTCAAACCTCATTGGAGCGATGAAGACGTCTACGACCAAACATAATCAATCTGTAGGTCTCGCACGTAACAGACGGACTCGTCCATACTAGTAAGATGCTCATTTGCTTCATAGTTTTCTCTCAAATACCACTCTCACCTACCTAGCCCGAGCGCGATGCAGTCAAGATAAAAGCGTACTATAAGGAATAATTAATGAGCGACGGGAGAGGACGGTGTATCTCATTGGCGTGGGGCTCATCTTGCAGAATTGTCAACTGTGGCAGCCGTTAGAGCGGGTGTGATGGAGAGGCGCTAGAGAGCACACGGCAGCTCGACTGACAAGAGGGTGCAGGAGCGCTTGGTAAAGGAGGCAGAGGAGAGGAAAATGAGAGTGGTAGTGGTCACGGCTCCAGCCAGCGACTGGTCGTGTTTGGCGCGTTTGTGGTGGATGCACAACGCCGACACGATGGATGCACTCGCCTTCATGGCGGGATGCGCGTCTATTAGTGCGATGGCTGGTTGGATGGTGTGGTCGACCGAACGTATTCGCACAACACCCGGAAAGGTGAGCCACAATCCTAATGGGCTGACCGGCGTAGTGCGAACACGCTGGGAGTGAGCCAATTCTGAGAGGGCTAGGGTCAAACACCTGGCAGAAGAGTTCACAGGAGGTGGAACACACCAAGCCAGGAGGCCGGTCAACGTCGATGAAGTGCGGCAGTCATGGTGGCGTCCCACGAAGCTAGCGGTAATAGAGAGACACCAGACCCCGGGGGGTGGGTCATAGGATTCCAGCAGAATCCACCGGCATTTCCGTCGGATTGAGCGTTAATGGAAGAGGCAAGGTCTTTGTCCTTGGCTGTGCCAGTTGAGATACTGAGCAGCCTACGGCGTGGGAAAGACCCAATTTCTGGTCCTGTCTTCTCTTCTGGTCGATTGAGATCCCAAAACTTCCTATCGGCAGAAGTCCTTTGGGAGAAAGGCTCAACGGGGAAATCTCAATTCCCCTTGCACCAGAATCTCTCCGGAAGAATTTGAAGTCATCGACATCGGGAACGGTACCTGATTTCACAACAATCATTGACTCTAATGAATCGGGAGGCCGGTCGGTCTAGGACCAACTAATGGGGCTTGGAGGCAAGAAGCACGCCCTTAGAATGACCTACGGAGCCCAATTCCCGTCGAGTTCGCACTACATTGAGGAAATCCCCCTTTTGCGAATGTGATGGCGATCGATTCAGTTGTAGCTTGAATTGTTTGCCCAGCGAGGAGCCAACACTTTCACCCTTCGATTAAGATGCAAGATGACCTGCAAGCAGATCAGATCTCTCTCCCAACTATTCTTGATCTTCCTCTTCTCCCCTCCCTTTTTGATATCTCTTCTCTGAACGAAGGGGGAGACTAGTAAAAAATGTGAACAAGCTCAATCAAATTCTTCCTTGTCTGAGTTTAGGGGCCCCCCCTCTTCCCTTATAAAGGGGGAGGTCAAATGGGCTCCTAAATGGGTCAACAAAGGGGAAATGAGGTCCATTAGGGGGCCCTTGTATAATGGCCCCCCCATTACAATTAGAGGAAAAATTAAAATGTAAAAGAAAAGACACGGGGCATTAAGGGAGGGGAAGTCCAAATTGCAAAGGACCCCCTCCCACATGACGACAAAGACACGTGGCATAGACGGGACGCGCCGTAGTGTGATGAAAACAGGACGACGAGTGCGGAAATCACAAAATACGACTAAAGAGATGATGAAAATCAAAAGCGATGAACAAGCATATTTCACCTGGTTGTTGACGACGGTGGCAGGCGATGCGGATGGCGTCGTCATCGGTTCAAGATGGCGTGCACCATCAGCGCTGATGGATCAAGACTTTGGCCGAAGTTGATGCGTTCGGCTGAATGGACAACCGAGAAAAGCAATTGATTTTAGGGGGTTGAAGCTCAGCCACAATGACTGTGGGGCACGGGTGTCAAACCGGCGACCATGGGGGTTTGTCCGTCAATGACGCCCAGATGAAACGACAAGAATGGTGGATGTTTGCGATCAACATCAGTGAGGAAAGACCATCATAGTTGGCGGCTCATGGAGATCACCTGGGGCGTCGGATCCCATGTGGTCGCGCCAACAATTCCCCAACTCTAGTAGACCAGGGTCAACGCATGACCAACCCTTATGGATTTGAAGTTTGACAACAACTTTTGCCAAGATATCGACAAGAGAGAGGACCCATTCCTTGAGTCAGAAGGTCTGGCAGCAGGATGGGGCGGCCGACATGAGAGTTTGCACTTGCGAACTATGTCAATGGCCTAGCACGTGCGGAGATCCAACGACGGGCATGTGCATCATTCCAGGTTGATGTTGCATGGGTGGGGACGAAGCAGGCTGGCTGCAGCAAGCATGACAAATTGAACATCGGCCGTGAGAGTGCAGGGAACCGATGGGATGACGACCTTCACGACAATTGATAATCTCAATTTTAGGGGTTTTAATTTCTTCGTTGGTAATTGAGATTATTCAATAAAAAATTATATTGAAGAATACTTACTTAAGAATATTTAGTTAGTAATGAGTACAGATCGTCTCCACAGGGAACGGTGATTAAGGATTTAATTTTCTAACTATAGTGATGGTCAACACGTGAAGAGATAAAGACGGGAGTACAAGTGTGAGCTATCGAGTAGAATGGTGTAATTTAAACTTAGGAAAGAGTAGGTGAACGTAGAATTTTGTGTAGCGATATGCGGATGAGATAGATAATGTAAAGGGGCACGATGGCGGTCAAGTTCGTGGACGATGGTAGTGGTGGAATGAAGAACATTGTGATGGAGAGGATAGAGAGGAAGCAAATACAAGAATAGAATAGAATTGGCGAGACAGGGAACCGATGGGATGATGACCTTCACGACAATTGATAATCTCAATTTTAGGGGTTTTAATTTCTTTGTTGGTAATTGAGATTATTCAATAAAAAATTATATTGAAGAATACTTACTTAAGAATATTTAGTTAGTAATGAGTAAAGATCGTCTCCACAGGAAACGGTGATTAAGGATTTAATTTTCTAACTATAGTGATGGTCAACACGTGAAGAGATAAAGACGGGAGTACAATGTGTGAGCTATCGAGTAGAATGGTGTAATTTAAACTTAGTAAAGAGTAGGTGAACGTAGAATTTTGCGCAGCGATATGCGGATGAGATATATAATGTAAAGGGGCACGGTGGCGGTCAAGTTCGTGGACGATGGTAGTGGTGGAATGAAGAACATTGTGATGGAGAGGATAGAGAGGAGGCAAATACAAGAATATAATAGAATTGGCGAGATAGTGGTATCGAGGAAATATAAGTAGAATTACGCGAAGTGTTACGGGAATAAGTTAGAGGGTGTGATGGATACGATAGTGATCATATGGGTGAACATTATGATGATAAAGATAGATACGAGACAATGGGGTCGTAAGTAAGTGAGTGATAAATGAAAAGTTGATAAAAAACTATAATTATGATAACAATGATGTCGAAAGAGAAACAAAGTAAGGCGAAGACACTTACCTTAGATCTTTATGTTCTGCCAGGATCACGGTGATTTGCGAGTGCAGGTGAGCTCCCCCTCTTCTCTTATACCTCTTCCCATACACCCAAGACACCAACAATACACTTGATGGATCTCAAAACTCACTGTCTTTCAACTAGCCTATATATGTAGGAAGCAAGTTCAAGATGAATTTCACAATGATCCAGGCCCCTATTTATAGATCAAAGGGTATGCAGGGAAGAGGAGGGGAAGACAAAGCTGTGCTGAAAATTTCAGCTCAATTAGAGTTTTTCTCTCTCCTTGTCATCATCATCATTTTTCGTGCACGTTGAGAAGTCAAAGCGCTCCATATTCCACACTTTTCGTATTCCACACTGGCTCTCTTCGTATTTCGTGCCACGTGTACCTAGGAGAAAGAAAAGGATAAAAAAAGAAGAGAAAAGCAGAAAAAACAAAACAAAAGACAAAAGAAAGATTCACGCTGACATGGAGGCGCGTTAGCGTGCACCACATCAGTCTTTCTTCCGTCTATTTTTATTTATATTTGTTTTAATGATTGGCATCAACGCCATATCAGCACGTCACCCTGCGCCAACAAAGTAATAAAAAATGGGTCTTATTACAGCAATCATCGCTTCGCTAAATGCGAAACGATAATTGCCTAGTTAATGATTGGGTGACGCCAATCATTAACTTAGCTAATGGTTGGCTGGTGCCAATCATTACAGAGGGCTATGAGTCATCACAGTTTGACGAATCGAACGGTGACACGTGGCGGCGCTTAAATAAAAATAAATAGAGAAAAACTTAAAATGCTTTAAAATTTCATATTAAATCAAATAAAAGCCCAAAAAAAAAGATAAATACACATTTCGACTTAGAAAAATCAAATCTGTCCAAATTTAATGTCTAAAAATGCCAAAAAAATCATATTCTGTCTCAAAAATTATATTCTTTTGGAATCTATTGTCATAAAATCCCCAAAAAATACGCAAACAATGTAGAAAAATCTGAAATTCACTCTTAAAATAGATTTAGTCATTTCAAGCTTGATAAGATGCAAATATAAGTAATTTAATGCAGATAAGCATGTAAATATGATCATATAAGGTACTAAAAATGCATGTTATCAATGACAATCAAGGGTAAGGCAACAATATCGATGTATGGTACTAGATGAACAGAATCTTCTAAAGGCAGTGGGGAGGTTATGCTGGTGGCGAAGTCGACGGAAAACTAGTGGGCTGGTGGTGATGGATGTCCTTGAACGGCAGTAGCGGTGATCCTGGTTGTAGCTGTCCACTCGGCGATATCCCTTCTCACAATCAACCTAAGAAAATAGTAGAAGGATACCCTAAAAGGGAAGTGGAGACTCTTGGGGTGCAACAACATGTTGGGAGGGGAAGGGGGGGTGAGGAAGGGCCTAGGTAAAGTCAAAGAAAATGACATGTGCAAGAAATAAGTGACGCTAGGAAGCTATCATCAAACCTGATATCATAAGTTTGAGTTCTTCACTTTGGCTCGAGCTTCATGATGCGGCTCTTGACAAGCTTGGGCTTGATCTACTGGATGGTCCTCCATCATTAACTTAATGTAGTTATACAATAACTTCATGAGTAAAATGAACGATGATTTCTGGCGGTGGCTGATGTTAGGATGACTTCTTTGCTCGACCTTAACCTGAAAAAACACACAAAGAAATACTAGCCCCCTGGTGGGGGAAGGCGGAGACCCAAAAGAACACAACAAATTCAGCTTCTTTTCCAATGGATCTCCAAAACATGAGTTCACCCCCACCCCTTATATAGTAGGGGGAGGGTATGATTGCCGTAATGGGCCACCTTAGGGGAGAGGTCCAAACAAGGATTCTCCCCTAAAGGCTGAACAAAACAAACCAATAAAAATGAACGGACATGGGAGGCCCGAACCGGGGGCGGGGGGGATGGCCTCCATAAAGTCAAAGAAAATGACATGTGCAAGAAATAAATGACACTAGGAAGCTGGCATGATATGTGCAAACCTGATATCAGAAATTTGAGTTCTTCACGCCGGCTCAGGCTCCACAATGCGGTTGTTGACGATCTTGGGCATGATCTTCGTGATGGTCCTCCATCACTGTCTGCTTAATGGGTGATGGTTTTTTAGAAATTTATACTTAGATATTGGGATTGATTGGTGCAAAGGATATCTTACCCTTGATCATCTTCATCTCTCATAACACATCAAAAAAATACATATGGTCAGAAATCAAAATTGCAAGATATGAATAAATAATCTTGACGCCCAAAAACAATATCAGTCATGCCAAGGACTTAATCTCAAATAGCTTATGCACTTCAAGATTCAATCAATGATTCTCATGCTGATCATCACCAGCAATACTTATCTCATCTTCATACATAATCAAACTGGAAATTTCTTGGGTCATTGAATTGACCTCAAACATTGTATGGTTCACATAGCTTTGGATGTTTTTCATATTTTGAGAAAATTTACCAAACCGTGCACATGTGCAATATTTATACACTTTTTCACTTAGCATTGATACAAGTTCCATTATTGGCTGGCAGCCAAGGCGATTAAAACACACAAACTTTTTAGATTCCTCCATGGTCTATTTCATATGATTGTGTAGGCCAAGACTACTGCCCTGCCTTTTATCTCTCCAAGGATCCACTTTCATGATATTTAGACCGTGCACACCAATCTGCGTCCCACGTATATTTTACTCTAAGGAGCAGTAACACTCTCCCATGTACCATTCTTCAGTAATGCTTCATCTCTTCATCCATAAGTCTCCTCCAATTATCAACATTTATGGCACAAGGCCACAAATTTGTTATTGTCATTGAGTTTTGGTGCCAATAAAAAGAAATGATATGCTGGGGTAGCATTTTTTCATGCAATGAAATTTGATATGTAATATTTTCCATTTTGAGTACAACCTTTCTTCCCACTATCAATGGAATGACCATATGCTTTCATCTTCTTCTCTAGAAAGGTTAGTTTGGAAGAAATTTTCCGACTCTTCATCTTTCTCTTGGTTTTCCCATTATTTATCGATTGGGCTGTCAGGGGATAATGGATTTTGGTACTTGGTTAGTAGCATAATCTTCTCAGGGTCACTTATGTTCTCAATTATTATTGTTTTCTCACTGGGTCTGAAGGATTGAACATAATTGGATAGAGGCCCTCTGACTGAGGAGACACATTTCCAGAATTTCCCTGGTTGGAGAACAAGTTTACTCCATGGAATGTAATATCAAGAGAAATAAAGAGCCTTCGTGTTGTAGGGTAAGAGAATTTGTACCCTTTTTGGGTTTTAGAGTAACCTACAAATATACATTTGACTGCCATTTAGCTGAATGTTTGCCTGGAGGATGCCTATGAACAAACACTACGAACCCAAATATCCTCAAAATTGGACAGGACTTGAAATGAGGTAAAGGAAGATGCCTCATAATCAGAAAGATGTATGTCATAATTTAATGCATTTGATGAAAATACGGTATTAATATGCGATGGTGTAAGTACTACCTCTCACTAGAGATTTTAAAGCATGTATTGATGCAAAAAAAGAGCTCTTGCATGTGCCATCCATGCCCAAATTTCTTCTTTTCAACCCCATTTTTGGGACATATTTAAACACGAGGATTCAAATATCACCCTTGAAGGCTGAAATATGTTGATATATCTCAACAAAGAAGCCTTTGCCATTATCACTTTTGAAACATCTGATAGAGACACAAACTGATTCTTCACCATGTCTAGAACATATTCATTATATGTCACCTCCGACTTCATCTTGAGAAGATGAATTCAAGCCCATCATAAACTTGCACAAATAATCATTTAAGGTATACTTCCACCCGCAGACTCTTGGTCAAGGATTGGTTGGTAATGGGCGATTTCCAATCAGATGGCGGACAACTCATTCACATACTCTGTGACTGCCATCCCATCTTAGATCGAATTAGTTTCCTTCATATGACTTTTTGTACTATCTAGTTGTTATTCTTCCTCGTTTGAATTTTAGGTAGACTATCCCAACTATTTTTTTCTATCTTCAAGTACGAGAACATTTAAAACAATCCCTTCACCATGCCTCTGAGCATCCAGGCATAAAACACGAGGATCTCTGTGTTTCCACACTTTTTACTTTGGATCATTGGGATCAACCATATTATTGAAAATATCACTCAATACCTTGATCTCTAAAATGAGCTCCACACAATGGTTCTAAGATTAAAGGTCGAAGCTATAAAATTTGAATTATTTTGGAAATTATGGCTGAAATATCTTAACTGATATTTCTTTCTCTAAACTTGAGAAACAAGGGATATCAGTACACTTCGAGGTACCATAAAGAGCCATCTTCACTGAAATGAACAAAGCACCCTCTTAGAGAGCTGATTGGACATTGGGCAGGTGTCACACATGAGTAAACGATTAATACCACTTGTTGATCCTGGTTTCATGATAACATAATCATTGAGGCAAAATACTAACAAACAGAGCTTGCGCACACGTGTCAAACTTGTTCTTGAATGAGTTTGGATAGCATATGTCATCATGCACCACAACTTTCCCTCACATAAATATGAATGAATACATGTACTTGGGCTATATTCGTCACTATCATCCACCACAAAATGACAGTGATGCGATTTTGGTGATACGATGACACAAATAGTAGGGGTTCTCTTCAAAGCCCTAATCTTGGGATAAATGAGAAAGATACTGGATTTTATTTAACTCTAAATTTTTTCCATATTGTGTTATGTAGGGTCACAATGGGAGCCACTTAGAGAATGGTCCTCATGGTGCCTTCTACGAAGACCTTACACATGACCCTCATAAGGGCATTTATGAAAATAGATAAAAATACAGGAAATTTAAATAAATATTAAAAAATATATTCTGCTGGTATTATATTACCATCCAGGGACTCATACACATAAATTCAGTAAACTCTTTTCCCGAGGTTATCCATGTATATGCGATGAGTGTCTCCACACTGATAGCTATTGGATCCGACATACTCATCATATGTGGAAGACTAGGCTATGATATTCTTTTCAATATTTTGATTATTTATTGAGTATCCTTCACATATGAACATTGATATCAAATGTTTAATTTCTAGTGATTAATGTATCATGATCTCATCATAACGAATAATTTTTACTATAAACATAAATGAGCCATGGAAGTATGATTGGCTTATAGACCACATAACATCCATCAGCTCTTTAATCTAGGTTCTGTCTAAGAGTATAATCTATATTTAAAAATATTTTCTATTCTCTAACTTCTTAAATTAACTGGAATATAGTTATCTTAATGTTTATATTTTGGACGTACTTGAATACTTTCCATTTTTTTATCTTTTTTCAAGTTTTTCTATGGTTCTTTACCTTTAGGAGATATACTATAGTTTTTCCCTCAAGGTTGTCTTCGTTAATTGGTATTTATAATTTTTTATTAGCTTCTTAATCTGGCTACTCCCTTAGATAATTTATTGGGTTGGAACAAAACGTTTCTAAAGAGTTGTACTATCTTTTTGTTTCATTATTGAGTTGTTTATCCCATACACTTTTGCTTGAAAGACCTATATATGGATGATCAATTAGAATCTCATTCATCAAGGTATCTACTAATATAACGTCATTATTCTGTTTTTTCATATTTTTTGTTTCTCTCTTTTTATTTTTTTTCTCTCTTTTCTGTTTTTTTCTCCTTTTTATGTTTTTCTCACTTTTTCTTCTCTCTCTCTGTCTGGTTTTCTCTCTTTCTCTGTTTTTCTTCTCTCTCTCTCTATTTTTCTCTCTTTCTCTCTATTTTTCTCTCTCATTGTTTCTCTATCTCCATTTCTCTCTGTTTTTCTCTCTTTGGTTCTCTATCTCTGTTTTCTTCTGTTTTTCTCGCTCTGTTTTACCTCTTTCTCTCTGTTTTCCCTCTTTCTCCTACTTCTCTCTCTCTCTGTCTCTGTTTTCTCTCTCTTCTACTCTCTTTCTCTCTCTCTGTGTGTTTTATCTCTTTCCCTCTGTTTGCCACTCTCTCGCTCTGTGTTTTTCTCTCTTTCCATCTGTTTCTCTCTCTCTCTCTCTATATTTGGGACTCATATGGGACCACTCGCAAAAGTGGGCCAATCAGCACGGCAAAGAAAATAAAGAAGCCTAATGAACTGAGTGAATCTCTCTCTATTTCTCTCTCTGTATTTGTCTCTCTCTCCCTCTCTCTCAGCATTTTCTCTCTTTTTCTCTGCTTTTCTCCCTTTCTCTTTATTTTCTCTGCTTTTTCTTCCTCTTTCTCTCCCTATTTTTTCTCTATCTGCATGTTTTCCTTTATTTTTTATCATTCTTTGTCTGTTTTTCTCTCCTTATTTCTGTTTTCTCTCTATCTGTTTCTCATTATCTCCCTCTGTTTTTCTCTCTTTCTCTTTTTTTTTCTCCCTCTCTCACACAATTTCTCTCCCTCTGTTTTTCTCCCTCTCTCACTCTTTCTCTCTCTTTACGTTTTTCTCTCTGTATGTCTTTCTCTCTCTATATACCTGTTTCTCTCTATGTTTTCTCGTCAAAGCCCGGTCAACGTCAATGTTTTCTAGTCTCTTTCACGGTTAATGGGGAATTCTTAGTTTACTCGCCTTTTTAAAATTACAAAATATCTAACAATTATAAAAAAATAAGACAAATTTAACCCAAATTAAATCTCACATCCCTGACTGATTGGGATCTTAGAGGTAAGCTCACCGCGAATAAAGGACGTGGCAACTAAAATGGGCCCACTTGCTCACGTGGCCTACACACGTGGACCAATCACAAGGGACCTGAAAGAAAAGAAAGAAAAACAAAATTAAGCTAAATTCAATCTCTCTCTCTCTCTCAATCTCTGGTTATGTGACTTAGTCTGCGAGTTCGTCGGAAGGTAGCCATGGCGGAGGGAGGGAGGCGGTAAAGAAGGGAGAGCGCGAGATCTTCCTTTGGGCGTTACGAGCGGGCAGATCGGTAGCGGATTCCGCCTCTTGATTTGATTCTCATTCTTCCTTCTTTCGATTGTTCGATTCGGAACCCTATGCGTTTCCCCGTTACGCTTCCTCCTTTCTCGTAATCGTCGATTTTTTTTATTTTTTTTGGTCTTGATTCCGTCGGATCATGGATTTCCCTGGGCTGACTGGAATTTTCTCTTCTGTGCGCCGTTCACTTGTTTGATTCTTGAACGGGGTTTGATTATTGATGTCTTCTTGAAGATCGAGTTAGTTTTTCAAAATCATCTCCGTGAAAGGCTCCTTTAGGCGCTGGTTTTGGGTGATTTCTCGATAATTTACCGCATTGCCCGTTGTTCCCGGCCCGTCCGTGCAATTGGGTGATGGAGTTCTCGGGTGATCATGAAAGGGAAAATATTTGTGCGAAAGAAGATAGCATGGAGGTGGAGGATTCCGACGATCGGGGGCTTAATTTGGGTCTTAACCTGCAGCGGTTGCCGCGTGTTAGGCATCCAGAAGAAGATGATGTTGTAAGTGGTAGTATTTGCAAGAATCTACAGCAAGAAGAGGAACATCGAGTCGGATGTTCACTCTTCTTGGAGGAACGACCATCTTCGTCGGCCCGTGTATCAGAACGGGAAGAAAAAATGTCTCTATTTCCAGAATTGAATGCGATTCGCAAGAGAGAATCAGGATTTTTACCGTCGGGTAGAAGAGGTGCGGATAGAGAGTTATATAAATGGGCGAAGGTGTCTCACAACAATGAGTAAGTTGTTGATCTTCTTCTTTCTTCAATGTTGAGGGTTGTTAGTCCCTGATCTTGGTTATCTTCGACGATTACTGTTTTTATGAGATTCAAACTAAAATTAGAAGATACTGGTGGAAATGTTGTCTTTCTTCTTCCTGTTAAATTCTTACAGTGCCCATTTTCGTGCATTATTTACTGTTCGAAAATTTTAATCACGTCTTGATGACTTCTTCTCTGAGGATTGGTGTTGCTTGTCTGGTTTCAAATTTTCGTGTTTTGTTTTATATCCCTACTAATCTGTCTCTGATTTGATTTATCGTTGAGCTATTGTTGCCTCGTTTCCGTATTAGAAATTTTGAAAACACTTATTTACCTTTCATCTCGATTTTAACCATAGTTGGATATGTAAGCCTGTCGTGTTGAATTTCAGGAACGACCAGTACACTGCCGCGTCTTCATCAACCGCAAATCCATCTTATCCGCCTTCATATATGGATGAACAAATGATCGGGGATTCCATGGTATCATCACAAAGCGTGACCTATCTCGGTGATGATTCAACTTGTGGTGATGATCTAGGAAGCAACATTAACCTCTCCGATGAGAATGAAGCTGATATGCAATGTTCCCAGGCTTCTGATTATTATGAGTTTGCGTCTAGAATGGATTTGACGGAGGATTTGTTGCATATGGTATTTTTCCTCACATTTTGCGGATTATTCCTTTGATTCCCGACAGAGGTCTCTCTGAAAAAAAAGAAATGCTTGCAGGTTTTTTCATTCTTAGGCCATAAAGATCTATGTAGAGCGGGAGCCACTTGTAAGCAGTGGCATGCAGCCAGTTCGTATGAAGACTTTTGGAGGTGTTTAAACTTTGAAGAACAAAGCATCACACCTGATAACTGTACGCCTCTGTTCATCTGCTCTATTTTCGAAACTTCTAAAATCGTGATTGCAAGAGTTTTCATTCTTGCTCTTTTAAATTATGTATTTCAATTATTCATGAAGATACAAAGTGCTGAAACGTCGTGTGTTAATGTCTGGGCCCATGATAATGGTTGATACATGTTACAATCCCCATGTAGATCTAAGAAAATCAAGAAATGGGATGAGAGAGAGAGAGGAGAATGGGAGAGATGGAGAGCTAAGAGAGAAGAAGAGAGAGAGGAGAATGGGAGAGATGGAGAGCTAAGAGAGAAGAAGAGAGAGAGGAGAATGGGAGGGATGGAGAGCTAAGAGAGAAGAAGATAGAGAGATAGGTAACCAAACCCTCAAGAACTTCCAAATTGGGAGTTCTTGCTCTCACGACAGCTGGATGCAGCTACTCGTGCCTAGAAACCACAAAATGATCATTCATCAAAAAAGATGTTTCTAATGACATTACATGGGGGTATTTATGACCCTACGATTTTCAAAAATTGGTTATCTTATCAGGACTCTCAAAATATATTGGTGAATTAAAGCAGTACTTGTTAATCCAATGGAGAACTGCCACATGTTAAGGATGGAAAAAATATCGTCATTAAATTCTGAAGCAGTAGCTAGTCTTTTCCCATTTTCTAAGCATTTTACACCTTGGTAGGGCCCACAGATCGTTCCCCGTCTGAGGATCTGATTGTGGATCAAATCAACTCACAGTGGGTTATATTGAGATAACTGATTGATCCAATGTGTCCCCGCGAGCGTGCTGAATCCACCATGGATCGCCGATCAAAGACTGTATTAGATCACTGCTCCCATAAATCTCTCAATTGATCTGATCAGATCCCCCAGTACTATTCATGGTAACTGATTCCATAATAAACACGAGATTCTTTCTAACTTCAGGAACTTTCCAGAGTAAAAAATAGACTAGCTGCAATCTTTGGCGGTTCATAATGTTAATTTGCGAACCAGATCATATCACATATTTGATCTTTTTTCTTGCTTCTTAGGATAGATGGTCTCAATTAATGAAGGAATGTAGAACAGAAAACATGGGCGAAAGAGGCCTGATTCTTGCAACTAGCCTCTACGAAGCCAGTTTGAGAAGCCTTAGATGTCCATGAAGAGAGCTTCGAGAGAGGAGAAGGGTAAGAGGTGCAAACAAGACAGAAAAAAGACGTAATCTCTTGGGGAAAGAAGCCTTAATTTTATATCCTGTTCAATGGTTCTGAGGTTCAACTGTCAAATCACGGAAGGGATACATACTTAACTAAAACTTTTCGGTAAGACTATAAGACTAAAAAAAGGAAAAGTTACGTTTTTCACTTATCTTGTCTTTCCTATCAATTAGGAATGTTATGCGATCTTTGGCCATTATTTATTTATTTTTGGTACATTGGATTCATTACATTTATTTTTGCTTATCAAAGCTTTCGAAATGCATCAGATAAAAGGTTTTTCTTGCTCAGAATTAGCATTTCTGTGCAGTCTCTGCGATATGTCATCGCTATCCAAATGCTGTTCAAGTGAATGTATTCGGAGTTCATCGTGTGGATGTGCTTGTTATGGCAGCAATGACCTCACTGAGGTTCGTTTTAGTTCAATGCCTTGTCTGATCATGTATCTATCCCCTTGTCTGATCATTTTGTCGTATTTCCAGGAAACTTGAATCTTTGACCTTCGGCAAAGGGTTGATACCTGATGGATTTTTTCATGCGTTGAGTGGTTGTCCTGCACTGAAGACGTTACACATAAGTGATGCAGCTTTTGGCAGTGGTCTCCAAGAACTTACCGTTCATCATGACAATCTGCGTGATCTTCATGTAGTAAAATGTCGTATTCTCAGAGTTTCTGTTAGGTAAACTCTCATCTTCTAAGAATATCAGGTTGTCGTGTCATCCTCTGATTGATTTAATGGTTGTCTACCTTGATGATGATCGGGGAGAGAGATAGAGGAGGTAGGGCAACAGGTGGAGCCCTGCCACCTGGGAGGGAGGGAATAAAGCCTAGAAAAACAGTAGAATTGATCTTTCATTCACGCTCTATCTGCCTTAAGTTGTGCAATAGGCGATTACAATTTCGCATTGGGCAATTGGCTATTATAAAGTAGGCAGTGATATTTTAACCTGCAATTTAACTATGATTAATCTGCAGGTGCCAGCAGTTGCGGGCTCTGTCTCTTAGGCGAAGTAGCATGGCACATGCATTGCTTCACACTCCGCAGTTGCATCTTTTAGATATATCTTCTTGTCACAAACTATCAGATACGGGAATCCGGGCAGCTGCCACCTCTTGCCCATTGCTGACTTCGTTGGATATATCTTTGTGCGTCTGTGTGAGTGATGAGACACTCCGTGAGATAGCTTTCTCTTGCCCTAATCTACTCTACTTGGACGCCTCATTTTGCCCCAACATTTCATTAGAGGTGATCTTTCTTTGTTTCTAATTTTCTATTTTGATTTTTTCACTTTTTTATTTCTAATTTTTCAATTTCTTTCCACATCATCAATGAATGTTACTCTTTTGTTTTTACAGTCCGTGAGACTGCCAATGCTGACTGATTTGAAGCTTCATAATTGTGAAGGCATTACTTCTGTTTCGGTAGTCGCAATATCTCATTGTTATATGCTGGAGGTTGGACACTTTCTCACTATTTTACAGTGTTCTTTAGCTCGACTTATCAAAATGCTTCATTCTTTTCAGTCTCTGCAACTTGACTGTTGCGCCCTTCTTACATCAGTATCTTTGGAGCTACCCCATTTGCAGAACATCAGTCTCATACATTGCCGCAAGTTAGTAATGGGTTCTCCCCAAGATCAGATGATTATATGTTATGATTATATTTTTATTTAGGTAAAGTGCCTGTGCAGGTTCGTTGAGTTAAACCTCCGCTGCCACTCGCTTTCATCTGTCACAGTTTCTAACTGTCCTGTTCTTCAACGCATTAGTATCGTGTCAGCTGTTCTTCAGGTGCGTTTCATATCCGATATTTGTTGATTAATAGGAAACATACGTCATTTAAGCCTAGTTTGTGTATAATTGGCTGCAGAAACTGGTCTTGCAAAAGCAGGAGAGCTTGACGACATTATTGCTGCAATGTCGCAATTTGCAAGAAGTTGATTTGACTGATTGCGAGTCTTTGAGTGATTCAGTTTGTAAGGTTTTCAGTGAGGGTGGGGGTTGTCCAATGCTGAGGTCCTTAGTTCTTGACAATTGTGAGGTGTGTTTTGTCCTTGACAACGGTTGTCCTTTTCTTCCCATAATTCTTGTCGACCAATTATTCCAACGGCCATCTGTTTTTTGCTATTTATTTGCAGAGTTTAAAGCTGGTGGTCTTTAATAGCAATTCCTTGGCCAATCTTTCCCTGGCTGGTTGCCGGGCTGTCACTCTTCTCGAGCTTTCTTGCCCTAATCTTCAGAGAGTAAATTTATCTGGCTGTGACCATCTTGAAAGGGCTTCATTTTGCCCTGTGAGTAATCTTCACCAGTATCTTTACTCCAGATATTCATTTTCAAATGATTGCTTTAGTTATTGTGATTAACCCATTACAGTTTTCTCTCTAATGTTTATTTCTACAAACTTTGCATTCTGTTTCACGTTTTTCGTTCTTCTCCCCCTTCAGTAATAATAAAAAGTCTTTCGTCAACTTATTGAGAAAAACCCGATGTTTCAGGTTGGACTCTGGTCTCTTAATCTGGGTATATGTCCAAAGCTGACCGCACTCAAAATTGAGGCCCCGCAAATGCGAGGACTTGAACTGAAAGGCTGCGGTGTTCTGTCCGAAGCATCAATCAACTGCCCAAAGCTGTCATCCTTTGACGCTTCATTCTGTAGGCAAGCAGCGATTTTAGTATATCCTTTTCTCATCCCTTCTGCTTACTCAATTCTTGGTCATTATCTTCTTGTTGCAGCCAATTGAGTGGCGAGAGCTTGTCGGCGACTGCTGCTTCGTGTCCGTTGATCGAGACCTTGATATTATCCTCCTGTACATCCATCGAATCCACGGCGCTTTCTTCGCTGCACTGGCTTCCTCGCCTGAAGACGCTAGACCTGTCTTATACCTTCTTGACAGACTTTCAGCCTGTCTTTGAAGCCTGCTCCCAGCTTGAGGTCAAGACAAGGCTCTATTTTTTCTTCAATTTCATCGTCATTCTTTTGTATTTTTATCTGTTAATCTGAGGTGGCTTTTGGATTTTTTTGCAGACATTAAAATTGATCGCTTGCAAGTGTCTAAAAGAGTCCTCACTTGATGCCGTTTTCGAGGAGAGCGCTCTACCGGCGCTCCGTGAGCTGGACCTGTCTTATTCTACAGCCGGAAGAATTGCCATTGAGAAGATTCTAGAAACCTGCACAAATCTGGTCAACGTCAACTTGAATGGCTGTGTCAACATGCACGATCTTGTATGGTTGACCCCCGCCAACAGTCCACGTCATCGTCAACGATCCAGTCATCTTATTGAGAGCCTGAACTGCGTCGGATGCCGGAACATCAGGAGAGTGCTCATTCCCCTGTCGTCTTGCCGCTTCCACCTCTCTCATCTCAACGTTCGGATGGCGGCAAATCTGAAGGAAGTCTACGTTTCATGCCCCAAGCTTGATTACCTGAATCTGAGGTCTTCTATTTTTCATTTTTTTAAAACTCCCTCTTTCCAGTGTTTAATTTTTTTAACATGGGTATTTCCTGAATTGCAGCGACTGTGGTGCATTGGAGATTTTGATTCTGGATTGCCCCAAATTGTCCATCTTGTATCTCACGGTGGTTCTTGACCTTGATTTTTATTATATTCTTAGTCCACATAGGCCAACTTTGAGGAATTTAATTTTTGATAACAATATCTGCAGGCATGCGCAATGCTTACCGAGGAAGCAGTAGAAGCGGCAATCGCCAACTGCGACCTGCTGGAAACTCTCCATGTCAATAATTGCCCCAAGGTCGGGCCGCATCTCGTCTCTCGTCACATTAAATTCTGTAAAGCCCAGCACCATCGTTTCATAGTGAATCATAATCAGAGAGAGAGATAGACAGAGACTTTGTACATTCATCATACCTACGTTTAGTGGCATAGCTTTGATCGGCAAAGTTGACTTTTCGTAACGACCGCAGATCTATCCGGTTTATCTACGGAACCTCCGCAGAGCTTGCCCTAGCCTGAAGCGGATCTGCGGACTCTCCTGGTTTTGATCCTTGAAAGGAAGTTCCGGTTAGCAGTCCTCTTTCCTCTGTCTCTGTTCTTGGTGTTCTCTTAGTTTCTCTCTTAGAATACTACACATCTGAATAAATATATGAGTAAAAGAAGGAAGAAATTACTGCCCTCTCGGAGTTTCTTTCCTCTTCCTCATCTCTCTCTCTTGGCTTCTTCGCATATGCAACCCGGCAGCGGGTTGGCGAAGAAGCTCTCCTCCAGCTTGGGAAACTCCCCTGGCTCCCTCATATAAGGACCTCCAATTCTATCCTTGTGCAGCTTCTTCACCTTGGCCTTAAACTTGCTCCACCTCAGCCTTCCCTCGTCCAGCTCATCCACCAATCTCACCAAGCTCGCTCTGCAACAAAAAAAAAATAGTTTAATTTTCATGTCGTCTCCTCGCGCAGTGGCCACGCTAACTAATCTTCTACCCACCTGTCTGGGACAATGGTTTTCCTGAAGCCGAGGAAGCGGCGGTGGCCCTGGACTGCCTTGGCCATGTTGCCGTCGTAGGTGTAGAGGAAGACGTCGCTCTGGAGGGCGACAACGTAGTCGAGGCCAGCCAGCATGTTCTGGCGGCTTACAAAGGAGGCGAGCTCGGAGGCGGTGGCGAGGGTGGCATGAGAATGCAGGTTTGGGAAGGCAGCCTGTAGTGGGGCCATGCTGCCATTGCCAAAGGCCGGGCCGGCAACGAGGTAGATGCGGGTGGCGGGAGGAAAGCCCAGCCCTTCGAGGAGGAGAGACGTCTCCCGTGGGGTCAGTGGGCAGCCTCCGCTGGCCCGTCGGTCGGTGCCATTGATGTCCTTCTCCTTCCAGTGGCTCACTTCCTGCCTCATCTTCCTCAGCTCCTCGCCCTCCGCTGGCGTCAGGCTGTGGTCGCACCCTGTGAATGCCAGCATGTCCTTCTCATACCTAGCCAGAACGAACGCTTTGTTTGTTGAAGCGATCTAGTCATGATGATTATGATGATTTATACATATTGCTCGTCGCTAGACATGGTTGTTCAGTTCCTTTTGTGCGAATTTGTGCGAATTATTCGATCTGTTCGGTTTTCCGAACAGAACAATATTGAATTCCAACAGATCATCGCACAAACCCGTGTGCGGTTCTATTGTTTGTTTTTGCACAAAAAAAGAACAGAACAAAGAACAGGCCCTGTGCGGTTCTTTTGTGCGAATTTTTTGTTCATTTCAAACGGACAGAACAGAAGAACCATGTCTACTCGTCGCTCATCTGGGTCACACCACAGGATGTTTCCTTCACATGCAAATGACCTAGAGATGAAGATCACCGCATGCCAACAGTAAGTATATCTCAAAACATGATGATGATGATCATGGTAATGAACATGGTGGTCATTATGGTAATGATGACGATAATGAACACCTGTGGTAATTACTTACCTGGTTCACTCCAATTGAAGTTTTTGGCACAAAAATGACCCTCAGATTCCGATAATAATGATGATGGCAATGACATCAGGTCCAAGATATCTCTCATTCCAACTCAGCATGTGGGTTTCCAAAATACACCATGATGATGATAATGCCAAAATACACCATGATGATAATGGTAATAATGCTAACCATGATGATGATGAAAATAGCTGAAAATCAACTCTATCCGCACTTTGTTGACACAACGGCGTGAAAATCAACTCTATCCGCACTTTGTTGACACAACGGCGTGAAAATCAACTCAAATCATGAGCTTTCCCACAATGCCCAGAACTTGATGACGATGATGATGAGAATGATAATGATGATGATGATGATGACGATGATGACGATGATGGGGACCTGAGGTGGAGTGCAACATAGGGTTCCCCTCCCTCCCGCATTCTTGAGACCAGTATGGCGCCGAGATCTTCAATTGGAGCAGAGTACCTCAGCGCCTGATAGTTCACTCGGCATCTCAGCTTCTGAATCGAGCTGGCCAACTCGTTGTTCGCTAGCCGAGAGTCGCTGTGTGTAAAAAACACAACTTTGTGCTGTTTCAGCAGCGGAAGGACCTCTGTTTTGTAGTAATTCGCCTGGAACCCCAAGAAAATCAACGCATTTCATGCTAACTCAACCTTAATTTTCACAAAACTTTATACCTTGGACCAAGATACAGGCGTCTTCACAAAGGGCTCCACGCCAGCCATCGAATCTGGCAGCGATTCCACGACTTGAACGTCGTCCTTCAAAGTTTCAATGAAATGCTTCCAGTCAAACAGATCCTTGAACCCACTGAAATTAAAAAAATAGCATTTTAAATTGTTAGGGCTAGTTTTTTCTCCGAATTAAACGCAGATAAATATGAAATTAAATAGCTCCATTGTGTTCGTTACCCATGAATGGTTAAGTTTGGAATATGATATAAAAAAAAACGTTTTAAAATGTTAGAAGTACTAGTATTTTCTCCTAATAAAACGTAGATAAAGATGAAAACTTTGAAGAGAAGATGTAGATCAAGAATGTCTTAAGTATCATTATGTTCGTTGCCCATGAATGATAAAAGTTTGGAATATGATATAAAAGATTAGTTGGAAGTTCAAGAACGAACTTGCCACCTTTGATCAGCCCAGAAGGATGTATGATCGAGCGAAGGTATAACCAGGGTTGCCTTCATGATCTTGGCAACCGCAACCATGTCACATATCTGCATTCTAATAAGATTACTCATCAGAATCCGCATAACAGAAATTGGGAGAAGGAGACGAACCCCAAATCGCATCTGATTCAATCCTCCATTGGCGTTGATCATCAGAAAACCATTGCTGTTTCCGTCCAACTCTGCGAAGAACAAGCCATAAAACCAAAGAATTTAGCTGCAGTTCTTCGCACCAAGAACGATAACAAAGTCTCACAGAGAGGACTTGCTCTTGTTTTCTCTCTTGTCTATGCACTGCACGAAGTTCCCACTTTCTGGCTTCGCCCAGATTCCCGAAATCTGCAAAAACAAATCCCAATCGCACGATAACTTGAGAAAGATAGATAGATAGAAAGAAAGATAGATAGAGAGCTTGCATGAATTGTGCTGCTTTGAATAGCTTTGAGCGTTCTCTCTCGATCGCTTCCGTCGGTAACGGCGAGCGGTCGAGCGCGACGAAGAGCGGCGAGATCATCATAGTTTCCAGATACATCCTACAAACCAGAGAAATCGTCGAAATTCATCCGCCAATTTCAGCAAATTTCCAAGATAATCGATGCAAGATTCTCAAAAAAAAAAAGAAAAACCAACCCGACGATCTATCTCGCCGAGGCCGATCCATCGGGCGGAGAAGAACTTGGCAAGGCCGAGCATCAAGCAAACTCCGCAAAAGCAAAAGAACACAACGTTCCTGAGGTTTCTTCTACCGCCGCCGACGGCCTTCTTGAGAGGCGCCGCCTGCAACCTCGACCGCGAGCCCGAAGATCGATCGTCCTGACCTAATTCGCCGTCTACGGCGTGGCCAGGGCTTCTCGGACTGTCGCACGACCGCGGGGAATTGATCTGTAGCTCGATCTCCGCTCGTTTGAAGGATTGACCTCGCCTTGTCATCGTTCCGGCATATCTCGGACTGTTCAACCTCTGCAAGCGCGATACTACATCGCCGCCGCCGTCGCCGCCGCTTCCGCCGCCGCCATCGCCGCCGTGGACCGCCGCGTCGGATCCCATTGCAGGATCCGAGCGAGCTCGCTCGATCGATCGAAGCTTGACGCGTTTGCCAAGAAATCCGAAGTCGGGTTTAGCAAGAACATCGGTCTGTACAATAGCCCCTCGTTTTTTAGATATTTACTGTTTTGTCATTCTTCTGTCGATGTCTCTCCGCGGGGAAATGACTGTAATGCCCTTTGAGGGTTGGGCCTTGGCAGGCCTCGTTATGACGCGTTTGCCAAGAGATACGAAGTCGGCTTTAGCAAGAACATCCGAATGTGCAATAGCCCCTCATTTTTGAGATATTTACCGTGTGCCATTCATCTGTCGATGCCTCTCCGCCGTTGGATTGAGACGGCGCGGAGAAATGACTGTAATGCCCTTTGAGGGTTGGGCGTTGGTGGGCCTCGTAATGACGCGTTTGCCAAGAAATCATAACTTAATGATTCATAAGTCGGCTTTTAGCAAGAACATCTGTCTGCGCAATAGCCCCTCGATTTTTAGATATTTACTGTATTGCCAACGTGGGGAAATGACTGTAATGGCTTTTGAGAGGGTTGGGCTTTGGTGGGCCGTTTTATGGGGCCCCGCTTGGAGAGCTGTCACTCAGATGTCTTTATTTTATTTTATTTTTAATTCTGGCCAGTCAGTAGAGTCTTAGTTTATGTGGATAAGCCCACCGACCAGCTGCTTTTGTCCATTGTGGGCCGTTAGATCTGTGGAGTCTAGAGAGAGATAGAGACAGCAAGAGAGAGAAAGGGGAAGATTCCCAAAAGGCAGAATTAGGGGTTTGGTGGTCCTGTATGGTAGATCTTACCTGTCCCACTCAAGAGGACAGATAGGAGGTACGAGTCGGGTTTGGCCGGCGCGACTGACCCATCGGTCTACTTACCTGACGTGTCCTAGAGGGCAGGTCACGGGTCAGGCTAGTCCACTAATCATTCTCCCTGATTTTTTTCTGATTAATTTCATGTTATTCTGAAAAAAAATGATTGGGGCTGCACACCTTCATGACAGGTTCTCATGCAATCCATTGTTACCTCACTCGTAAATTGGCTAACTTGATGAGTCCAACATGACAGGTGTACTTCGATAAATGGATAATTAGTAAAAATGAAATTATGCTCCTCATTCTCAATCAATAAATAATCTTTCATTATCTGATTCTCCATGAAATATTTAAGTGTTCAAGAGAATAATGATCAAATTATGTCTCACAATATTTACCTCGTCTTACGAGTTGGTTTTGGCCGGTGGAACTGACCCATGGGTCCACTTATCTGACGCATCCTTGAGGATAGGTCAGCTTGGTCTACTGACTGTTCTGATAATTTCATGTTATTCTGGAAAAATCATTAGCGCTATGCGACTTCAAGGCAGGTTCTGAGGCAATCCAATGTTACCTTACTCATAAATTGGCTAACTCGATGGGTCCAAGATAAGAGGTCCGGTACAAGGTCTTATTAAATAAGTAAATGAATGATTAGTAAAAATGAATTATTAAGCAATAACAAATCTTCATTTTTTTATTCTCCATGAAATATTTAAGTAGTTGAGTAATGATGAAATCATGTGTTACAATATTTTAAATGGCTATGTAAAGACCAAATTATTTAGAAAATTATGAAATACTAGATGCCTTATTGATCTTTCTGCACCAAAGATTAAAGGTTCCAAAATGGTTTGGGGTGACAATTCACAGATGGTCACCATATCTAGTGGTCACCATTCCTGAACATGGCACCTAGGGCCATTTTGTCAGTTAAGAAAATTTTAAAACTAACAAAACTGTTTGTTAGTTGAAAATTGTCACCCCAAACCATTGGCTATAATAGTTGTGTTAATGAGGATTGTGACATAGTGACTCAACAAAAAGTCGTACAGTTATTTATGCCATGACATAGTCCCTTGTGTGTGACATGGTTGCCCCATTGCGACGTAGATTATGTATTTGGTGTTTTGGGGGAAGAAAGGGGGGTTATCCACTTGCAAGAAAAGTGTGCCTATCATTAAGTTTGAAAACTGTCTAGACTAATGAGCTATTTAAACAGATGACATCAAAGAACATAGCTCTTTGACACATCTATTTTGCATTGTAGAAATATTATCCCTATTACCTATTTTTTATTATAAATTTTTAGATTGATGTAAAAGGTGATGATTTCCTCGCCAATTTGGTATCATGTGAATTCAGTCTTTCAAAATGGTGGTCTAGGAAGCATAGGAAATTATCTTGGATAGCATAAAACTTAAATATTGGTGAATCAACTCACAAAATACTAGACTTAGGAAATTATTAAATCACTGAAGCTTCAAAAGAGTGTCAAGCTTAATCATACACATTCTTAGATAAATAAGGATTTGAATTTTATAATGTCAAATGGTGAAAATATTTTTTGAATTTTAGTGTATTATTTTTTGGGTTAAGAAGTAGTCAACAAAAATTCTTGCGGTGGAAGATAAACTAATTCCCATTATGCAAAAAGATATAGTTCTCAAATGGAAATCAATTCCTGATATAAATATATGGAGATAAATGAGAAATAAATTTAAGAGTTAAATTATTTGGGCTTCAATATAATTCCATAAAATATTTCAATGATTATTTCTCAAATTTTAAACATGATAGTCATGTGTAATTTAGCATAATTTTCTGAACACAAAGTTTGTGTCATATTACATTTCTAATTTCAATTTTAATTGTGATTATATGATATCATGTGAAAGTGTGAAATGAAAAACCTAGACGGACCTATTGTGGGTACCCCTAATTTTAGTCAACCAATGAGAGTGTTTTTTTGGAGACTCTAGGAGTACACAAATTTATTCCTGTCAAGTAACAAAGGTACAATTCAGACAGAATTCAGTGGCTGGTGGAACATACTCTAGGCTGCATGAGCATTGGGGACCCAATCAAAATCAGATATTGTAACAAGTCACAAATCCAATGATATGGGATCTCAATAGCCCTTATTATGATTGGCGGAGCATACTCAAGGTCATAATACATTTGCTGAGATTTCAATTCCCACTAGGATATACTCGGTTGTTTCAATTTTGTACACATGAGGGTTGTATGGAAATATAAAATTTAGAGGGAGCTAAATTTTCTATGAACTCAGTATAAGATTGAATTAGTGATTCGTTAGAAATATCTCACAGAGACAAAGATGTCATCGAGCAACCCTAAACATGGCATTATTGCTGCAATCATTTGATGGGTGCACGACTTTAGGAGCGAAGCAAAGAAGCGATTTTAGGCGCGACTTTAGGCGCGAGTTTACGCGCAAGAGCGATACATGAGGTTATGTTAAGAAACAGATGAGTGTAGAAGTAAATAGGCTTCCTTCTGACTTTTCAAAAGGGGAGCTTATGATTGCAATGCAGCTAAAAACAACCTTATTGACATGCATATAAAATTAAAGATTTTTCTTAAGTTAGAGCACATAGACTTTATATTAGAGAGTGATGGCCTTGATAATCTAGAATCAGATGCAACTGAATGGGAATTATTAGAATATCATAAGTGGAAAGATGATTCCATAACGGTCCAATGCTATATGTTGGCTTTGATGTGAAATAAGTTGTTGAGGCGACATGAAGATATCAAGCCAATGCTACTTCATCCAAGGGATATATTCCCTAAGTAGAGTAGGAATCATATATGAGATACTGAAAAGTTTATTCAAACCTCTCATGGCTGAGTCATCATTACCACATGTGCTGAAGATGATCTAGTGGATCGAGAGGTTGCCATGCTTAGAGTTGAACTCCCCGTGATATGAGAACATACATGATTCTTCAGTCCTTACCTGGCTCTGTTTTCAATTCATAGTTATCTTTAACATAAAAAAATCAGGCCATTCTTCTTAATAAGTTGAAAATGCTTTCCACAACCAAGTAAAATAATGAGAAGGACCAGTCCAAGTGATCTTCATTGGTAAAACCAACAAGAAGAGAAATGCAATGTCTCCCTCGAAGATGGACGGGGGGAAGAAGCAAGTGAAAACAACTACACTAAATGCGGATGACCACAAAAAGGCACATGCTTCCACTAGAGAGTGAAAGGTCATTAGAAGCATAACTTGAAGAAGTACCTAAATGAGATATCGCATAAGAAGCATGATGGTGTTTCATGTAGTTATGTGATAGATACTTGGCTTGTAGAGATTCTAGATTGTGATTTTTGGATACTAGATATGTTTCGTGATCTGCAATGACTTGTAGATCTTGAATAGAAGAAGAAATTTGAGAAAGGGTGAGGGAAAGCTCAGGGTGGGAAGTATCACAAGAGTTATTGCTATTACTTACTGAACAATGAACCTCGAGATTTCATCCCAAGATTTTAGGACTTTATAAGAGTGTTGATTTGTTCTAACCGTAATAAAGATCATCATTCCTTTTTTGATTTGGATAGACTCATATATACAGTGACAATCACGAAAAAAGTTGTTCTATTTATTTTCAAAATAAATTGGTTGATTTAGCATGATTGGTTAACATTTCATATATCATGGATGTTTCTTTTTATAATCTCCAAGGACATGTTTCTCTTAAAAAGAGTAAGCAATGTATGAACATATCTTAATTATAACATTAGCATCTTAGATATGTTGGAATTAGAAGCTTATTTAAGTTACAAATTCTGGTTTATCACACTCCACATGAGATATGGAACTGAAAGAAACCCAAATTTATGTATATTATAGTATGTGATCTCAACCCTATCATGAGAAGCTATAAAAAAGAATGAGCTGTGTAGATTTGAGGGATACTGAAAAGAAACAGTAGTTACCACTTTTACCATCCTCAAGAACAAACATTATGATCCAAAAAACACCACCTTATTAGAGCATGAATATTGTCTATGAGAAGATAGTGGGAGTAAACTGGCATTGGAAGAAATTACAAGCTGGAACACAAATAACATCTCATCAAATGAAGGCTCAATTCTGGAACATGTTCAAGTACGAGTTCATGAGCCACTTCAGACATGAACAATATTCAGACATCATGATATTATATTGGAGATATAACTGGATGAAGTTGAGACACTACAACAGAAGAATGATGATCCTATAACTTATGACAAGGCAGTTCAAGATTCCAATTCTCAAAAATGACTAGAAGCAATGGATTTTGAAATTCAGTCCATGCACCAAAACCAAATATGGTACTTGGTGTTTCTAAAGGTGTAAGACTAATGGTATGTAAGTTGGTACCCAAAAAAAAGATGGGTCCAGATCGACAATTTGACACATACAAGGAAAAGTAGGAAAATTGACTGAAAAAAAATTCTCACCAGTTTCCATGATTCTGCCAATCAGAATCCTTCTTGTCATAGCTTCCCTTTACGATTACAGATTTAAAAATGGGTGTCAAGACTACTTTCATCAATAGAAATCTTGAGGAATAGGTGTTTACGATACAATCCAAGGACTTTACTAGTAAGGTGTGTGTATTAGAAAGGCCCATTTGTGGATTTGAATAATCTTCAAGAAGCTAGAATTACAGATTTGATAAGGCTATAAGGGCTTATTACTTCACCATGGATGAAGATGAACTGAACGTGTACAAGAAGGCCAGTGAGGCCACTATGACTATCATTAAGAATGAAGACAATGGGAGCACTAAGAATACTGAAGTAGTGCTATACTTGTAAATTTTCTAAGATACCATTCCCCATCCAATGAAAACAGGTATCCAGATGTAGATTTCGTATCATTTAGGTCTGATTGGAAACTTGAGCCAGTGTAATCCTGGATCCTCAACTCCTATCCTCCATAAATTAGCACTAAATCATAAATCTTTCTTAAGTACCTGAGGATGCATTTTACAACTAGCTAATATTTTTCTCATGGGTCTGCCTAAAATCTTCTCATAACACTACATATTTTAAGGATGCATTTCAGCACTACTGATGAATTCAAATAGATGCATGAAATCCTTCCTATTTTAATGTTATATTGGCATGATTTTGCTGATAGTATCCTAATTTTAAGATGAATTTACAATTCATGCATTAATCAGACCTTACATCACAATTCATGCATCATTTTACTACACATTTTATCAGGATTTTTACTTAATTTTCATGCTCAATTATTTTGCAGCCAAAATGTATTTTAACATATAATTTTTACTGGGAAAAAAAAAATTAGTTCCATTCTTCTCTTGATTTGGTTATTTTACATTTTTCACGGATGAATTGAAATAAATAAATAACGTAAGATGTTTTAACTAGGCAAAGCAGTGCTCAAGCCCACCGCGGTCAATGAGCACGAGCATCACAAGGAAGTGCCCACCACAAGGCAAGCCTAAGAAAGCCCACAAAAGCCCCACAACATCAAAGGCCCAATGCAAAGATAACATGGTTTGCACATGCACACATGAAGGGTAGTAGTTTTTATTTCAGATTAGATTCTCACTTGGGATTTATATAGCAAATCGATTTCTCAAATTTTCCATTATTGACACCCTCTAACAAATTTATTTCAGATTTTCAGGTAGACCCAGTCAACTAATATAATAGAAGGACCGGAGCCCTACTCATCACAATCTTCTGAAATCAACAAAACAAAGATGACCAGGATGTGAGCCAACCTTGCCTGAAGCCCACATCATAAGGAAAATCAGATGATCCATGTTATATCTGAATTTGCTCTTATCTTTTTTTTCTAAGCTCTAGATTTGTTGTGACCACTAGCAAGGATGGTGAGGCCCTTCAATAAATCAATCAAGAAAGAGGACGGCTAATGGGGCAGCTGATGGGCCCACTAACAAGGATGTTGATGTGGCTATAGGGTGCACCGAAACTCTAGTGAGGTCCACATATATGACTAAATGACAGCAATTGGATCCTCTTTGGAGGAGATTGGACATCCAAGGGCAGATAAGTCCATCTCCGCCCTTGTCATTGTCTCTATCAGCCATACAATGGTTTTTGACCTAGAGGGATTGCCATTGGTGATCCAATGGCCCATGGAGAACCCAAACGACCAGACCGCCCTATCTAGGGCCATCAAGACTCCTCTTAGACCCTTAAAAGGCTTCTTTGACCCCAAATATCACCATATTCTGACCAACATTTGATAGCAGTGATGAGAGACCCTTCCATACATGGGATGAGCAAGATGAGAGGCATGACACCTCTCCGACTATTTTGAATGACAAGGCGGTACCGTAAAAGATCCATATTACCTTGGAAGCTGACTGACATGGAATAGAATGGCTGAGATGCACTCCAAAGACTGGAAGAGATGAGGGCGCCCCATCCTTAGTCGTCTGAATCAAGGGACTACTAATGATGCTCTGAACCTCTTTGGTAGAACTTTACATTTGGATCTTAGTATAGATATTTGATTTGATCTACATATAAGCTTAAATCTGATTTTTAATATTGTTTATTTGAGGCATTTCAACAAACATGAACTGTGGACCAACCATTCACCCGATTTTCCTATTCCTTTCAAATTTATACTATTAAATATTAAAAATTACCTACTAAATACTAAACCATATAAACTGCCCTCTCTTATTAAATGCATGACATATATCTTACTTTGGATAGGTTGGTTCTCCAGAGACTCTTTGTGGAGAAGCTCTTGGACAGCCACACATTTCCTAATGATAACATTATCAACTCCTTGGGCGCATAGCCCTCTGATTTTATTGTACGCACTTCTTCCTCAAGGATTCAATTGAGGAAAGTAGCGTTGAGAACCATTTCCCATATCTAATTGACATAGTTTAGATCTATGATGAGAAGGATTCTGATTGACTTAACGATGGGAACATGAGATAATGTGACATCATTATCAACTCCTTGTCTTTGACAATGACCTTGCCTTGTATATGCCAACTTTTCCATCCACACCAATTTTTTTCTTGAACATCTACTTACAATCTAGACTATTTAACCTTCAAGAGGGTGACCCAAGTACCATACTTGGTTTTGGTACATGGGCTGAATTTTAGAACCCACTGCTTCTCTATGAATTGGAATCTTGAACCATGTGGTCATACGTGAGACAATCATCATCCTTAAGATGTAGTTTCTCAACTTTTCCTGAAGTGGTATGTCCAACATAACGATCAGGTTGTCTTTCGTGGCTCTTGTGTACTTGAACATGTTATGAAATTGAGCCATCATCTAATAATATATTATTCGTGTTCTAGCTTGAAATTCCTAGAAATATGTTTAATCCCACTATCTTATTTTAGAATATATTCATCCTCTAAGAGTACCATTTTCACAACAAAGACTATTTTTTCATTGGGGCGGGAAAAAACATCATCCATGTGTTCATTTTAGACAACCCATAACTTTTACACAAGAGAGTTCTTGGCTCTAACCTTCCTCGGTCATAGTTCTTAACAAAGGGTAGGACACACCTACTCTACCATACATAAAATTGTGTTCTCTTCCCTTACATATCTCATATGGTATTTAAGCCAATATATGTGCTAGGTAACATGTTCAATATATGTGCTATTTTTCGAGTATGTATCCCCAAAGGAATACTAGTAATTTTTAAAATCTTACAATATATCTCACCATGTAAAACAATGTGACATTTCTTCTCTCTAGCATGTTAGTTGTCTATGGAGTATAGGGAGGAGTTGGCAGAGTTAAGATACCATTATCCATCATAACTGAGTGTTCTCTTCTTTAGTTTGATCAAAGAGTTTCATACTCTTTTCATATTTTTTCTCTTCTTCATTCTTTAACTCTTTGAATTTATAAAATGCTTCAAACTTATACTTCATTATGTATACCCAGTATTATCCTGAGAATTCATCAATGATAGTAACGAAGTAATAATAATCACCTCATGCTTCAATAGGATGGGACCACATGATGGATATTATGAGGCCGTCAAGTCAATCACACTACCATGTTTGTTTAAATTCATTTTATAAAATATTTACGCTCATTATTATTTCGTGTGATGTTTATAATGAAGTCCATGAATACGCGCAATGACTTAGTGAATTATGGTGAGACCATAATACAATGATCACTAGTTTTTAAACATGTATTCTAAATATTCATATTCAATGGATAGTCGAGATGGTCATCAAATTATCCGGATAGAATAGCACTAACTGATCCTACTTATACGATAAGTATATCTGATCTTGTGGCTATTAGTTTGGTGACACTAAGGACACATAGTTGGTGCCCTTTGGAGAAAGAGTTCCCTAAATCAATCCGTACGAATCCCTGAATGGTATTATACCTAAACGTCAATCAGGTTGATTTACGTTACGATTCTATAAATGATCCATTAACCTAAGACACCAAAGATATCTCGTGAATGGACGACTACATTTTGACTACGACTTAGGAGCCGCTAATCATGATATTCGAGCAAATCATAGCTCGGATGTAGTAAGATGCTTACGAAGATGATTTAGTGATCAAAACGGGATCATCGCCCTCGGTATAAGAGGAGATAGACTCAAAGAAGATGATGCAAAAAAATCCCTAGCCAGGGTAGTAAGGTTATTGGAGAAGGCATTCCCGAATGATCCCCTTTACTCATTAGTACTAATCGAATGACGGATTAGGGTTTGAGGATAAACCATACCCTAAGTTATTCGAGAGTCTTGCGTAGATGATGGATGATACATATATGGTAACCGATGACGGTAAAGGTTCCATGGGAGAGTTCGACACTACTTGGTATCTTCTAGAGCACGAGGTGTAGCTTGGCACCCCACGGGCTGGAAACTTAACCTATCGATTGGGTTAAATCAATCCTTATTTAATTAATATATATGTTGATATAGTTAATTAATAATGTTGGCCAATAAATATTATTGGGTCACTAAAGTTATTAACTATAATGATACATCGGCCTAGAGGGTCATACACACAAGGTCATACGGGCATTGGTGGATATATTTTACATTGTAGGGGTTTTGAGAAAAACCTTAAGTGAAGTATAAAGAGGGAAAGGGCTCTCATTTTCAGCACCCATGCAAGCCAGATTTGAGAGCCCCTCCCTTTCTCCACTCTCTTGTCCACTCATCCAAGGAGAGAATCTTCATGGTGAAAAGATCTTTTAGATTTTCAAGATGAGTTGAAGAAGAAGACGTGGAGATCCAAGCGCTGAGTGATCGCATGGATACTTCTTGAGGTCGGATGCGTGAATGACTTCAGAATGATCTCAGAGTGGCAAAGTCAAGGGTGGAATGAGTTTCCTAAAAGGTACATTTGATGTTTTGATTTTAAAGATTGATTGTGTATCGATCGACACGCTTTCGCATCTATGGAAATGTGTTTTCCATGGACGAACCAAGGCACCGAACCCAACACCACATACATCAGAATATATTGGTTACAAAATGCCATTTGCATGTTCTACATTCCCAGTGAATATGGTTTTTGTTTCTTACCTGTGATGCAAGATCCATCAGTCGCATATGATTCAAAATCAAATGTACTCACGTGTTCAACTCTAACAATATTCCATTTCCTACATGCCCAAGTTAATAGTCCCATAAATAGGTCATATTCAGACATTATTTACTCTTTTTCAGAGCAACATAGACTTCAAGGTTGTAACAGAAAACATCCGTTATATATAAACCATTGACCAATGGTGCTAAACCAACTAATGTATTCTCAAAATAATTATAACAACTTTTTTTTCGTAATGACCATGGTGTACATGAGCCTACCCAAACAAGAAACACGATGTTCATTATTATGATAGGAACATAACGGTACTCTTCTAAGGCATAAATATCTAGAGAGAAAATTGAGATTTATTGTTCTGAGAATGATAGCAACATCTCTGATACCATTTCCCGCCCTTAGCTTTCCGTCACTCTTGCTCAGCTTTCCTCTACTTGTAAATACCTATAAGTAATTCAGATCAAGAAGCACATCTAGTATATAATACCTATAATATAGAACCGCTATATGAGAAGTATCACACAGATACCTAAAATCCCATTATGTTTCTTTTGAGCTATCTCAATGGGGTACTTCTAGTTCCTCCTCTAGTGACCATTTATCCCGTAGTGGAAGCATGTGCATTTTTCATTGTTGTCCTTTAGTGGATTTTCTTTCACTTGCCTATTTCTCTTGTTTCTCCTTAAGGCATATGGGGCCTTTCTCTTCTTGTTGATTCCACCAACTAAGAGTAATTGGGTTTATCATTTTGAAGGTTCCCCTCGTAGTGGTAAGTATGTTCAGCAGTAACACGAAGTTTGTTTATGTTTTAGTTAATAATGAACATTGAGAATGAGTCATTTAAAGATTGAAGAATGAGATTTATGCTCATCTCAATGGGGATTTCAACTCTAAACACTGCAAACCTCTCGATCCACTCGATCACCTTCAGCACATGGCTATACACTGATGATGATTTTGCCATGCGAGCTCTAAATGTACTCTTCAATATATCATATCCCTGAGTTCTAATTTTCTCAGAAAATAACTCCATCAAATGAAGCAGCTTGGGCCACCGGTCCATATCTTCCTGTTGCCTCAATAATTCATTGCACATAGAAGCTAGGACGTAGCATTAGATTGTTGTGGAATCATCTTTCAATTTCTTATAATCTAGTATCTATCCTTCAATCATATGTAATGTGAGCTCAATAGGGACATCGCTCTCTAGGACATAGGCAATATCCTCATACTTCAGAAGAATCTTTAAGTTTATGAGCCAGTTATTAATGGGTGGGCTGGTCAAATGGTTGGCATTCGTTATGCCATGTATCAAGTTTCTTGATGACATCTTTGTATGCATGAGATTTTTATATGAATTGCTAATTAAAGCATATCAAAATTTCATTGAACATTTTGGCTTCCAATAAAATTTATCATTCCATACAACCCTCAAGTGTGAGGAAGCAGTCAACTAACTATCTCTTAGAGGGGATAGGAATCTCAACATATGTAGCATGACCTGGAGTATGCCCCCACCAATCATAATATGTATTATTGACCACCTGTCTCATGGGACCTACAACTTATTGAAATATCAAATCATGTTTTGGTTCCTAACCACTGATTTTTTTTGCTGAGCAGTACCTTTATCACTTCAAGAAGATAGATTTGTGTGTAATACTAGAATATACAACTGCATAATTACATGGTCCATGTGTCATACACTAGTCCTCGGTTCCTACTCCTCAATAAGTGGGCCTTAAGTGGACTCCACCAACCACACCTACTGTAATTTAGATCCAAATAATTATAACAAATAAGGACCACCCTCAAGTTCATCACTTTCGTGCTATAGCTCAGATATTAAATATAGGGGTTTACTATGGTCTCTTCCATGTAGTACGCACTATATAATATATCGTATTAGCATGTCTTGAATTATGTGGTATACGTGTACATGAGTTTCTAGGTTGAATCTCTTAGATAGTCAACCCCATCATTCAATCTTATTGATCAACTAAACTTAGGTACCTACATTAGGTCCATCTAAGTTTTTTATGCCCACACTTGTGCATCATACCACATAATTATTTCAGTATTGAAAATAAAATTTACAAACATAAAATGATGCAAAATTTTAATACATTTAAATTTTACTTAAAAAATAAGACAATCATGCTTAAAATTTGAGAAATAATCATTTTAAAAAATTAAGGTGATTAATAGAATTGTATTCACACTTAAAATAATTCATATAATAAATTATTATATTCAGTAAACTCATAAAAATATCTTTCATAATTTTACTAAGCTCAAAAATTAATTGTAATTTAGTGAGTTAAGAAATTTGTTTTATATTTTCCAGAGTTTTTTAGAGTTTTCTCTAATTTATTTCATATTTATATAATTTATTTTGAAATTAATGAATTAAATAAATCATTTATAAAGTATTTTAATAGTTCATATATTTATACATAAAAATTTACATGGTTTGGCATTGTGGATACAATTTACCACTTTAGAAACATGGCTTTGCGTAGCAGTAGCCTTTGTCTATGTACATTAATAAAAAGTTGGATGTCAAGTCAATCATACAACAATGCTATGTTCAAGTTCATTAAATAAATGTAATTGCTTATCATTAGAACTCTTGTGTGATGTTTGTTATCAAGTCCATAATTATGTGAAACTACTCGGGGAATTAGAATGAGATCACAATACATTGACGACTAGTATTTGAGTATGTATTTTAAATATTCTTATTTGATGGAGACTTGAGACACACATTGAACTATCCAAATACTTCATTGACTTCGTAACATTCATCTTCACTTCGTAACCCGCTCATTCGCCCCTCATACTATGCTGACGCACCCGTAGATCAAGCCCTGGAAGTCCTCTTATCGCGGTTCCCTGTGTTGATATTCGAGAAAGTAGCTCTCGACACGAGGTATTGTACCTGTCCTAGATCCCCAAGTCTCCATGGTCGTTCTTTTTCACATCTATAAATACAATAACTCTGTCTTAACTTAAATATAATGTAATCATGGCTGATATTGTGGCCTATAGTGTGGAAAAACTGACAAATGGTGGGTACTCTTTATACAAAGAGTTTAGTGAATGGTACTTTTTGATTAGGTTGTCTCATGTCACGACTGTAGTGGTCCATTGATCTGAGACACTAAGGTAATCTTGTGAGCAGATGCTTGTATTTTGACTAAGATGTATGAGTATGGAATAATAGAATTTGATGTAACATGACGGACGTCGGGATCAAACGGCTCCTATTGCACATAGGGAGGGTGAGGGCAATCATGTCGTGTAGTGGAGACGACTAATGTGGACATAATGCAAGTGATGATGCAATGATGAAATCAGTGAGACGTAAGTCTGGCACTGACAAACACCAACGACCAGTAGGCCATGGCAAATGTGACCTGGGAATGCACAAGACTCCCGATGACCTGGACAACGGGTTGAGGGCGAACGGTGCGAGTATGAGTATTGTCGCTTATGTGAGCACCATTTGAAGCGCCAACCAAGATCGTACCAATAGAAACCTATTCCCACTAACATTTTCCTATCTATCACTAACCTAACCCCGACAGTGGAGACACACTCAGGAGGCATAGAAAGAAATAATTGAATGCGTAAGAAGGAAGAAGTGTGGGCGTACCCAATTCGTGACGACTGGCCTGACATTTGTATCAGCAATAACGGACCGACAGGTGACCTGACGAGCAATCGGGCGATGACGAGCGACAACCGGGGCACTGACAAACGATGGCAGCTGCAGGAGCATCAACAATGGTGACATGCGTGGTGGCGTCGTCGATGACCGCAGCAGCGACGATGATAGTGCAACAGCAAAGGCCGGCAAGGAGGCCGAAGCAGCGGCGGGTACCACGGCAAATGCAGAGGCCGACGCACCAAAGGGTGTTGCGACAGGAGTGGCATTAGGCGCGGTGGCGTAAGCGACAGCGGGCACAACGATAGGCACAATGGCGACAAGATGTGGCGGTGCAGAGCAGTAGAGTGAGGTGGCAGAAGAAAGTAGGGTGCGACGACTAGATGATAGTAGGATACTATGCCATGGAGGTTGTCGGGCAAAAAGGCAGGGCAACAGTAGCAGCGACAAACCACGGTGGCAGCGACAGGGCGCGGTGGTAGTGGTAGGGTGCTGTGGCGGCTGCAGCTTGTAGCCCAAGCTGCAGCTTGCAGACGTGGCTACAGTGGCCGCAGCTAACGGCTGCGGCTGCAGCTAGCAGCATAGCTGCTGCCGCGGCTACGGCCGTGGCTGCAGTAGGGGGCTGCAACCGTTGTTGCGGTTGTGGGCGCGGCTAGTGGCCGGAAGGCCGTGGTGGCGGCGTGGATGGCCACGGTGGCGGTTACCGGCGAAGATGGCTGGGGTTTGTGGCAATCTTTAGGGTTTTTTTCTCTCTCCTAACTTTGCAATGTCATTTTCATAAACATGGCAAAAAATCAATAAACCACTAAAAAAATCAGGAAAATTCCTTTTAAATCACATTTTCTTCAATCTTTTTTCCCTTTCTCTTCCTATGGGTGGCCCCAACATTTATAGGGGTAAATATGGGCCTTTCCCCTTAAAAATTAAGGGGATAAGGCCCAATTAAGAGTAATTAGGGCCTCCTAATAGGAGAAAGAAACCCACTAACACGCCCACACATGGGATCACACACGCGCAAACGTGTAGGTCCATACAGCGGTCCAAACACGTGAGAACAAACAAAAAAACAAACACATTCACGGCCAACGTACAAGGCCTACTAAACAAGAAAAATAAGGAAAGATTACGTCAAACCTTTGTGGCCCGTTGACTAGGTCGGGTACTCTGAAGGTTGGGTCTCATGCGTGAGCCCTTGCTTGACGAAGTGGTTAGTCGGGGTCTTCAAAGCTTGATGTTCCCCCATCAGAATTCTTATGTGTTAGCTATGATATATCAAGATTAGCTGTGATAACACCCTAAATTCGGTCTTTATTTCATGTTATTAGCACAATTTTATGCATTTAAAGAGCTTAAAATGGGGTTGTTATCATATATTTACATGAAAATATTGTTTTCAAGTGATTTCTGATTTTTCCCTAATTTTCTGTTAATTCTATGAATTTTAAAGGATTAATTGGAGCTCGAAATAACTATTTTTGAATGAAAATGACAATTTTAATATTTAATTTCCAGATTTATCAGTATAGGGATGAATCAGTGAATTTTCTATAATTTTTAAGATTTTTTAGGATTTTTCTGAGATTTATTTGAAGAGGAAATGCATTTATTCTAAGAAAAAAGATATATTTATAAGAGAAAAAAAGTATTGACATAATTTCTGAACTTTGAAGGGCTTTTTTGCAAAGTTTTGTTGCAAAAAGACCCTAAAAACAGCTCTCGGTCGTGACTGCAGGCGTAAAGATATGATTTAAAATGTTTCAGGGTTTAATTGCAAATGATTGATTATTTGTTTTAATGTTTAAGAAAAAAAACGGAGGAGAGAGAATGCGCACAGGGTATATATGCAATTACATGTGGACGGCGTCATATAGCAATGCCAGTTTTTAAGAGGGTCCTTCTGACAAAATTCCAGGGATTCTTTCGGTCTGGCGACGTGGCTCCGCGGTGACCGTCGGATGATAATCCAACGGCGCTTAATGAGCGCCAGCGCTGGGAGGTAACGTCACCGCCTGCATAGCGCATACAATGCGTGTGTAGGGCCGGTGACGTGGCAAACTATCAAAGGACAAGGCGAAGAAGAGACTCACACGTACGTGCGTATCAAAACGTATGCAAAACGCGACTTTTGAATTTTCTATTTTTTTCTTATTTTTGCCAGGGGGTACGTAGAGCAAGGAGGATGCGCCCGCCTGGAGGAGTTGAAGAGTCGTCGTCCAATCAGCAGAAGACACCTCAGCGCTCGAAAAAAACATATAAATATGAATAAATGATTTAAATCCAATGGTTTAAATTCATTTATTCATAACTTTTGATCCAGAAGTCCGATTTAGATGATTTTTTTATGGATTTGCTCGTAATGATCCCCTCTTTCTATCTGTATGGATCATTGAGATCAAGCCTAATTTATAGATATTAACGAATTACTATTTAGGGGTAAAATGGTCATTTTTTCCATTTTACCTAGGTATAAAAGCCAAATTTCGAGAAGAGGGGGGCCATTCTTGATGGTGCTCTATCACAGCTGAAAGACAGAGAGGAGCTCTATCTTGGATCAACCTATCTGGTACCTTTTTCTTGTTTGTATTTGAACTTTTAGTGTATTTTGGATGATGTTATAGTGAAATTTCTTCTTCATTCTTCTTGATCTTGGTCTGAACTTCTAAATCGCTAGGCTTGAGCGGAAGGTACAAGCCCTTACTGAGATTGAGAGGAGATAATGAGAGATTTACCTAGCTATTCCAAGTGCACATTTAAAAACTATAAAAAACTTCAATTTCTAGGAGAGTAAATTTCCCTTTGTATTATCTAATTGTGTAGTTATTTCTGAATTATAAGACCTACAAAACCAACCAATCAAATCAAAATTTCCCTCTCAACCTCTCTAATTGACCCCTTGGACCCTTTTCTTTGGATCAAAGAAGCCAATTAAGAGCTCCCTATTTCTTCTATTCATCCAATCTCTTCTACCCCCCTTTCTAAATTTCTCATCTAATTAGGGTGATTTGATCTTCATTGAAGATCAAATTAACTCTAATTAGGGTTGAATTACTAAGAAAACCATCGAATTGAATTCCTTACTAGCTTCCCTTGGACGACACTCGTACTTATCACTACACATCTTAAGTAGAGTTTTTATAAATTTTATTTTATAAGCTAAAATTGACAACGACAAGGGTTGAAATTGCATAAATTTACCCCTATTTTTGGCTTATCATGCAGCTAAGCACCCCATGGGCTGGAACCTTAAACCTATCAACTGGATTAAATCAGTCCTTGATTAATGAATCTATATGCTCATAGCAGTAATAAATAACGTTGATGAATAGGTCATACTTGTGATACGTAGGCCTAGAGGGTCACATGCAGAAAATTAATGTACTTTGGTGGATATACTTGAAGTTTTAATGACTTTTTAAAGACTATCAAGTATTTATGAGGGAGGTTACACATTTTAATTGCCCATGCCAACCAGACGTGGGCAACCCCCCTTCTTCCATTTTACTCAATACACTCACTTTGTTAGCGAGACTTAATGGTGAAAGATAAACCAGATCTTCAAGAAGAGTTGGAGAAGAAGAAGAGGAGATACATTGCCGCATTGATTGTGGGGATAAGTTTAGAATTCAACTCGTGAACACCTTGAAGAATCTTCCAAAGGAACAAGTCAATGGTGGAATTATGTTTCCACAAGCTAATACATTTATTTGATGTATTATATGAAGTTCTACATCTATATTTACAACTTCCACTATATGAAAAAGAGTTTTTTGCACTCAATCAAAACCTTAGAACCCAAAATCAAGTGGCAGATATCATCGCCAACTATGTAGTAGGGTCACTAACTTTCTCTCTCTTCTCTACTTTGTAATATCTATCAGGGGAAGCATGCAATGCTAATGACTTTAAATTACTCCTCATCCTAAGACTTTGTACTCTTTGTAACATCATCTTCTATGTACATCGCGAGCGGTGCATCGCATGGGGAGGTAAGTGAGTGTACGAATGACATCATAGAGCTCCTATGATGATATTGGTAATGGTGACGATAGAGTCCAATTCTCTCTTCTAATTCAGGTTTTTTGAGACCTAAATATGTGTGATTATGACATGAGAGACAAATCCTTTCTGATTCTCTTTGTCTTTCTCTCTCTCATGTGCAAACCCCCATGCTGCCCTTTCTGCTGAACATTGTGTAGTGATGGGGTCAACCCCTAATGGTAAAAATTGGTCGGCCCCTAATTGTATCTATAGAGTATTATTGCCACGGGAGTTTATTGGGCAGTTGCACTAGGCAATATGCTAAGGGGCCTATGGATATTATAACAGGGCCTTAAAATCAGATTTGGTAAGAAAGCACCATGTCTCTTGTGCTCTTATAGTTCCATCGACCGTGTGTCTTGAGTAGCAACTCTGACATTTTTTTCTTGCAGCTGTTGTGTTCTTGATTTACAACATTGTGCCTTTGTAACTCTAAGGCGCATGATGCCCCTCTAGATATGTTGCCTTATTTTTACCAACGTAAGGGTGTGGTACCAGACATTGGGTCTCCCTAACCTACTTCTGACCACTCCTTGTCAGCAATGTGCTTCTCAGAAGAACCAGCATCAACTCTACATAAGTTATCGCTTTGGCCAAAGACTGGTTACACCACCCAAATGTCGCATGCAAGGCACATGTAGCGCAGCTGAATGGCAAGTTGTTGTATGTTTTCTATTACTGGCATGACTTAGGGATGTGCACATGCTTCCCATGCATTTGATGAAATGTAAGGCTCTCGTGCCACTGATAGGGCACACGTTCTCTCACTTTCTCTCTCACCTCTAGCTCTCATTTGCTCTTAATTTTATGTTATATCTCCCACTTATTATCTTTCTCTTGTTCTCTCTCAGTCTCTTTTTATCACTCTATCTCAGCCTATCCCTCTAAATATGCGTTGTCTGTTTATTTCTCTCACACACTTTCACACTCTCCTAGTCTCTCACTTTCTCTCTTACACTTTTACTCTCTCCTAGTCTCTCAATTTCTCTCTCAATATTTATTATTTTATTGCTCTCTATCTGCATCTCTCTCTCACTCTGGCTCTCTCGATCAGTTACTTTATCTCTCAATTTCTCTCCCTCATTCTCTCTCAGTATCTTACTCTCTTTCTATTTTTGTCTACCAATTAACTCTTTCTTTCTCTTGTTTTCTCTCAGTCTCTTGCCCTCACTCTCTCTTTCAGTATTTATCTTAGTTATCTTCTTTCTTCTATTTGCTCTCTCTATATCTCATTGTTTCTCTCCACTGATGATCTCTCTCTGCCACCACCGAAACCAAAGTTTTTAAAATCCACCACCTGTGAACATGCGAATAGAGGTTTGTGGAGGTAGGAAGAAAAATGGAGAGAAATTTTTATTTTATTTTGAAAATATTTGTCCCAACATCATTGAGAGGCAAGGTCCCATTAAGTCACCCATCCAGACTGCCTATCATCCATCATGTCATCATCATTCATACAACTTGTTACTTTGCATGTCATTGTGATGGTCTCCCAGATTAGGCTTCCATTATGTCTTTATCTTTTGTCTTGTACCTGGTGACAATGAAGATGTGAATTATTCAATAGGAAAAAGAAAATCAAATTTATCATGTATTGTCTTAACATATTTTCATTTATGTATCAATGACATGATTAAATTTCCAAAAATATGATTTAAAAATACATTTGTAATTTCAGTTTTAGTAATATATTTAGTTATTCACATAAGATCTCAGAATTTGAGGAGACGTATACCTTAATATCAGCAAACTTTTATTCTACAATTCAGTCATGGTTATTTTTTGTGGATATGTTTCTTCAAAAATCTAATTCTAAGGTTTTCCAATACATTTTATTGTCCTTACCTATGTATAACCCTGTATGAATTTTGAATTTGTTTGAAAGAAGAAGTTGCAAAGAATTGAGGAAGAAATTCTCATTGAGATTTAAATCCACCAAAATATATTTTTCATCTTTGGATACTTATATTTTATGGATTATTATATGTTTATATATCAGAATAATATGGAAATGGATATTTTGATTTCTGTTGATTATAAGTCAAAATTACTAGAGACAATACCCACCTGGAAAATTTATCAGAAAATAGAATTGAAAATTTTAATTAGTATATATCTGCCTTATTTATATATCCAAGAAATATACTTTCATAAATCTTATTTAAAATTTACTTTGAAATTATGTGGTTCAGCATAATAAGGAACCAATATTCTGCATATTTCAAAGGCAAAGCTAAATTTGAGTTTGAAACTTATTCTGAAAACAAAGTTAGGCATTGTTAGATAATTTTAGTACTTAAAATTTTTCATTTATTTCAAAATCATACGTAATTATAAGATTTAAGAATAGGATTTAAAGATTATATTTAATTTTACCATTAAAATAAGATCATTTTATTATCTTAGAGAATTTCAGAAAAAATGTTATAGTACTTGGAAAAATGGATGGTTCTATGTATTCAAAAATATCATCCTTTTATGTAAAACAGGAATAAAGCTATGGGTTTTCTACTATTGAATATACAAAATTATGGACTATTATTTTTCAATTTTCCAACAATGCATATTTCCAAAGGTATAAATTTTTATGATGATCTAAAAAGTGGATTTCTTAATAGTAATGAAGCTGATGATCACCATGAGATGCAAACTTAAAAATGAAGGATTAATTTTAATAACATATATTTATCAAGTTTAGGTGAGTATTCTTAATTAAAACAGGCTGATTAGATCAATCATTTTATCCTATATTCCTATGATTTTACTTTTTTTAGGGCTGAATGATTCTTTTATCTCCATGATGAAGAAGAAAACTAGACAAAAGATGCAATAACAGAAGAAAATACTCTACCCCTGTCAACAGTTTATGTTTACCGTACAGATATTGAGAATCAGAATCAATAAATCCCATAAAAACTAAAGAAAGGTTCAATAATCTGCCCTTCCTACATTCAATCCTAGAGATCAACTTACAACTTTAGTGAATAGAAAAACAGAGATCGAAAAGCAGAGAAAAAGAGAAAAACGGAGAGAGAGAGAGAGAGACGAATAGAGAGAGAGGAAAATGGAGAGTCAGAGAGAGTGAGAGAGAGACACACAAACGGAGAGAGAGAGAATCGGAGAGAAAGACACAAACACGGAGAGAGTGTGATGCAGGACAGCTAGGAAAAGGATGACTGAGGGGACGGGTACGGTGACGACGGGTGGAGGATACTCGTCGGGATAGGATGGGTGGATAAAACATACCACAGAATCCACGCGATCGAATTCGGAACTTAAAACCGATGAAATACTTGTGTTGCAGTCATGTTCCTCGTCGAGGGCGGGAGTACTGTCTTCACCCACCGCGAAGATGTCGAAGCACCAAATCCAATACACGAATTCACGTAGCGAAGGAAACTCACGATAGAGAGAGAATTTTAGGGAATCCAAATCAAATCAAATCTGTCGGCGATGGATAATTCTGGGGGGAACACTAGACGAAGAACACGTCAACACCAAAGAGTTCAAGCATATCTCGGCACCGTAGTGCCTGAAGAGGCTGCGGGGAATTCTGATCTTGACAAGACTGGGCGAATCCGGGCATTGAATGACCCACTGGACGAGAGAGTCTGGATGTTCCGGGCGTTGTACGGCCCTGGCAGAAAGCGTGACGAGAGCGGATACGGATAGGGCATGCGTGTGCGGCCATCGGTGCGGATGATGCGCCTTGGGCGGCCCAAGGGTGGTGGCCTTGGGCGGCCTAGGGTTGCCCTAGGCGGGCAGCTTTGGGCGGCTCGGGATAGCCTGGAGCGGCGGCATTGGGCGGCCCTGCGCGGTAGCCTTGGGCGACCTAGGGCTGGCTATCTTGGGCAGCCTAGGGTGGCAGCCTTGGGCGACCCTGGGTGGTAGCCTTGGGCGGCCTAGGATTGGTTGTCTTGGGTGGCCTGGGGTGGCTGCCCTGGGGCGGCTCTGAGCGGTAGCCTTGGGCGGCCTAGGACTGGCTGTCTTGGGCGGCCTGGGGTGGCTGCCTTGGGCAACCCTGGTTGGTAGCCTTGGGCGGCCTAGGACTTGTTGTTCTGGGTGGCCTGGGGTGGCTGCCTTGGGCGGCCTAGGGCGGGCTGTCTTGGGCGGCCTGGGGTGGTGACCTTGGGCGGCCTAGGGCGGGCTGCCCTGGGTGGCCTGGGGCGGCGGCCTTGGGCGGGCCTGGGCGGTAGCCTTGGGCGGCCTAGGACTGGCTATCCTGGGGGGCCTGGGGTGGCTGCCTTGGGGCGGCCTTGGGCGGTAGCCTAGGGCGACCTAGGGCTGGCTGTCCTGGGCGGCCTGGGGTGGCTGCCTTGGGCGGCCTAGGGCGGGTTGTCCTGGGCGGCTTGGGGTGGCGACCTTGGGCGGTCTAGGGCGGGCTGCCCTGGGCGGCGGCCTTGGGCAGCCTGGGGTGGCGGCCTAGGGCGGTCCTGGGTGGCAGTCCTGGGCGGCCAAGGGCGGGCAGCCTTGGTAGTCCTGTGCGAGGGAAGGGAGAGGGGACGAGAGAAGAGAGACAAGAGGAAAGGAGAGAAAGAGAGAGAGATGGAGAGGAAGGGGAAGAAGGCGGCCAACGATGCGAGGCGGTGATGGCGGCGGAGGCAGCGGCGGTAGAGCTGGAGAAGGGATAGGGGAAGTTGGGAAGTCCTCCAAGAAGAGTTAGAAACAAACTCAATTCTTGAATAATGACTGCCTAACTGTTTCTTGAAACAATGGCCTATAAATATAGGCCTTGGAGGAAAGAGAAAATACAGTTTAAAGAAATAAAAATAAAATAAAGACGAGCGACGTGACGAGCGACGTGGTTTCACGTCACGTCAGGGGGCAGTTCTGGATCTGCCTTTGGCGACGTGTCAGGACGCATGAGTGGGCGTGCGTGGGTGGAGACGTGCCTGATGTCGGCGTGTTGACTTGATTTGGTGATGATGGTGGCAAGTCTTCAGCAGTCGTGTTGACTTCGGACGATGGTGGTGACGCGTCTAGTGTCGATGCGTGGAAGTCGTCGTCACCAGAGTGAGAGAGACACACACACACAAATGGAGAGAGAAAGAAATGGGAGAGAGAGACAAACAGAGAGAGAGAGAAAACAGAGAGAGTGAGAGAGAGATACACACAAACGGAGAGAGAGAGAGAGAGAGAGAGAGAGAGAGAGAGAGAGAGAGAGAGAGAGAGAGAGAGAGAGAGAGAGAGAGAGAGAGAGAGAGAGAGAGAGAGAGAGAGAGAGAGAGAGAGAGAGAGAGAGAGAGAGAGAGAGAGAGAGAGAGAGAGAGAGAGAGAGAGAGAGAGAGAGAGAGAGAGAGAGAGAGAGACAGACAGACAGAGAGAGAGAGAGAGAGAGAGAGAGAGAGAGAGAGACAGACAGACAGACAGACAGACAAACACAAACAGAGAGAGAGAGAGAGAGACAGACACAAACAAAGAGAGAGAAAACAGAGAGAGTGTGAGAAAGAGACACAAACGGAGAGAGAGAGAAACCGAGAGAGAGACACAAATGCAGAGAGAGAGAGAAACAGAGAGAGAGACACAAACAAAGAGAGAGAGAAAACACAGAGAGTGAGAGAGACACAAACAAAGAGAGAGAGAAAACACAGAGAGTGAGAGAGACACAAACAAAGAGAGAGAGAAAACACAGAGAGTGAGAGAGACACACACACAAATGAAGAGAGAGAGAGAAATGGAGAGAGACACAAACAGAGAGAGAGAGAGAACAAAGAGTGAGACAGAGACACAAATAAACGGAGAGAGAGAGAGAAACGGAGAGAGTGAGAGAGAGACACACACACAAACGAAGAGAGAGACACAAACAGAGAGAGAGAGAGAGGGAGAGAGAAAAAAGAGAGAGTGAGAGAGAAAGAGACACACAAACGGAGAGAGAGAGACACAAACACAGAGAGAGAGAACAGAGGGAGTGAGAGAGAGAAAACAGAGGGAGTGAGAGAGAGAGAGCAACTGAGAGAGAGGTGCAAACGTAGAGAGAGAAAACAGAGGGAGTGAGAGAGACACACACACAAACATAGAGAGAGAAAACAGAGGGAGTGAGGGAGAGAGAGACACACACACACAAACAGAGAGAGAGAAAACACACAGAGAGAGGGAAAACAGAGAGGGAGAGAAACAAGGTGAGAGAGAGTAAAACAAGGAGAGAGCGAGATATAGAGAGAGAAAGAAACAGGGAGAGAGAGAGTGAGGAACAGGGTGAGAGAGATCCAATTTACTGTATCTGGTTTATTTATTTTATTTGCCGCTAGTGTTGCTTGGTACACGCCAAGTGTGTACGTAGTCCCATACGTCTCGCCCAATCAACTGCCGTACTACCCTGTAAGCTCACTCCCCAAACAAATCTCTCTCCAATTCTCCCAGTAGATCCAGTTTCATTCCACAGAAAAATCTATCCAGTTTCATTGAATCAAATTTATGTTCCCCCTGAACAGCTGCGAAATACCCGGTCAAATACTGATCTATCTCTGTCAATATTCTTTTTTTTTTAATTCTTACGGTCTCTCAGTCAAATTTAATTCCGTCCCGTCCATCCCGTCACAAGCGGGCGACGGGCGTTGACTGGGGCCGGAGAAACGCGTAATCGGTGAACCCCGCGACGGGGTCCGGTGTGTAGAAAGTGGCGCGGTCGTAGCGGTTCAGCGGCGCGCCACGCCTGAACCGCTCGACCAGGTCCGGGTTCGAGATGAACAGGCGGCCGTAAGAGACCAGGTCAACGTCCCCCGAGCCCACGTCATCCGTCCCCATCTCCCGGTTATACCCGCCGCTGCTCATGAACGGCCCGTCGTAGCGCCGCCGCAGCGCGCGAACCAGGCCCGTGTACCGGACCGGGTCCAGCCCCGGTTCGGCCCTCGGGCCAGCCCCGATCCTCGGCTGAGTCACGTGGAGGTAAGCGAACCGGTGGCCGAACCGGGCCTGGGCCCGGTTCAGGCCGTCGACCACCGCCAGGCCGAGCGAGAGCGGGTCGGAATCGGTCGCGTCGAGATGATCGATCAGGGGGGATATCCGCACCGCCGTCCGTCGGATTCCCGCCGCCGCCGCCACGGCGGCGGCCACCTCCTCGAGAAGCCGGCATCGGTTCCTGATCGAGCCACCGTAGCCGTCGGATCGGTCGTTGATCCCGTCCTTGAGGAACTGATCAATGAGGTAGCCGTGCGCGGCGTGGATTTCGACGCCGTCGAAGCCGGCGGCCATGGCGTTCGCCGCCGCGTTCCGGTAATCTTCGACCACCGATCGAATCTCCGCCGCCGTCAGCCGCCGCGGCCGGCCGAAACTCGCGCGATCGCCGCAGGGGAGGAGAATCTTCCATCGATCGGTGATCGGCTTGTCGGTCGAGGAGATCGGCGCCGATCCCCCAGGCTGATAATCTGAAAAAGAAACCCGATCGATCGGCCTGTTCTTGCGGATCTCCTTCGATTAATCTGGAAATTTGTTCTTTACCTTCGTTGGAAGCTCGGCCGACGTGCCATAGCTGGCAGAAGATGATCCCTCCCTCGACGTGGACTGCATCCACGACCTTCTTCCACGCGCCGATCTGTTCTTCCGTGTAGATCCCAGGGCATCGCGGAAATCTATCGAGAAAATCGCCCGATTATAGCGATTTTTTTGAAATTTTTGGTCGAATCGATTGAATGAGGAACAGTTACCCTGCGGCAGTGGGGGAGATGAGAGTGCCCTCGGTGATGAGCAGGCCGCCGGCGGTGGCGCGCTGGCGGTAGTAATCGACGTGGCAGGGCTGCGGGACGCCGTTCAGAGCGCGGCATCTGGTCATCGGCGCCATGACTATCCTGAAGAAGCTCGAACGCGGAGAGATTTCGTCGTGATCGCGAACGAATCAGAATTGAAGGCATGAAAAAGCCCTAATTCTCGGCGGAAGAGGTACCTGTGGGATAATTCGAAGATTCCTAGATTGCAGGGGGAGAAGAGAGTCGGTCTTTGCTCGATCGCCATGTTGGAGACTCGATCGAGCTCGCTTCGGAGAGTCGGTCTTTGCTCGATTGGTGTTGGGAAATCGAGCGAGCTCGCTTCGGAGAAGACGATCGGCGGGGTCGCCGTAGATGAACGGGAGTAGGCGGGAGAGAACTGGTTGCCGTGAAGGATGGGGAGTTGGTCGGAGAGAACTGGTCATATTTATACTGTTCGTCTGGAAGAGAGAGAGAGAGGGGGACAGCGACAGGCCGACAGTGAGAGAAAGGGGGAGAGAGAGAGGGGCACAGAGACAGTGAGAGAGGGGGAGAGAAAACAGAGGAGATAGAAAGAGAGAGGACAGAGAGACGAGAAGAGAGAGAAAATACAGAGAGAAAGGAGAGAGAGGACAGAGAGAAGGGGAGAGAGAAGAGGGGGAAAGAGAGAAATAACAGAGAGAAGGGGGGAGAGAGAGAGATGACAGAGAGAAGGGAGAGAGAGAGAAAGAAAGGGCAGAGAGAGAGAGGAAGGACAGAGAGAAGGGGGGAGAGAGAGAGAGAGATGACAGAGAGAAGGGAGAGAGAGAAAGAAAGGGCAGAGAGAAGGGGAGAGAGAGAGAGGAAGGACAGAGAGAAGGGGGAGAGAGAGAAAGGACAGAGAGAAGAGGGGGAAAGAGCGAAATAACAGACAGAAGGGAAGAGAGAGAGACGACAGAGAGAGATAGTGGGAGAAAGAACAGAGAGATAGAGGGAGAGAGGACAAAGAGAGAGACAGAGAGAGGACAGAGAGATAGAGGGAGAGAGGACAAAGAGAGAGAGACAGAGAGAGGACAGAGAGAGATAGAGGGAGAGAGGACAGAGAGAGACAGAGAGAGGACAGAGAGAGATAGAGGGAGAGAGGACAGAGAGAGATAGAGGGAGAGAGGACAGAGAGAGACAGAGAGAGGACAGAGAGAGATAGAGGGAGAGAGGACAGAGAGAGACAGAGAGAGGACAGAGAGAGATAGAGGGAGAGAGGACAGAGAGAGAGAGAGGGAGAGAGGACAGAGAGAGATAGTGGGAGAGGACAGAGAGAGATAGAGGGAGAGAGGACAGAGAGAGATAGGGGGAGAGAAGACAAAGAGAGAGGGAGATAGAGGGAGAGAGGACAGAGAAAGAGGACAAACAGAGAGAGAGGAAAGAGACAGGTATTTAAAGGATCCAAACTTTATTCACAGTTGGGGTCAATCGTCAGGGAATGTACAAAAATATGATATATAAGCACCCACTGCCGAGGGCAAGTTGAAGAGGGAAACCGGCCAAATAATTTTGTGCATCGTTTTATTTATACGTCACTTTTTGGATAACATTGATAGCTTAATTATATATTTCCTTTTTGCTTAGGAAATTACATTTTAAGGGAATAACTTATTCGAGGGGAAGGGATATAGTTGGATTATCACACTTCATATCAAAATCAATAGTAAAGTTCGTATAATTAGAACTAGTACAATAGGTGTATTTCAATAACAAAGTCATTCCAGGTAATGGATGACCACTTTAATACCCTGATCTGCATGAGAAGTATGACGTCTCCTCTATTGAATAATTGAATACAATAACCAATAATAAAGCAAAAAGTTGATTGTGTAAATAAAACATTAACTCCAATTCTGACTTCTATAATTTATGCTCTCCATGTATATATGCCCCAGAAAGCCATGTTGAAAAGCTCAAATTTTGTACTGTTTTGTTCTAATGTTTTTGTAGTTTTTGTGTTTGTGTTTCTGGCGTGCTTTGATAAAAAATAAACTAAGGTCAAGTATTTATATATTGTATTTTCAGAGGTAGGGATGTTTCGAGTGATGATACAGATACCACCACAAAGCAAGAGACTAGTCGTTTTTCAAACGTGATTCACAATATCAAAGTTCAATCCATCCATTTATCAATTGTGATCCCATGATCATGCTGAGAGAATATGGGGAGAGAGAAGAGAGAGTGGGGACCAGAGAGAGAAAGAGGAGAGAGCGAGGAGGACCCAGAGAGAGAAAGAGGACAGAGAATGGGGGACCCAGAGACAGAGAGATGAGAGAGAGTGGGGGCACTAGAGAGAGATAGGAGAGGGAGAGTGGGGGACCTAGAGAGACATAAATGAGAGAGAGAGTGGGGGACCTAGAGAGACAGAGAGAGATGGGAGAGAGAGAGTGGGGGGACCTAGAGAGACAGAGAAAAATGAGAGAGAGTGGGGGACCGAGAGAGAGAGTGTGGATCCAGAAGGGGGGGGGGGGAAGGAGAGTGGGGACCTAGAGAGATAGGGTGGATCCAGAAGGGGAGAAAGGAGAGAGAGTGGGGACCGAGAGAGAGGGAGGGGGTGGTCCAGAGGGGAGAAAGGGGAGAGAGTGGGGGACCTAGAGAGAGAGGGTGGAGCCAGAGGTAGGAAGAGAAAAGAGAGAGTGGGGATCCAGAGAGAGAGAGAGAGGAGAGAGAGAGAGGTAGAGAGAGGAGAGGAGAGAGAGAGGTTGTGAAGGAGAGAGAAGACAAAGACAGAGAGAGAGAGGAGAGAGAGAGAGGTAGAGAGAGGATAGGAGAGAGAGAGGTTGTGAAGGAGAGAGAAGACAAAGACAGAGAGAGAGAGAGGAGAGAGAGAAGAGAAAGAGGACAGGGAGGGGGAACAGACAGGGGCGAAGAGAGGAGAGCGAGAGGGGACAGGGGGGGAAGAGGAGAGAGAGGGCACAAAGGGTGGGTAGAGAGAGAGGACAGAGAGAGGGGCGGAGAGAGAGAAGAGAGAGAGGAGAGTGAGAGAGAGAAGAGAGAGAAACACAGAAGAGAGCTGCTTGGACTCGAGTCACGAGATCACAACAAAGAGAGAAAGTATTCCTTTCTCAAACGTGTTTCACATGATCATTAGAGACAGAGAGAGAAACTAGTCCGTTCACAAACGCGATTGACTAGGTCATAAGAGAGAGACTTGTCCTTTCCCAAACGTAATTTACAAGGTCATAAGAGAAAGAGAGAGAGAGAGTGAGAGAGAGAGAGACTAGCCCTTTCCCAAACGTGATTCACAAGGTCATAGAGAGAGAGAGAGAGTAGCCCTTTCCCAAACGTAATTCACAAGGTCATAAGAGAGAGAGAGAGAGAGAGAGAGAGAGAGAGAGAGAGAGAGAGAGAGAGAGAGGGAGAGAGGGGGAGAGAGGGAGAGAGAGAGAGAGAGAGAGAGAGAGAGAGAGAGAGAGAGAGAGAGAGAGAGAGAGAGAGAGAGAGAGAGAGGGAGAGAGGGAGCGGGAGAGGGAAAGAGAGAGAGTGAGGGAGGGAGCGGGAGCGGGAAAAAGAGAGGGAGGGAGGGAGAGAGAGAGAGAAAGGGAGAGAGAGAGAGAGAGAGAGAGAGAGAGAGAGAGAGAGAGAGAGAGAGAGAGAGAGAGAGAGAGAGAGAGAGAGAGAGAGAGAGAGAGAGGGAGAGGGAGAGAGAGAGAGAGAGAGAGAGAGAGAGAGAGAGAGAGAGAGAGAGAGAGAGAGAGAGAGAGAGAGAGAGAGAGAGAGAGAGAGAGAGAGAGAGAGAGAGAGAGAGAGAGAGAGAGAGAGAGAGAGAGAGAGAGAGAGAGAGAGAGAGAGAGAGAGAGAGAGAGAGAGAGAGAGAGAGAGAGAGAGAGAGAGAGAGAGAGATCCTTTCCCAAACGTGATTCACAAGGAGTCAAGGAAAGGGACATAGGAGAGAGAGAGACTAGTAGTCCTTTCTCAAACGTAAATTCACAAAATCATAAGAGAGAGAAAGATAGACTGGTCGGTGCCCGACGTGATTCACGTGATCATAAAGACAATTGGGCCTCTTTCTCGACGGGCCTAAAAGCAGCGAATATGGGCCGGGCCGTCCATTCAAATAAAATCAATGGGCCAACTGTCAGCCCACAAACTGAAGAGTGAGGCAGTCGGCCAATAAGAGCTAGGGGTACTTCCATGGCGAATCCTCGAGCGAGAGCAGTTGTTAGTTGTCACCCTCACAGCGAATTGGCGAGGAGAAGTTCGCGCAGGATGGAAGTGGACTACAGGAACAAGCACATCCTCGCTCCCATGGTCCGTGTGGTGAGTAATCGATCCCTTTCGAACTCTGTTTGAGTTTTGTTTGATTCGGAAGATCGGCGAAATTTGGGGTTTTTTTTGTCGTTTTTTGTAGGGGACTCTGCCGTTTAGGCTCTTGGCTGCGGATTATGGCGCGGATATTACCTATGGCGAGGAGATTATTGACCACAAGATGTTGAAATGTGTGCGCCGTGAGAACGGTAAGCTGGCCTCTCCCCGCCCATCCTCCTTTGCGTTTCTTATGTGTCACGTTGCTTGCTATTATGTTTTGCAATTTGAAAGGTCTTTGATGGTTCTCGATTGTTTCGCGTCGTTTTTATTATTTTCTTGCTTTATTTTTTACCACTTCAGCTTGGATAGTTGAGCTCAACAATGTAAAATCTGTAGGCGGAATTTTTTGTTGAAAACGTTTTACGAACAATGATAGCGTAAATGGTTTAAATATTCTCAAATGCGGCAGTGCTCATAGTATTCCGACACAATACCTGTCTTCTCTTGTTTCTCTGTTCACCCGTCGTCAAATTTGATCGATTCTATTTCACTAAGATATGCTGGTCGCCAAATTAATACCCCATGCTCATTAATGAATATAAAGGAAATAAAATATGCATTACACACGTCTAAACTCAGAGAACTTGTGAATCGAATGTATATTTGTGCCGAGGCCGTCATGCACATTAGTTTTTCAATATCTAAAGTCTGGTCTATGCTTTTAAATTGTTTTAGGGACTGAGTGAAATTGGTGTATTCTCCTATTTTATGCCCCATTCTCGTTTTGGTGCATTTAAGTTCTGTTGTTCCACGACAGACATGCGACACTGAGTTGGCACACAAGTCTGGGAAACGCTTTTACGATCTTGATAAAATGATTTCAATGGAAACATGGGCATAAGGATTCTCGTTGACAAGTTATATATTAGGAGGAAGGTAGCATGCGGGATAGTATCATTGGTATCTGAGCCATGTTCTTGGCAGAGATGAGGCAGGTAGAAATGAAAAGCATTCTAGAGGAATTTTGGGAGTTCCTGGAAGAATTGAAAGACATGTTGAAGCAGATTCAAAGTGTCCAACTGTTCACCCACTCGACACTTCAAAATTCAGAGATCCCACAGCATTTGATTCAAACCACATAATTGAGCTAAGACATTCCTAGAAACATGTTGGTGACATCAAATTCAGAGGTAAGAAAAGACTGGACGTGGTTACCGCTTGGGTGCAAAATTTGTACCCTTCCATACATACCATTCCATGTAGACGAATGCCCATTTTCTGTCATGACCTCAATAATAGCTGTCTTATCAATTTCGAATTTGAGGTCACCAACATGATAGAAATTTTGCACACCATTCCATTTAGAAGAATGCCCATTTTTTATCATGACCTCAAAAATGGCTGTGTTATCAATTTCGAAGTGCATCCTGAACCCCTACTTAAACTCTCGTCAGTTACCTTTAAGCTTAATTATTAAACCTTCTAGAGAATACCCATCTATTTTAAACTGAATGGGTCCTTCTATTTCTTACAGCTTCTCTATCAGTCCTTTCCCAAATGTGCTGATGCATTGTTATTGGGCTTCATGGTTTCTTAATCTGCTTTACCCTGTTAGGTCAGGTCCATCTGCTATGGCCCGCATCGGCTCATTTGGCCTCCCATGTATTAATAGGCCTATGGCATTCTTGGTGGCGCTAATTTACCCCTTTAATGTGGACCTTTGTAGAGCCTAATCTCCTTCATTGGTGAGGCCGCCAAGTACTGTTCCAGCCCTTTTTGGCTCTAAAGGTAAAACTGATAGAGACGTTGATGTAGGTCTTTCTCAAATAAGGTAGTTTATGAAGAAAAGAAGAATAATAGATGGATAGAGAGAGAAAAGAGAACATTTCAGATAGATAGGGGTGATACAGCCAGATTAACACCTGTACCAAAGGGAGTATCTCTTGTAATGGCAGCCCTCTTTTAGGGATCATCTCCCTTACTGTCGGTTGTCTCCTCTGTGTTTCTGCTCCCTTTCATCTTCTCCCTTTCTTGCCAAATTGACCCCAACTGTCATGCTTTGTGTGACAAACATGTAGGAGGAACCTGTCCGCATGTGAGTTGCTGGCCTTACTGGCCAGCCATGGAGCTCACCAGGACTCCGAGACAAACCTTCCCAAAAGATACTTGAGGAGGCCACATGTCATGATTTTTGGGCCTTATGGAGGGCGGATTACAAATTCTACAAATATGGGGGAAATAACCCTCAACAAGTATTAGGCTACTATTACCTTATTGGCGGGGAGCCGACTGGACAGCTGATCCGATGAGCTCTCTGGCAAGGTCACGTCTGTGTTATTCTCCTATTGTTCCTCTATCGTTCTTCTAAACTAAGTCACTTTTCAATTGTTGGAATTCGTCTCTGGGCATAGACTCAGGCCTACTGGAATTTCTTTGTGCTAACTGAAGAATTTTTTTCTCTCTCCGTTCGTCACTATTTGATTGGATTTTTAGGGAGATTCGTATCAGGCTCCCTCCAACTACAAAAGTTCCCTCCATAAATTTATGGATATCAGCTCACAAACAATATTTTAGTTAGGTTTAGCAGCTGATGTTATTATTAGCGGCTGCTCTTGAGACTCTTTAGGGTTTGGAATAAAAATAGCCTTTCTTATCTTGAATTAGGGTCTAAAATTAATACCAGTTACAAAGTTTGGGTGCATTATGGGTCAGTGATAATGGGCCAGAATAGGTGACAAAAGAAAGGAAACAACATTGAACCAGCTTGGGCCGGTTCACTAACGACCAATACTGGGTTACGACGACAGAGAGGGTACACTGTAGAAGCCTATGTCTAACACTTGAGGTGATCTGGTCTTCATCAGAGCTTTTCTTGGTAAATGACTTATTCACATTTCATCGTATATCTTTTTTTGAAGAAAGATTTCATCATACATTCTAACTCATACTACTCAACTGATCTTCACAATTGCATTAGTCACTTCTAACTCATACTACTCAACTGATCTTCACAATTGCATTAGTCACTTCTAACTCATACTACTCAACTGATCTTCACAATTGCATTAGTCACTTCTCTTGCATTGAGCTGTTCAATAAATACATTTCAAATCTTTGCTATGTGAATTCACTTTGGCTTTTTTGCTGGTGAAAAACGACTGTGAACTTGTGTTTTGACTCTGGAATTATGTTGTAATTAATATCACATTTTCTCGAAATAATATTTTTTCTGCTGGTTGAAATCAGTCACAGTCATTGAGTCTGATACGACCTGTGTTCATACCTTGGGGAAAGAGGAAGGGAGAGGGAGACGGGAGACGAGGGATGAGTATCGCAGAGTCGTTGTCATTGTAGAGAACGCTTTTTTTTTTTGAAGAATTTGTAGAGAGAGCTATGATGGAGTGGACATTGCCTTTAGAGAAGAGGTGCTGGCAGGATGGACGTTGCTGGAGGAGACTAGGTGGAGTAGACGTTGCCTAGAGAGAAGAGATGCTACCAGGATGGACTTTGCCCTGAGAAGGGATGCGGAAAGATGGACTTTGCCGAGGGGGAGAACTACTTCACGTCAATACTTCGAAGTTTTTCCTGCCCGCCTGTATGGAGAGTTTCACTATTTAAAGGGAAATGACCAAAATACACCTCTTGGGTAAATGATGGACATCCCAATGGAGAAAATGATTAAATTTACTTACAATTGGGGTTTGTATCAGAGTCTTGCTTGTCACCTTTGCATGTTATCATCTCTAAGTGTATTGTGAGCATGAGCATTATTCCGTTCCATCATAACAGTCCAGCCACATAACTCATTCTTCATTGTCTAACCAGACCTTCTTGGAACCACCGATTTTGTTGAGAAGGGGACGAATGATGTCGTTTTCAGGACTTGCCCTGAGGAAAAGAGCAGAGTAGTCTTTCAGATGGGCACATCTAATGCTGTGAGAGCTCTCACTGTTGCTCAAATGCTGTGAGTGTAACGATCTTTCAGTTTTCCTATATAGTTTATTTATATCTTTATCTGATTATCCAATTGATGTTTTGATTCTTCAGGCATGAGGATGTTATGGCCATAGATATCAACATGGGTTGCCCAAGATCCTTCTCTCTGAGCGGAGGAATGGGTGCGGCATTGTTGACTAAACCAGAACTCATTCATGATGTAGTGATCATGCTCCAACAGTTTAATCGTTTCCATTTGAACAATCTTCTTTAAGCTTCTTTGACACCTCCCGTGCAGATTTTGACCACCCTTAGGAGGAACCTTGACCTTCCAGTGACCTGTAAGATTAGACTTCTTGAGAACACTCAAGAGACTGTCGAACTTGCTCGTCGGATTGAGAAGACCGGTGTCTCTGCTCTGGCTGTTCATGGGAGGTGTGCCTCTTTCTTTAAAAAACAATCATGTCAATAGGGCTTGGTGATGTTATCAACAGTCATCATCTTTCTCACTCTTTCCAGCTCTGTCTCTCCAGCTATCTCCCCTGCTCTCTCCCCCACTCTGTATCTCTCGTGCTGTCTCTCCCACTTTCTCTCTCGCCAGTTGTCTCACTCCTGCTTTCTCTTTCTCTCTCCTGCTCTCTCTCTCTCTCTACAGATGTCTCACTCCTGCTTTCTCTTTCTCTCTCCTGCTCTCTTTCTCTCTCTCTCTACGGATGTCTCACTCCTGCTTTCTCTTTCTCTCTCCTGCTCTCTCTCTCTCTAGAGATGTCTCACTCATGCTTTCTCTTTCTCTCTCCAGCTCTCTCTCTCTCTCTCTCTCTCTTTCTCATTCCATCCCTTTTGCTTATCTCTTGCTGCTGCAGCCACCATTGCTGTCACTGCCGCCGTGGCCATTCTCTCTCTCTCCAAACGGTACAACTTTTAAAAAATATTCTAATACTTGTCATTGGGGTCATCCAAATGATCACATCACAAATCCTAGGGTCCCCTTCATCCAAGATGTCAAGTCCACCGGTGAACTCATCACATCATCTCTTCGCCACCCAATGATTAAAAGTGTCAACCCTTATGCCGTTGTCAATGATTCTGGTGCCCCTGACGCGACGTACGATGATTGCGGAACCCTAGATGACAATGATTAGTCAACATCGTCCTTGTCATTTGCCTGCAATTAGGATGATGTTGATCATGAAAACTTTCATCATCATCATTGTCATATGCCTGCAGCTAGAGAGGACAATGGCAACTCATCATCGTTATTATCGAGGTTTCTGCAGATGAGTTTGGTTGACGAATTCAACATTGTCATTTAACCCTTCATGGATTCTTAAATTTATTTTCTCCGTAGAAAAGTTGCAGATAGACCCCGATATCCTGCCCAGTGGAGCGAAATTGCAGCTGTTGCTGATGCATTATCCATTCCAGTTATCGCCAATGGTGATGTGTTTGAGTATGAGGACTTTGGAAGGATCAAACAGGCTACAGGTGCTGATCTTTTCTTCTTTCTCTACTGAGAATGTGCTCAACTGCTGTCCTACCACAGTCAAACTTTTGAAAATTACATACTCAAAATTTAATATCGGTTTGTCTACTGCTGAGAGAGATGCCTTTCCGTTGTTCCAGGGGCAGCGTCGGTCATGGTGGCAAGGGGAGCGATGTGGAACGCCTCGGTTTTCAGCGCCGCAGGCAAGTCCTCTTGGGAGCAAGTCAAAAGAGAGTATGTTAGGAAGGTTAGTGGCGGATGAAGAGGTTCATCCAATATTGACCAGTTTTCTCGTTAACCTATTTTCTTTGCTGGTGCAGTGCATATTATGGGACAATGACATAAAGAGCTCTAAGCACACATTGAAGGAGATGATCGTCCACCATTCTTGCTTTGAGTTTCCGGAGGGCAGGGCCGTAATTAAGTGTTCTTCCAATGCCGATCTCGCGTAATCTCCTTCATTCCTTTCTCTCCTTACTCCCTGCTTCCACATGCTCTGCTAGGGTTTGCAATCAATCATATTTTGCATTGGATCAGTCAGATCGGTCTATTGTGTTTTGATGCATCATTGATTGATGGATGATGAAACTCGATGAAACTCGATGGATCAATCAGACAGGTCTGTTCAATCATCATCCATCTTAAAAATCACCTTCCTCATGATTGATTATGATCCATTGTGTGTTTTTGCAATAGATCATTCAGCCAAAAAAAACTGCATATTAGAAACTGCTTTTATGGGATTTATTGGGCCTGCCACCTGACAGTACCTAATCTGCCCATTCATTCTGCTCACTTATTAGGCCCATTAGATAGAACTGGTAACAGGGATAGGAGGAGAACAACAGATTGGACATGACTGAATGACGGCCTGCTCCGTCATCAGTTCAGAGGATTTGGTGTAGTCTTCTTTGTCATCCGTCCACATTTCATCAACATCACCGTTCGGTCGTCAATCCCATTCAGTCATTGGATTCAATGATAGAAATGACTGATGGCCACCTGCTTAGAAATCGGTTCAGAGTATTTGCTGTCGTCTCGACTTTCATCATCGTCACCATTCAAATATCAGTCCCATTCAGTCATTAGATTGGATGATACAAATGATTGAATGGCTGCCATCTCAGCCTTCGGCTCAGATGATTTGGTATTGTCTTGACATTCATCGTTCACATTCAATCGTAAGTCCCATTCAGTTATTAGATTGGATGATAGAAATGATTGAATGGCCGCCATCTCAGCTTTATCCTCAGATGATTTGTTGTCGTCTCGACATTCATCGTCAACATTTTATCATCAGTCCCATTCATTGGCTTGGATGATGTTAGAAATGATTTAATGGCCGTCTTCTCAGTGATCAGCTCCAATGATTTGCTGTCATCTCGACTTTCATCCGTCCACATTTCATCATCGTCACCATTCAATCATCAGTTCCATTCAGTCATTAGATTGGATGATACAAATGATTGGATGGCCGCCATCTCAGCCTTCTGCTCAGATGATTTGTTGTTGTCTCGACATTCATCGTCTACATTTTATCATCAGTCCCATTCATCGGCTTGGATGATGATAGAAAGATTCATCGGCTCCGACGTTTTGTTGTCTCGACTTTCATCCGTCTACATTTCATCATTGTCACCTTTCAATCATCAGTCCCATTCAGTTATTAGATTGGATGATACAAATGATTGAATGGCCGCCATCTCAGCCTTCATCTCAGATGATTTATTGTGGTCTTGACATTCATCGTCTACATTTTATCATCAGACCCATTCATCGGCTTGGACGATGATAGAAAGATTCATCGGCTCCGACGGTTTGTTGTTGTCTCGACTTTCATCCGTCCATATTTTTATTGTCACCATTCAGTCATCAGTCCCTTCCATCTCAATCCGTCATCTGGGCCGGATGACGGTCATTGATGACGTAATTGACTTTGTACATATAGTTGAGGGACACAGACGGGACGATTTTTTCGTCTCGGGACGAAAATATCGTCCTGTCCGAGGATACGGACGAATTTCGGGATGAAAATTTGTCGCGAGGACTACCGGACGGGACAGTTTTTGTCCCGTGGGACAAAAAAACCGTCCGTCCGGAGGTCTTGGACGATGGACGGACGGATGTGGACGAAAAACTGCCGGATTCACATCCGACTCTTGAGATCTCGCCACGTGGCCTTGATATGACAATTTGCATCAATGTCCCTGTATTTTTTCGCGCGCGCAAACGGATGCCGCCCAGAATTAATTGATACATATGTCCATTTGTATTCTCTCTCCTCCATATTTCCCCTAAAAAACATAGAAAAATCTGTATTAATATATTAAAAATATAAAATGGGTTTTTTTCGTCCGGGACGAAAATTCGTCCTGGGAGGGCTGGACGGGACAAAAAACTGCCCCGGTATGATTGGACGGGATGGTTTTTATAGTTGGACGAAAAACTGTCTCGTCCTTCGTCCCTGAACTTACTCTGGATGTCGGACAGGATGAAATTCGTTCTTTCCCATCCCTCGTCCACTTCCGGGACGATCCGGAACTATATTTGTACATACACCGTTGGGACGTACGACGGATGACGACACAGTAGGGCCTTGGGGTACATATATTTTTTCATATAAAGTGAACTTTAATGCTCTCTCTCTACTTGCAGGCGATTATACGGCGAAGAAGAGTACTACAAAACGGTCACCGAATATCGCCGGGAAACAACCAGATAGCTCTTCCCCGCATTGTAAGAGAGGTCTCCAGACTCATGGGCTACTTCTCTCTCTACATTTATCTATCTCTCTCTCTAGAAATCTCCCTAGGGCCCTGTGTATCCATCTTTCTGACAGGATACTTCCATGTGGGCACTGCCTTCAATTCAATCATGCTCGCCAAGCTCTCATTTATTATTTTTGCCCCATGGCCATTAAATATGCGAGCCATCACATGCACCGTTTCGAGACCCACAGCGCCAGAGGCTGATGCATATGACGCGCAGCATGTTTTAGAGAGAGAGATAGCTGGAGAGAGAAACGTTCAGCGCCGTTTCGAGACCCGCCAGGGCATCCTTCTGATGCATGTCAACACATCATAATGTAGAGAGAGAGATGGGTGGATGCAGAAATGGGTTGTAAGAGCGATGGTCTGCACAGATTATAATCTAGAGAGAGAGAAGGGTGGATACAGATATGGCTTGTTAGGGGAATGGTATGCACCGATCATAATCTAGAGATGTAGAGAGATGGGTGGATACAGGTATGGCTTGTTAGGGGAATGGTATGCACAGATTATAAACTAGAGAGAGAGATGGGTGGACACAGATATGGCTTGTTTGGGGAATGGTATGCACAGATTATAATCTAGTGAGAGAAATGGGTGGATACAGATATGGCTTGTTAGGGGAATGGTATGTACAGATTATAATCTAGAGAGAGACATGGTTGGATACGGATATGGGTGGTCAGAGAAACGGTCAGCTCACTTCATAATTTGGAGAGAGAGATGGGTGGATACAGATATGGATAGTTCGAGAAAGGTTCAGCGCAATGGTAACTCATAGTCTAGAGAGAGACATGGTTGGATACAGATGGGTGTTTAGAGAAACGGTTAGCACAATAATACTTTATAGTCTAGAGAGAGACATGCTTGGATAGTAGATGGGTGGTTAGAGAAATGGTCTGCACAATGACACTTTATGATCTAGAGAGAGAGATGGGGGGATTCATATATGGGTGGCTAGAGAAACGGTCTAGAGGGAGATGGGTGAATATCGATATGGGTGATTAGTGAAATGACCCACACCGTATCGAGAACCCCAATAGCAGATGCTGATTGAATGACGCGTTCTTTTGTCGAGTTACATATGGGTAATATAGTTTAGAGAGAGAGAGATACATGTCTAGAGAGAGAAATACTTTGCAGCGAACTGAGACTCGAGACCCACAAGAGAAGATAAAAACGAATAAGAGAAGATACAAACATATGCGTATTATAATCTAGAAAGAGAGAGAGAGACTACAATAAATATGAGACTCACTCCAGTAATAGTCTAGAGAGAGAGAGAGAGTTTGCACCATATCGAGACCCGCAAGGGCAGATACTGTTACAATGACACGCCCCAGTGTCGGGTCCGACATCACACCGGCAGCACAATCTAGAGAGAGAGATAAGCGGGAGGAGAGAGAGATGGGTTATCTTGGAGGGGGGGGGTTTACCACATCTTACGCATTTCACCCAAGCCAATATAGTTAATGGATTTCACTATAATGACACGCCCCAGTGTCGGATCCGACATGACACGGCAGCACAATCTAGAGAGAGAGATAAGCGGGAGGAGAGAGAGATGGGTTATCTCGGGTGGGAGGGGTGGGTTTACCACGGCTTACGGATTTCACCCAAACCAATATAGTTTATAGATTTCATTACAATGACACGCCCCAGTGTCGGGTCCGACATCACACGGGCAGCACAATCTAGAGAGAGAGATAAGCGGGAGGAGAGAGAGATGGGTTTTCTGGGGGGTTTACCACGGGTTACGGATTTCACCCAAGGCAATATAGTTTACGGATTTCATTACAATGACACGCCCCAGTGTCGGGTCCGACATCACAGGGGCAGCACAATCTACAGAGAGAGATAAAGGGGGAGGAGAGAGAGACGGGCTATCTTATGGGGGGGGGGGGGGTTAACCAGGGCTTACGGATTTCACCCAGGCCAATATAGTTTATAGATTTCCGCAGAGACAGGGGCAGGGGGAACAGCAGCTTAGACAGGAGCAGCTCTCCTTCTTCCTCGAGCTCTGGCACCGCCTCTGCCGCCGCCTGCGACTGGCTCATAATAATAAGAGCAGACGGTGTTCAGGTGGCAGTATCACCTGCACTAGCTGACATCTGACACTTGCTAGTATATAACACTGTCCAGTCTTCATCTCTCTCTCTACTCTCTACTCTCTACTCTCTGCCCATCTCTCTCTCTACCCGTCTCTGGCAGAAGATTCCGCAGCTCTCTATTGACTGGCCCCTCTCTGCACGGAAACTTTTAAAATACAGGATAAGTACTCTCCAGTCTCCACTATATAATATATGCGGAGGGCTTCTTCGCTTATCTCCTACTCTTCTTCTAAGTGGGTCGGCTTTCTGCGTAGAGAGTAGAGAATAGAGAGTAGAGAGATGATGGGCCCGTTCACGGTGAGTCAGTGGCAGGAGTTGGAGAACCAGGCGCTTATTTTCAAGTACATGGCGGCCGGCGCTGCCATCCCCGCCGAGCTTATCCTCCCTCTCCGGCGGAGCTTCTTCCTTGAACCTCCCCCTCCTTCTCAGATCTTCCCCCACCACCCCTCAAGTAAGCTCACTTCTTCTTGCTTCTCCTGACCTCTATTCAATCAGCTTCTGTGTTTTCTTCCTTCTTCTTCCTGATTCTTCTAGCTTTTTCTAAGCTTCTTTTAATGCAGATTCTCTATTTTTTTCCTGGTTTTTCTAGCTTCTTCTTGCTCTCTGTAGCTTCATTTTCTGCGGCTCCTTCTAAGTTCTTGGTTACTTCAGGTTTTTCTAAATTCTTTTAGTTTATTCAAACTTTCTCAAGCTTCTTCTTACTCTCTGTAGCTTCTTTCTCTGCGGCTCCTTTCTCCAGGTTCTTCTAACTTCTTTTAGTTTTATTCTAACTTTCTCTGGCTTGTTCTTACTCTCTGTAGCTTCTTTTTCAGCGGTTCCTTCTGAGCTCTAGGTTTCTCCAGCTTCTTCAGACTTCTTCTAGTTCATTCTAACTTTCTCTGGCTTCTTCTTGCTCTCTGTAGCTTCTTTTTCTGCGGCTCCTTTCTCCAGCTTCTTCAAACTTCTTCTAGTTTATTCCAATTTTCTCTGGCTTCTTCTTGCTCTTTGTAGCTTCTTTTTCTGTGGCTCCTTCTAAGTTCTAGGTTTCTGCAGCTTCTTCAAACTTCTTCTAGTTTATTCTAACTTTCTCTCGCTTCTTCTTACTCTCTGTAGCTTCTTTTTCTGCGGTCCCTCTAACTTCTACGTTTCTCCACCTTCTTCTATCTTCATCTAGTTTATTCTAACTTTCTCTAGCTTCTTCTTACTCTCCGTAGCTTCTTTTTCTGCGGCTTTGTTTAAGTTCTAGGTTTCTCCAGCGTCTTCAAACTTCTTCTAGTTTATTCCAACTTTCTCTGGCTTCGTCTTATGGAGTTTCTTATAACTTGTTGCTTTCTCTCAGCTTCTTCTGCAGCTTCATCTTTCTTGTCTCTGTCTCTTAAGTTCTCCTTCTACAGTTTCTTCTAACTTTTTGCTTTCTCGAGGTTCTTCATTTGCAGATTCTTCGAACTTCTAACTTTGGACTTTCTCGAGCTCCTTCATTTACAGATTCTTTGAACTTCTAACTTTGTACTTTCTCTAGCTTCTTCATTTATTGATTCTTCGAACTTCTAACTAAATCTTGCGTCTTCTAACATCTTCTAGCGTCTTAGAACTGACTCTTTCTTCTACTTCCTCCACATTCATCTAATTTATATAGCTTCTTAACTTATTGCATACTCTTCTTCTTCTTCTCGCAAACTGTGGTCTCTACTTCTCCTTATTCTTCTACACCATCTTCTGGTTTATTCACCATACAGATTTCTCTAGCTTCATCTTTACTTTCTTTGTCTCCCTTATCTTTCCGCCAAGTAACTCTATTTTCATAGTTTTCCTCTTCTTCTTCTTCTTCAGCTCCCCTCTTATATATCTTCATCATTCTTGTTCTTCCCATGGGTCTAAAATCCAACTAGTGCCTTGACAGTGCTGGGACATGCTCTGGTTTCTACTTCTTCATTCTCTTCTACGCCATCTTCTGCTTTATTCTCCTTCCAGCTTTCTCTAGCTTCTTCTTTACTTTCTTTATCTCCCTTATCTTTCTGCAAAGTAACTCTATTTTCATCTTTTTCCTCACTTTCTTCCGCTCCCCTCTCGTATTTCTTCGTCATGCTTGTTTTTCTCATGTGTCTTAAAACCAACATGTCACTTGGCAGTGCCGGGACATGCTCTGCTTTCTACTTCTTCACTCACCATCTCCTTCTTTGTCTCCCTTATCTTTCTGCCAAGTAACTCTATTTAAATCTTTTTCCTTTGCTTCTTCTTCTATGTCTAAAAACCAACATGTCTCTTGGCAGTGCTGGGATGGGGTTGCTTTCAGATGGGCCTGGGGAGGAAGACGGAGGACCCAGAGCCAGGTAGATGCCGCAGGACTGACGGCAAGAAATGGCGCTGTTCCAAAGAAGCTTTCCCAGAGTCTAAGTACTGCGAGAGACATATGCACAGAGGCAAAAACCGTTCAAGAAAGCCCGCGGACACCGTCGCCGTGGCGAAAACATCTCCTCCTCCTCTTCAAGCTTTTAAGGACGAGAGCATACGAGGCGGCCCGTGGAGGTTCACTCCCTTGGGCACTAGCTCTCTTGGCGGCGAAGACGTCGCCAAGGAGGAGAAGAGAAAGCACTGCTTCGTTCTAGGCGCAGATCTCAAAGAGGAGAGATTTCCCATGGCTGCCGTCTCGCATTCTCGCGGCAGTCTCCCTTTCTCTCTCTAACCCTCCTCTTTTTCTCTCTCTTTGACCCCCCTCTGAAGCTGAGATAGAGATAGAGATAGAGATGGAGAGAGTTGTTCGCCGTTCAGGCTTTATTTTCTCTTCGGTTGGCTGCGGGTGGTCTTCTGGGTGGTGTGAACTTTCCTCCACCGTTCTTCTGCCAACTTTGAAATCCAAGTTTTCTGGCTCAGCATTCAAAGGACTTTCTCTCTCTAACTATCATGTTCTGTCTCCTTTGATCCCCCATTGAGACTGCATCCCGAGCCATGTACTGTTCTTTCCTGCTTGGGCTTCACGAGATAGATAGATAGATACATTGGGAGATAGCTAAATATATGCATAGAGAGGAGATATGTACAAATGGGTAGATACATAGAGACATCAAAATAGAGAGAGACATAGATACATGGAGAGATAATTACAAATAGATACGTTGGGAGATAGATAGATAGATGGAGAGATTGAGGCAGAAAGATACAGATAGATTCTTAGAGTGATAGGTACAGAGAGATCGAGAGAGATGGATAAAATACATGGAGAGGTGTACAAAGAGATAGATAGATATGCATTGAGATAGAGAGATTGAAGCAGGGAGATACAGATAGATTCTTAGAGAAATAGGTACAGAGAGATAGGGAGAGATGGATAGATACATGGAGAGAGGTACAAAGAGATAGATAGATAGATTGGGAGATAGATAGATAGAGAGATTGAGGCAGAAAGATACAGATAGATTCTTAGAGAGATAGGTACAGAGAGATGGAGTGAGATGGATAGATACATGGAGAGAGGTACAAAGGGATATTACATAGATATATACATTGGGAGATAGATAGATAGAGAGATTGAGGGAGGAAAATACAGAGAGATTCTTAGAGAGATAGGTACATAGAGATAGAAAGAGAAGGATAGATACATGGAGAGAGGTGCACAGAGATAGACATATAGATAGATAGATAGGTACGCAGCGAGCTAGAGAGATAGATTGAGGCAGGGAGATGTATAGATTCTTCGAGAGATAGGTACAGAGAGATAGAGATAGATGGATAGATAGATACATGGAGAGATAGATACAGAGTAAGAGAGAGATAAAAAGAGAGAAATAGAAAGAGATCGATAGATAGAGGGATGTATAGAGAGAGAGGTAGAGATAAATAGATAGATGAAGAGAGAAAGACAAAGCTGTTCGGCTCTCAGTCTTACTTTCCTCTTCAGTTCGCTGCGGGTGGTCTTCTGGGTCGAGTGAACTTTCTTCTCTGTTCGTAATCTAAAGTATGTAGCAGTCAGCGAGTACGTGAGATTCGTTTTGGGAAACTTGGACCGTCTACTACACTGAAACTCCTTTGCAACTCTCTCTCTCTCTCTCTCTCTAGATTCTGATGCGGACATGGAGATGAATCTCCGAAGGGAGCTGTCGAAACCCAGAAGCTCTGACTGCGTTCTGTCTTCCCTATGATGGTGCTGTACTTATGAAGCATCTCGACTCCGGACCCTTAGAGAGAGAAAGAGACAACACATCTTTACTCTTCTCCCCACGCCGTAGCTCGTCTCGAGGTATCTCTCGGCCTGAATGAATTGGTCTTAACGTAAGTAATACTGAAACAATGTTAAAGATGATCGTGGGTGGTTCATGAATATGATATATAGTTGTGGAACGGAAATGGGCTGTACGCTGGTATATACTGTATATCCTGTACAAGCCCTGTCAGAAGTATACTGTATATTCAGCGATTTTTGACTGTAGGAGACGCGGAATCAGTTTGTGCATCCTCCTTTCGGTCATATGGTGGGTCGGCTGGCATCTAAAACTAAATCAGTTCTATGTAAAGGCAGAAACTAACTGCCCTGACAAGAGACTGATGTTTGAGGAAGGACACAAGTGACACAGTAATGCTCATTCTCTTCGGTTGAACAATCGGTATCCAAAGGTTTTGAGAGGACCATTTCGATCTTTTGAAGTTTTTGCTTAATTGGAATTACAAAATTGTGTCCAATAGGTGACATTATCTTAGAGCAACAGGATGTATTCAGTGAATTATTATTAGAAATTGCTCAATGAGCATCTCTACTTTGCCAAATTAGTATTTCCTGAAAGTAATGTCTTAAATTTACATTATGGATTCAGTATGATATTCTTTGAATGATCACTATTCTACACTAAACACTATAATTTTTTTTTTCAAAGCACCTGCTCCTACTTTCAGTCTGCGTCTCGCATTTCTTCTTTCAAAGAAGCCGCACAATCCTGAATCATCAGACCCCCTTTAAACCTCCCCATTCTAGATGTCACTTACTTAAATCTTGATCCCAACTCGACTTGACCAGACACCAAGGCATAGTCTTATCATACGATGGATACTTTTCAAAGGGATGTTTGAAAACTAGGAGCATAAGATACAACCGTAACTCATAAGATGCTTCCAGAAGATACATGTTGGAATGTTTTGCACTCCACTTTATCCTTAGGTTGATATAGTTTTATGAATGTGTGTTTTTAGGGATATATTCTTTCTATAAATTTAATTTTCTTAGGGTAAGTGCATAACCAATAATTCTTAGTACATTTAAAACTGGCTCATATGATGATTAAAAATTGTTTGATAAAGCTCCAAACTTCATACCCATTTTATTATACTCAAGATGATAAGAAAATAAAAAATTTAGAGATTAAGTTTGGATACTTTGGTGTTAAATTGAATATATAATGGTTGAAAAAATCTAGAAATAGCTTCAAACATGTATGCATAACAGAGATGATCGATGATTACAAAGGAGTACTTCACTCCCTAAATAATCTGCGGACAGCTAAATTTCAAATTTACCCATTCTGACCAAAAGTGTGTATATATATTGTGATTCATATGAAGCATTCAATCATCCAATCATAAATCAAGTAAAATAATGTCAAAAAAATTTTATAGATAAAAAGGAAAATAGAGAAGAAATCTTTTGGTCTCCATGCCCTTAATATGTATCATACAATTATCTTTAGAGGATTGCACGACTAGTAAAAAAAATGTTGGATATAGCATAATAAGAGATTATGAAAGATTTGAGAAATATTATCTAACTCATTTGATTGATACCATGTGTGAAACACAATAATGTTGTATATAATAAGTAGAGAGTTACAATGATAATTTCAAAGTATGGGCGTGGATTCATTGATATCATTCATGCAAATAAAAAATACATTTATTTTTCACATTAAATACACCGTTATAAGATATTATGAATAAATGGTAATGGATTGAACCACATGGAGGTGGGAATATATTTTACTTAATTAGTTTGATGTGAAAAATAAATGAACTTTCTCATAAGGAACAAAGCAAATTTGGAGGATTTTGTGGCATGGCTTCACAATTCATGCATTAGTTAACTGATAGCTGGCACACATATAGTTCTACAAATCGTTAATAAATTGCATAATACCTCCAGAAGTTGTAGCATGGATGGGCCCATGTGCCGTAATGTCTGGTTGGTTTTCATGAGAAAAATGACAATGTCGAGGGGACAGTGAACATATGTGCAACATGGGAGGGTGAGATTTTCAAACAATGACGCACAATGGAGATGGTGAATTATGGAAGTCGAGGATGGATGGTTCTAATTGGATATGTTTGAGGTAAGTAGTGGGGAATTAAATTATGTTTTATAGAGCTGATTTAGATTTTAAAAGGTAAAAAAAGGGAAGATGGAGTATAAGTTATGAAAGTGGATAGTGAGATGATGGAAGTTGTGAAGATAAATTATATCGATAGATTTTTTTAATCTATGTTATGTTTTTAGCTAAAAGATCTCCTTGTTCAGAAATCATGCCCAAGTGTATAAATATTTTCCTCCTCTCTCACACCCCATTATGAACCTGCTGTAGAACAGGATGGCTAGCAAAAAAAAGCAATTAGCAGGATCATTGTTGATAAGCTTGGTTTTGTTGGTTCTAGGGGTCTTGATCTAGATGAAAGCTTACAATGATTCATAACAGAATACCTAAAATGAATCCTAATGATATCAACAAAAACATAAAACAAACCACCTCAACATGGATCGTATCCATGACTCTTTCAATCCTCCTGCAAGTCATGCAAAGGTCCTCATGTGTGCCGCCTCTAAAAGTATCCACATGATCTTCAGCGTGTCAAATTTCCTCTTTTGCCTTGAGAAGCTATGTTCACCCTTTGTCATCATCGTTATGCCGTCCCGATAGCATAGAGAATGGAGAGGAGCTAATTGGAGAAAATAGAAGAAGGGTAAGGGCTCTGAATAATTTTGAACTAGGCGAACTTTGTTTAGGGCCACCCCTATTTACATGGATATTTTTGCTAAAACTCCCAAACTTTAAGTATATCTTCTGACATCCAAAATACCATTTATCTATGACTCTCTAGGCCCATGTATCAGTTTAGTAAACAACTCTAGTGGCCTAATAATCTTTATTGGCCTTCCAAATAAATTAACTATATCATCATAAAAATTAACTAATCTTGGATTGATTTTATCCAATCAATAGGTTGAGTTTCTCGCACGTGGGGTACCAAGCTACACCATGTGCTCTAGACGATATAAAGGACTGTGTATCAACGCACTCATGGAACTTTTCTATCATCGGCTAACATGTATGTATAGTCCCACATGCATTTGATGCTCTGAGGATGATTTAGGTTATGGTCAACTGTCAAACCTTAATTTGTCATCCGAGTTAGTACTGATGCATTTGGGAGTAATTGGTGAATATTCTACTTGTTATTATCATTAATATTGTCATCCCCTTTCTTCTTCACTCTTCTTCTTATATCTGACTAAAAAAAATTACATTTCTCTACCTACTTATCATAATATATCCCTTCTTTATGATACTATAAATGAATTTCATTATCCACTTGCTCACTATCTCTAACATCTACTCTTCTATGATATTTCACAACTCTTCTCCAACATTTGGAAAGGACTTCATCGCATCATTTTCTTTGACCTGACTCCTCTTATACCAAGGCTAGATGATCCCTTATTGACCACTCAATTGTTCTTGTGAACCTCTTGATGCACCCAAACTAAGATTGTTTAGAATCCCATGATTACGAACTCATAGGTCATAGTTATAGTACAATCTTCCATCCACAAGATGTCTTTGGTGTCTCAGATCTAAGGACCACTTACATAACCTTTACATGAATCAAAATGATTGAAAATTTGATATTATACCATTCAGGGATTCATATGGATCAGTTTAGTGAACTCTTTCTGCTAAAGAGTCCCCACTATCTTTTCTTTGTGTCTCCATACTAATGGCTACATGACCGATCCTACTCATCATATGAGTGAGGCTAGACATTGTTATTCTATTCCGATGCTTGGATTTCCTTCTTGAGTATCCTTCAAATAGGAATATTTAGAACACATGCTTAAAGACTACTGATCTTCATATCATGATCTCATCATAGTTCACTAAGTCAGATCACGTATTCATGGTCTTCATTATAAGCATCGTACATGCATTATAATGAACACATCATATTAATGAATAGTGAACCAGTTGTGGAATGAGTGATTGGCTTGCCGGTCACATATATTTTCATCATTTATATTGTTATCTTCTTCTGAATATCCATCCATATCAATATATCTAATACTATTCATTCATATCCATGAATCAAAAATCATATTCATATCATTCACCATCATCATCATCTTCTACCCTTGCTTATTCCTTGTATATAAACATTTCATTAAGTAATACATGTATATATCCTTATCACCTCCTCATCTCACCATATTACTTATCTCAGAATAATTAAAATTTAATTAATGACTTGAAAATTTTAAAGGTTTTTGTTGTATAATATCTGTTTCCAGTAGAGATATTTTGTTCTCAACACTATGAAATCATCTTATCTAGAGTCAACGTCTTATACATTTTTTTGATGAAATCCATTATCAGTAAAAAACTAAAACCAAAACTTTGAGCTTCTTATCTGTCCAACATCAAGTTGGCAAAATGTAGACTGGCATCTAGACATGGCTGTTCTGTTATGTTCATCTAAAACTAACAACAAATTCACACAAAAAATTTGCACACGGGTCAGTGAGATATTCTGTTCGAATTTGTTTTTGTTATGTTCGGAAAAACGAACAAAACAAAAAATTTGCGCAAATTTGCACAAAGAGAAACGAACGAACATGTCTACTGACATCCAATATCTGCCACAATAGTATCATTTGGACTGATATCTAACAATGATGTGAGGCCCTAGATAACTTGCAAAATAACTTTGAAAACTAATGCATATTACATAAATATATGCGTCCTAATGTCCATATTTGCATGTTATCATGGTTAAACGGGCCAAAATAGTCTTTACTATGCTTTTACAATTTTTCCATATTTTAAAATACTTTTTACTTAATTTTTTGACCTTAGTTCTTTGAGGAATTAATTTTTCCATGTCAGAAAGTAATTCTTAAGAAGTTATACAGGTAGTTACTAATTTTTATGGAATTTCCCATATTTTTAAAAGAATTTTATGATCAGTGTTTAGTTAAGAAAATATCTTTTAGAATTAAGGGAGCATATTTATGATTATTAAATGCATTTGACAAGTATTTTTTTAAGGGTTTTAAACTTACCACCACATGTTATATTTACGTTCCCAATCTCTCGACACTTACCACCATAGAATAACTATGGCATTTCGATTCACAATGCCATAATTATCCAATTAACTCTAGCTTTTTGTTCAGGTGGCGCCTACCTCAAGATTGACATTTATTTTTTTATAATAAATGCAATCATGATGCGAACATGGCCCAATGAAAAAAAATCCTTGCTGTTTTTAGCAATAAATGCATACAGTAGAATGATGATTTTTTATAGTGAATTTGGAAGTACCTTTTTGCATTAATTATGACACAATGCCGACGCGGATTGAAACATGTGGCGCACTCTCAGGCGTCCAACTGGTATATTTTCTTTATCATTTAACGGTCCATGATTGCGTTGCTTTTAGAGCTCAAGACAGGTGGCTACACATGATCCGATGGTGGAGAAAATGAGGAAATGTACTGGGGAATCAGAATGCATTTTTTATCCGAGTGGCGCTGCGTGGCAGATAAAAAATGCATCTAACCATTGAGATTAAACTATTTTAAAATCACGATATCTAGAGATCTAACAGTCAGATTGGGCCCAAATTTTTATCTCATGTTTGTCTTTTCACTCTCTTTGATCCATATGCTTGGATCATAAAACAAACACTGGGAAGATGGGGAACATATCGAGGAAGCTCTCCCCAACTTTGTTGGCCAGGAAGGACACATCAGCTACTTTTGATGTCAAATTTGCTTGATTCTTAAGTTGATATTATAAGTTTCTGAATGAAAAATTAGGTTTCTTGTTCTCTTGATTTGACTACGTACACGTTTAGGTAATAAATAAAGAATAGAGAGAGAGATAGAGAGAGAGTGGGTAGAGCCAACTTACATAGGCCCACTTTCGGCCTTATTTGTCTCTACCCCGCAAGCTGGAGCATACAAATCAAACATGCCCAGCTTGGTGTTGATCACGTCATAGGAGATGCCCAAGAAGCTCTTGGTGAAGACATCTGCAAGCTGCTGAGACGATGTGACAAATGAGGTTGATATGATCCATGCCATTACTTTGTCATGAATATAATGGCTGTCTCCTTCAATATGCTTGTTTCGCTCGTGGAACACTTCATTTTTAGCGATGAAGATAGCAGCTTGGTTCTCATAATACATCGGCCTAGGTGTTGGAACCTCTACGTCGAGCTCTTGGAATAGAAACTGAAGCCATACCATCTCTGGCGCTGTGGAGGCCATGGCGCGATACTTCAGACTCTGCACTGGAGTAGGCGACCTTCTTTTGCTTTCTAGAGCGCCATGTAACCAGATTACCACCAATGTATGTGCAATAGCCAATCGTGGACTTGCGATCCCCTGGGTCAGCTACATATGATGCATCTGAATAAACTTCGATGCAGAGGTGATGATGTCTTCGATAAAGAAGCCCTCGTCCAGGTGCACTCTTATGTAAGCAAGTACCCGTAAAGCTCTTGCCCAATGAACTTGATGTGGTTCCTGCATGAAATGGCTGAGAACACTAATCTCATATGCAATGTCGGGACGCGTCACTGTCAGATAGATGAGCTTTCCAATGAGTCGCCGACACTGGTCAACATGAGGTAGGAGTGGTGAAGACGTGGCCCACAATGAGGGATGTGCCTTGATTTGAGAGGATGCGGGATTGCACCTCAGAAGTCCCATCTCCTGAAGTATATCTAGAGCATATTTGCGCTGGGAGAGGGAGAGTTTATCGCCCTGACAAGCAAACTCAATGCCAAGAAAATACCGAGGAGTTCCCAAGTCACGAAGACTGAGGTGCTACTGGAGATAAGCCTTGGTGGTCTGAATGCCCGTTGTGTCATTAGTTGTAATAATCATATCATCCACATAGACGACATGAATGATAATACCTGTGTTTTGTGAGCATGGTGGGATCGGCCTGACACAGAATGAAACCAAAGATTTTGAGAAGACCCCGAATTTGGCAAACCATGCTCGAGGACTCTATTTGAGACCATAAATAGCTTTTCGTAAATGACACACCTTAGATGACTCACCCGGAGCAACATATCCCAGAGGTTGCTCCATGATCACATGATCCTCCAAATCACCATAGAGGAAAGCATTAGATACATCCAGCTGATGCATACTCCATGTCTGATTGACCATCAAAGAGAGGATCACACGAGTAGAATACAGATGGACCATCGGAGAGAAAGTCTATGTGTAGTCAATCCCATAGACCTGTGTGAAGCTGGGAGTGACCAACTGAGCTTTGTGTCTGGCAATGGACCCGTCGGGGTTGTGTTTCATTGTGAACACCCACTTGCAAGTGATGATATTGACATCTTGATGGTGAGGGACTAAGGTCCATGTGCCCCAAGAGACGAGTGCATGTACTTCAAGATCCATGATGGCTTTCCACACAGGTACATGTGCAGCTTCATCATACGTATTGGGCAATGACTCAGAGGCCACAACCAAGGCAAAGGTGCGAAAGGAAGCAGAAAGGTGATCATATGCAAGGAAATTAGATGCGGGGTGATGAGTGCACGCACATATACCTTTGCGCAGGGCAATGGGAAGGTGAAGGTCATCAGCAGGAGGAGATGGATCTAAGGCTGAAGAGACAGGCACTAGGGCTGGAGAGGCCATGGTCAAGTCACCATTGAAGGTTAGAGGATCTGCATCTGGCATGGTGAAGGGGGCTGGGGCGAGAATGAACGAGAAGAAGCCGATGAAGTATAATCTGGACAGATGAGAAGAGAAGGAGTATTCGTAACATCAAATAGAGGAGAGAAGCTCAGTGGAGATGTTACGCGAATACGAGGAGGAGCCATTTGTGGAGAAAATAAGGGAGACTCCTCATGGAATGTAACATCGGTTGAAATAACTGAGGTCCAGGTATCTATCTGGGAAGAAGACCCAATACCGATGAAAATCCCCTTTTTTGCACGAGGGGCAAGATTAGAGAGAAAGGGTGAGTGATCTTGGACGAAGGCAACACATCCAAACACTCGCGGAGGTAAAGGGAAAAGAGTGGAGGTAGGATGAAGACGACAAAGTGGAATGTCACCATTGAGTGTTGAAGAGGGAAGGCAATAGATGGAGTGCAGGAAGGACCCCAGACATCGAAGTGGACAAGATCAAATGGAGAGGAGGTAGGTGGTCTGTCACAACGTGGATAGGAAGAACGATGATGTTTCCCTAGTTGGCATGACTCGCACAAGAATTTAGTGAGAGAAGGAAATATTTTTTATAATTTTCCAAAGGATGGATGTCCCAAACGTTGATGCCACAAAAGAGAAGATAACTTGGAAGAAGGGGTAGACACAAGGGCCCGAGGGCTAGAGTGAATGTCATCGGTGACGAGCTCGTATGCAGATCCTCCACACATTCTCATGGCCCAATCCAATCCTCCGCCCGGTATGCAGATCCTGTAAAGTGCAATAGGTAGATTAAAATGTGATGAAGCATTGGGGGCACAGGTGATGGTGCTAAAGGAGAGAAGATTGGTCTCAAAACTGAGAACATGAAGTATGTGGGTAAGGGGTAGACTTGATGAGGCCAGGGTATCACCATGACCTTTGATCGGGCATGTCCCACCGTCAGCAATGGTGACAGAGGGAGAGAAAGAGGTAGGAGTATAGGAGGCAAGAATAGAGGATGTACCAGACATGTATTTTGAGGCCCCTGAGTCAATAATCCATGACGATGATGAAGATGCAAGAAAGGCGTGTGTACCTAAAGTGGAGGGGGCAAATGTCTCCGAGGGAAGAGAAGATTCGGAGAGTCCTCAATATTGTTGAACTACATCCATCTCGCCTGGTGTGTGTTACTTGAAAAGCAAGTGAGGGGAGGCTTGATGCTGGATGTGCGACTAGAGCGGTTGGAGTCTCCAATGTTGCATGAGCGGATTGAGGTCACCCAAATTGCTTCCAACACTTGTTGGAAGGATGATTTTGTTTGTCGCAATTAGAACATGGTGGAAAGGAGTTGCGTCCCTCTCCACGAGGTGGTCGACTGCCATCAGTCCTTGAAGTAGACAGTGTAGACACGACCATTGCATATGGAGCAGAAGAAGTTCTTGGCGAGACTCGTGGTGCTCCGGTAGACACTTGAAGTGCAGCCGAGAAGATCTCAGTGGTATCGGAGACGCGTTCTCCAGAGATAATAGTTCCTCTGATCTGTGAGGCGATAGATGGATTTAGTCCGCCACCATACGCACCTGCAATCAAATCCTGGCGATAACGCTTCAATGTTCATACGTCTGTCGTGATTAGCTGATAGCCAAATCCTGGATTATCGCCTGAATGCATCCGAAGGGGTATTGGAGTGTCGAATTGCCCTGCTTTAATGATATGCGTGCTTTGAGGATCTCCACTATGTGACCAAAGTTACTCCGATTTGCGTACATACTCTCCAGTGTCGCCCAAAGTCGTTTGGCGGGGTGGATTTGAGCAAGGGGTTCAGAGATTGGCTGCTCAATACTCTGGAATATCCACGATAAGATAACTGAATCCAGCTGCTTCCACGCTATGTGTTCTGGTGATGTCGGACTGGGAGGCTCCATCGTCAGGTGGTGACTCAAGTTGTGAGGCATCAAGAAATGCTCAAACCCTAACACCCATGACCCGTAGTTTTTGCCACTAAAGATGTACGCTGGTCGGGTAAGTTGCACCGTGATGGGGTGTCTCGAAGCAGCTTGTCCGAGTGGAAATAGTTCATGTCAAGGGAATTGAGTCGCTCAAGTTGTCTATGCTTCAAGGCAGAAAGCTGATAAGTTAGTTGGGCCACCTTAGAGCGACGTTAAGGGATGGTAGTGCCGAGAAGGTGATTGTTAAGCAGCACCAAGGAGGGCAACCCTGAGGAGATGGCGGCGTCGAGGAGAGAGTGACGGAAGCAAATTGCGTAATTAATTTTTAATTGTCGTTGTTATTAATTTGCCTTCAATCAAATAAATTTATAAAAATAGAAACTTACTCAAAGATGTATAAGTAGGAGTAAGGTCGTCTCCACAGGGACTGGCCTTTAGGTGTAGATTTGATAATTGAGTTATTAGTTAATAATATGTAATAATAATACTAAAGATAATATTAGTAAGAAGAGATATCTAGTTAATAGGTAGAGAGGATTATACTTTAATAAGATATGTATAAAAATGGAATATTAGTTATATGGATATATCTTTAATCGCTACTAAGAATAAGAAGGAATTAAGATGCTAGGTAGCTAGTGAAGAAATATGAAGTACTTAATAAGAGTAATTAGTAATAAGAGGGTAGAGGAAAGAAAAGAGTTATATAGATGGGTATATATATGCTGAGAGAGAACAGATGGGATAGAGAAGTATTTATATATTAATAAGACAGATGGGAAGATAATAAGTGAGTATCTAACTATAATATGATAAGTAAGAACTTCTGTGTGTAGAGAGATATAAGGAGGATGTAGAGGATAATAATAGAAGTGAAAAGGTTGTTTATGATTTCTATAGTTTTTTTTGACGGAATTTTTATAATTATTTTATGAAATACAGGTAGATTTAGTCGAACACCTGAGAGGTGTTTGACCAAATGCCCTAAGGAGGGATAGAAGAGAAGCTGTTTATATAAGATTTACTTAGTAGAAAGTTTTTTTATACGTTTTTATGGATTTTATAAAGGGAGGCGGGTATTTCTGTCGAACGCCCGCAAGGTGTTCGACAGAATGCTCAAAAGAAATCGAGATATATTATTGATGTTTTATAAGATTTAATGACATAGAACTTGGGTAAATCGAATATTGTTCATCGAACACACTAGGTGTTCGATGATATGCCCCTAAGAAATCACCGAATCAAAATGAATCGAAAACACAATTATATGATGAAAATTTGAATAAAATTTCCCGTTAAGCTCAAAACGGATATATGGGGATAATCTACGAAGCTCAAACCTCACTGAACACCCTGATTCAGAGAGCAGTCGTGGCGGTGCCGGTCGTCGCCGCCTAGCTCGATTTTCTGACTCTCCTCCTCCGTCCGGGTGCGATTCGATGAAGGTAGGACCTCCGAGATCTTCTCGAGAGTCCTCTGAGCCTTAGAGGTGTGTCACGGCACCTCGCCGGCTATTGGGTCACCTGTGAGAGCTCTCCGCCGTCCCTCTATTCTTGCAGCCAGAGATGGCGAAATTGGGGCTCTCAGCCCCTTTCTAACGGCTTGGGAGGGAGCCTCGACGCCGTCTGATGGAAGGAGGCTGCTCTGGGGGGTCCTCTCGGGCCGTTGGATCGCCAAGCGGTCCCCCCCATCGGCCGAGAATCGCCTCCGGCCGGCGGAGTCTACGGCCAGGGGCTAAATTGGACGGAAATGCCCTCGCAGCCGTGGACCCCTGTATGATGTACCCCAATCTTCGCCATGTCAGCACTCCATCACCGTCCACGTGAGCAGTCCACGTTGCCTTTGCCGTCTACGATTCGTTCGCCATCAGGCCCCGCATCCTTGTCAGCTACCCTGACCAATCAAGGGCCTGCAAAATGTAAAATGAAAATGTTATATAACAAGAGGCTGATCTCGTCGTCCGATCTTCCTTGAGAAGATCGGACGGCTGAGATCTAGACCTCTTATTTTAAAAAAGCCCGAAATGATACGGGCTTCAGGCCGGGTTAGCTCGAAGCCAGGAATCAATTTCTTCTTGTTTTCTTTAAGATCGTGGCCCGTCGGGCCGCGATCATGTTTTTACTTTGCAGCCCGGCCCACAGCGGTTTAGAGATTCGCAAACCCATATGGACAATTTTAAAAATTTACATTAGTATATTTTTATTGGAGCCAATTTACTACTCATATGATATCCATACCACTTAATGTGACTTCTTCGGGCTTGCGTTCGACATGGCCTTGGATCTGTTCTCTTTGGGCTCCTCGTCCATTGTCCTCGCCAGCGGCTGGACCGGCTTTCGACCTGGCTGCTGGTATGTGGCCTGATTCTTGGGTGTGCCTCCTTAGCCGGCCTGTACAAAACCCCATTTTTATCTTTATATATATATTTTTCTCTTTTTTTCAATAGTATTTCTCTATCACTTTATGCAGATTAAATAATGATTTTTAACTGCGATTTCGTAGACAAGATGCTAAATAGAACATGAGAAAATTAAATAGGTCTTAAATTTATATTTCAACTAAAAAATATTTAAATTGTATAATGTGCATAAAATTGATATTAAAATGCATCATTTTCATCATTTGTTCTATTTAGCGCCTAACATGCAATATTTCATAAAATAGGGTGAAATACACATGAATGGATCCCAAAATGCCTTTAAAATATGAATAATTACATGACTCATTTGGGACTTATCAGGGAGCAACACCTAAGATAGTGTTGCTTGGACGTTGCTGATTGGTACTCGGCGGGCAGCACTTGGAGTAAGTGAGACGCCAAGGAGAAGTGGCGTCGAGGGAGGACAACACCCGATGGACGGTGCTTAGCGGCACTTACGCGAGGGCATTGCCTAGGCGAGTGCGATGCTGAGAAGAGAATGAGCCTAGGTAGCGCCTGGGTGAGTTCGTGAGAGTCTAGGCGATGCCCGGGCGAGTCCTAGGCAAGGGCGGTGCCTTGGACAAGACTTGGGCGGCGCCCAGGCAAGTCTGGGTGAGCTTAGGCGGCGCCTGGGCAAGCCAAGGTGAGGGTGGTGCCTTAGGCAAGACTTGGATGGCGCCTGGGCGAGTTCGGGCGAGCCTAGGCAGCATCGGGGTGAGTCCTAGGTGAGGGCAGTGCCTTGGACAAGACTGATGTCGGACGGCGTCTAGGATGTCGTCCGGTCGACACCGAATATGATGGTTTGGTGTCGATAAATGATGATGGTATCGAACATCGACGGTGTTGTCGTCCGACGGATCAAAACCCTAACGGGTTGATGTAGCTACGATGCGCAAAATGAGTGCCCTACGTGTCGTACATGCAGGCTCTGACTCGAGGGAGGTGCCGAGCTCCAAGCTGGGATGAGGTCAGCATGTGACGACGACGGTGGCCTCGCGAACCTCGTCGGAGCGACGTAGGCGACTACGATAGAACGGACTCTGTCCGTTGGGCTCGCATGTAACGGACGATCTCGTCCGTACCGGTAAGACACTCACAGAGTCGTAGTTTTCTCTCAATTCTTTCCTCTCTCACCTACCTAGCCTGAGCGCGGTGGAATCAAGACGAAAGTATACTGCATAAGGTAAAATAACAAGCGGTGGGAAGAGGGTATACCTCGTCGTCGGGCGGATCATCGTGCAAGTTGTTCATCGATGCGGCGGTCAAAGTGAGTGCGATGGAGAGGAGCCGGAGAGCGGTCGGCGGAGAGTGAAGCAGGGACCAAGGAGGAAGGCGCGAGACGAAGCTTCAGCTCAAGAGGTGAGGGACCCAGTTAGCACGTCCCTATGGACCGATGCGGACGGGGCCCGATGGTGGCCGCGAGCGATGGAAGGTCTTAATGGTGGAACGCGGGCCAAGGCGAGGACATGGCGAGGCCACCGGCACGGGGAAAACTGGCGTTAATTTGACAGCATCAATCAGACCGTCGTCGGCAGGTCGGCATCTACGGATTGGAGTTGAGTTGTCCGTTGGTGGCTGAATGGCGCAGGCTGAGAGCAGCAGATCGCTGGCGAGGTTGATGGGCTTGGCTTGGCCAGGCTTTGGCGATTGCTAGTCGAACAGAGGCCCAGATTGAGCAATTTAACCTACCGTGATTGGGCAGGAGCCTTGCCCGATACAGGTTGGCCAGGTGAGAGCCTTGCACTTATGGGGGAGTTTGTCGTGGACTCACGAGAGTCGCCGGTCGTCTTGTGCAGATTCTGTAGCTCCAAGCAATATTCCCGCCCAATCCTTGGGCAACGGAAAGAAATCCTTCACCAGAGATGATTCACTGATCCAATGGACAAGAGAAAGAACGGAAATGTCGGGATCGGAGATCAATCGAGGAGAATTAGCTCGAATGCAGTGGTTCAGCAAGAATCAATGCCCCAAATCGTGCGATGGGCAATTCCTCCGTCTGATAGAGGACATTATGTCCGCCAGACTCAACCAATAGATGCACAGCGAATCGGTGGATGCAGTCGCGAATTAGCAGGTCTATGACCAGATTCAATCGGCCTCCTCGTGCAGTCGACGGTGAATGGAGGGGTGAGGGAGAACGGCGGCTGCGGCACCTTCACCAGCGTCGCCAAAGAAATCACCCCGATCCCTCTCACTTTCTTCTCCTTCCGCCCTCCTCTTCCCTTCTTCGCCCTCCCTTCTTCCTTTGCGGGAGGGGGAGACCTGTCTTTCCTTAAGCAAAATTCCAATTTCACAAAAAAAACAAGTCTGAGCACTTAGGGCGCCCCCCTCTTCCCTTGTAATGGGGAAGAGGTCAAATCGGCCCCCTAAGTGGGTCAACAAGCGGGAAAGTCTGATCCTTTAGGGGGCCGTTATAGAATGGGCCCCATTACAAAGACAAAGGGGAAAGTGAAAATACAAAAACAAAATGGAAAGGACTAGGGGCCCCTTCCTATAACGACGAAGACGGCCATATGTGACTCGTCGTGAATGCGACAAAAACAAAACGATGCGAAAGGGAAAACACAAAATCACAAGAAAAAGAAAGATGAAAACAAAAGTGATGATCGAGCGTCTTTCACCCAGTCTTTGACGTCGATGGCGAGCGGCGCGGATGACGTCGATGACGATCCTTGATGGCATGAGCCATCAAAGACCTGGGTGATGCATGGTTGGGGAATAATACTTGGGCGAGCCTGGGCGGCACCTAGGCAAGCATGGTCGGTGCCTAGGTGTGAAGTGGCTCCTGGGCGAGCCTGGGCAGTGCCTGGGCAAGCCTGGGAGAGGAACAACGCTTGGGCAAGGCTGGGAGGTGCCTCGGCAAGCCTGGGTGGCAAAGGATGGCAACGACGAGGAGATCGGACGGAGTCAAGGCCTGATCGGAGAAGAAGGGTGGTGGAGCATATCGGGCGGAGCCTGGGAGGGGTGAGTCGGGTCGGTGGAGGAGATCGACGCTGAGGAGATGGCGACATCGAGGAGTTCCGCCAAGAACAGCATCAAGAACAGAGTTCCGCCAAGGAGATCTGGTGATCTTGTTTTGTGGAAGAGATCAGCGCTGAGAAGAACCCGCTCTGATACCATGTGAATGAAAAATTAGGTTTCTTGTTCTCTTGATTTGACTACGTACACGTCGGGGGGAATAAATAGAGAATATATATATATATATATATATATATATATATATAGAGAGAGAGAGAGAGAGAGAGAGAGAGAGAGAGAGAGTGGGTAGAGCCCACTTATATAGGCTCACTTTAGGCCTTATTTGACAAAGTTTCTTCTTCACCTTTGAATGCTTTTTGGAATGTTTCCAAAACGCCATTGCATGGGTGAGATATGCATGCCCTTGGAGGTTTTTTGAATGGTGAAGAGCATTGCATATTGATTCTGGTTCAAGATTTGAGTACAAAAATATCTTCCTATTCTATTTCTCATCTCATCTGCTATCTTAGATTCGTAGATCCAATTTTAATTAGACCTAAAACTCATTTTCTCCAATTTTATTCACTTTCTCTCTCTAGGTTATTCTCTCTATTTTCTCTCTCTTGATTTGGAAATTAATTGTTGAAAAATTCAGTTCCATATTTACTCTATCTAATCCTCAAATTTCACAAGAAAACTCATCCATCTTGATTACCAATTGTAAATTATATTGTTTCGCTTAATATTTCTCAATTAAATACCATAAAAAATTCATACAATCCTATTGTTGCAGCAGGTTGATTTCAGTTTTGCTAAAAAATATGGGTTGTCAATTTCATTTCTGACTTTGACCAAAAATTAAACTTCAAATAAAAGAATATAAATAGATTCATGTCAATACAAAACAAAACAAAGTCATAAAGAGGAATTTCACTTAAGCACATCTTTGTTTTCTAAAACTTTAGTCAAAATAAAAACTGATAATTTCTTAGAAAGTTGCCTCCCTGTGGATCTACACCTTTCTCATCCTATTTTTTTTATATTTTGATAAATGGAAATATTACAAAATTTATCGTATAAGTCTAACTCTAATGACACGTTAAATTGGGATTTTAATTACACCACTTTTTGAGGCTTATCAGTCCCATATCAACTTCTATGAATATTGGATGTATATCAGATACCAGAAAAAGATCATGATTGGAAAACTATAGGCATCAGGTGAATTCCTGTCCTTTTATTATATATCCTTCTTAAGATATAGTAATTTTTATTTATATCGTTATAACCCTTTCAAATTTAACTAGAATATAGTTTTTCCAATGCCCGTTCTATTACTTTCTCAATAAATTACTATGAAATAACATATAGGTAATCATTTGGTTTTTCCTGTTAAATATACCTTCTAAATATGATATAATAACATATTAAGTTATAAAGTTAACCTATAACTCCTTTAATTTATAATTGAACTATTCTGATATTTTTAGAAACTATAAACATATAATATTTGACTATGTTTTATTCAAAGTAAGAATGACATGTCATTAAATATTTGCCTATTAAAATGATGAAACTTTATCTCACAAGAATGTTTTGAAACTCATTAAAAATCATATCCGTTGTTGGAGTTGTGATGATATGGAGTTATATACAAGGTCTCAAATGACTTTACAAAAGCTATATTTTATGAAAAAAGATTTTCCCCTTCTGAACTCTCAAACTTTACCCTTAGCAATTATTATGAACATCTTTAAAAATGGCATCCCTCAATAAAATTCTATGATTTTTCTGCTTCATCCTAAACAGAAAAATATTTTGAATTTGATGAACTCATAAATGTACTCATCTTTTGAATACTGTTGTTTATCAAGCGATTCTAATATATGGCTTCTAGACGTATCCTCATGATCTTGAAAGAATTCAGTCTCCTTTTAACTCCATCAAACATATGCTACCATAAAATGGAACCCATCACCATCTAGTCTCACTAGACGTAACACTTGGGAAGAATATGAGAAGAGAGGGCAGGAAACCCAAGAATGACTCACATGGGCATCAAAAGTAAGTGCCCTCATTTAATTATACTCCTTCATTAGGAAATTTCCATAAATTCCATCGATAGAGAAAACTCACAAAATTATGCACCCGTACATTATATCCACCAACATTTTAAAATCTTGTGTGTGTAACCCACTAGGCCTTTGTATCTTTCTATTTAATAATTCTAATGGCCTAATAACCTATATCTACAAAGCTTACTAATGAGCTACATTTACATATATACTAATTAATCAAGATTCTATGCAATGCAATTGATAGGTTCAGTTACCAGCCCATCGGAGCCTAATTACATCTTGTCCTCTGTCACATGGAAATGAGTATGTGAACTCTCTGATGGAACCTTTACCATCATTGGTTACCATGTATTTATAATCCTTCATCTGCATCAACTTCCAATAAATTAGGTTATGATTAATCATGAAACCCTACAAAATCATTTAGTTATAAATGATGGGATAAAAATCATTGGAGAATACCTATTAATGTGTAATTTAATTTCATTCTCTGGAGATAATATCCGCTTGTACTAAATTTATCTTGACCACAAAATGGCTTCCCTAGCTTTTGTTTTCATATTTGAGCTAAGATTGATTTGAATTTCATAGCTAGAGAATTTTAAATCATAGTAAGAAAACAAAACTGTCCGTTCGCAAGGTGCCTTTGATGTATCAGGTCGAAGGACTACTTACACAAGTGTGACATAAATCAACTTGATTGATGTTAGGTATAGTACCTTTCGAGGATTCATATGCATGGGGCTAGAAAATAATATTCTTTATAGATATTTCTCTGTCCATAAAGACAAGTAATCACATACTATTATTTCATCTAAACTCATTTAGTAATATCATGCATTCATGGATTTCATTTATAAGCACACATGCATTATATTGAATAATGAACAAGGTGTGGGATGTGTGATTAGCTTGGGCACAACATAAACATACAAAAATGTTATAGCCCCACACATATGAACCCTAGAAAGATATTATATCTGATATCAATCACGATGATTCATGTCACTCTTGTGTAAGAAGTCCTTAGACCTGAGACATCAAAGACACCTTGCGATCAAACGGTTCTTTTTTTACTATGACCTAAAAGTATTTAACCATGGGATTCAAATCAATCTTGGCTTGAATATGAAAAAAAATCCAGGGAAGTTGTTTTGTGATCAAGATAAATTCATGTGTATTGATACAAATTAATTTAATTTATTTATGAAATAAATTTTCTTATAAATAAATAGGAAATGCATTGAACATAGAAGTCCAAGAATATGTGCAATGATTAGTGAGTTATGATCAGATCACACTATCATGATCACTTATCTTTAAACATGTAACTGAAACATACCTATTTATAAGATACTTGAGAACGCCAATGAAATATTCAAATGGAACAACACTTTTTATTCATGCTCATATGGTAGAACATTTGACTTGTCCATGGGCATCCTATCAAATGCTGCCATCCAAATGTTTTGGTTTTATTTTACATGTCTGATTGGATTTTTATTTCTTCTGAAGCATGAATCAAGTTTCATATCATTGTTTATTCCATAACCTGAACATAATTACATAATGATTTTGAAAACTAAACTGCTTTTAAATGTAAACACTAGACTATAATTTTGTTTTAAAAATATTTACCACTTTTAGTAATCTTTTTATGATGCCCAATCTGGGTACTCATTGTTGTTCATTTTACATCAATCTAGTAGTGCTGATTTAACCATTTACTAAGTGAAAGCCAACATTATGGGTTGTCCCACATTGACATGCCAAAATAAAAGATAAATCATGTTAGTTGTGTATGTTTTAAATATTATTAAATAAAAAGTTAATTTATTTTGAAAATTAAAATTTTAAAAATAATAATGTAATATTTTTATGCCATATTGCTAATTTTAATACTTACGATATATGTATTACGATTGAGAAATTTTTTTAAAAATATATGTTTTAATTATTATAGATTATTTGATTTATGCTCTGTCTTTAGATTTCTTAATAAACATTAAAACACTTCTCACTAGTACATAAAATTAAATTTTGTAAAAAATATGACAGCATGTGCAGGTTTTGGAGAAATATAGTAGAGTCGTCAGTTTTTGAAGCATAGTATGTTGGGGAAAACAGTGGAAGACAGAAGGATATTTGATAGTTGAAATTTCAAGAATAGGAATGTTAATATGATAGATGAGATAATAATCTTTTATATGAATTTCAAATTAGATATTATTTATTCATCATTCAAGTAATGGTAACAATATTACAAAGTACTATGGAAACATTTTAGTATCACAATACATATTCTTCTCCATTCTCTTATTCTCAGAAGTGTAATATTCATCTTTATCACTTATAAGTAGAATCAAAGCTTCATATATTTATTATTGTTTATTTTCATATTGTGTCCCAAATTGGGTTTTGGAATACCCATATTCGTTTCTAATTAGTTCAAAATAATGTAAAAAAAAGTGTTTCACAAAATATCTACAGTTAGTTTCCTTTGTGAACTTATAAGGCGCAATCAAAATTGTGTAAATAATGTAACATTCCTGATGCAACATGACGGACGAGGTCGGCGAGTCATGCCATGTCATAGAGGAGCAATCACTAAATGCGATATTATGGAAGTGAAATGATGTGTATGATTGAACCAATTGTCCAATGATCTGAGGTGTAACCAATTGTCGACACGAGAGGGATGGTATCATGATCAAGCTCCCAATGACCCGCGAGTTAAGTTCAAACAATCCAATGAAACAGAGAACAAATTTCAGCCGTATTCGTCCACAATATCACCGGGAGCGACACCAGTCCAACAGCGATTAAAATAAATAATCCTATCACGTAGTCGGTGGCTATCTCTAAATTCGTATAAAATCACTCGAGGCAGAGGAACATTCACAATGGGCACTGAATAAAGATAATTAATGCTGTAAATTAATTGGGGAGAGGAGAGAATGGGACATGTCAAATCTGATGCTCCAGTCGACGAGAATGGCGCGACAACGATGTTCTACAAGGCTGGAGTCGCGAGCTGGCCGGGCGTGTTTGACTACTTCTGATAACACAACTGCAACATGGAGAAGGCTGAGGACTGTAAATCTGGATACTCGGTCATGCTGACCGTCTTGGGACAGACATGGTAAGATTCAATGCCCCGGGCACAAACTTAAACTTCGAGGGTGAACAGCTTCGTCACAGATGAAGGTGCGGTGACGATCGGTTTGGATCGAGGCAGACTGGTCTGCGATCGACAACATGAGAAGATTCGTGGAACATGGCAAGCCTTCGCTAAAGAATGGAGCGAGTTGTTTCAGAGGCGAAGATGGATGAAAAGATACCTGAGGTGATCATTTCACCTCGCCGCTCCACATTCCCAAACGATATGGTGTGTGTATTGTCGGAAAAATTCCGCAGCAGTAAGCGGTAGTGAGAACTGGTCGAAATGTGCGACACCGCTAGAGAATGATCACGTCGAGGAGAGTTCCCGAGTGATTGATCAGGGAGGGAACTATCGAGGAAGATTCACGGTGAAAATTCTGGGTCGACCGACATCAAGAAGGAGATGCTGAACCAGAGTGGTCGATCGTCGATGAAGGCAAGCCGGATTGACACGAGGTCGTCAGGGGAAGCACAAGCAGCCAGTTGACGGTCAAGGAACAAGAGGGAAAGAGTGGAATTGGTCCAAGTGAGACCGTAGAAAATCCCTGGGCGACAGCAACGCCCACTTGATGTTCGTGGAAGCCAGATTCGACAACTACACGTGGAATATCAGATGTTCGGGGGAACCATCACCATTGAATCTTCTTCAAAGCAACTGACATTTTGGTTTTGGAGAAGAATTACTGGAGCTTGGAGAAGCCAGCGATAAGGGCAGTAATCTTCAGCTGTTTTCCTTCCCAATCAGATCTCCGAGATACAACATGAAGATCAAAAAGGTCTTCAACACAAACAGCAACTCTCTCAAAGAACAAAATAACTGCCAACTCAACGAAACAGATCTGGATTTTTTTTCTTGAAATAAGACAACCCTGCCTTCCACGTTCACCCTTCCCTCTCTTCTTATAGAATAGGGGGGACAGTTATGGACGTCCTTGTGGGTCCTTTTAAGGGGGATGCTTATTGGGCTTCCCCCTAAAAGGGTCCTTTAGGGGGGTAAGAAGTCAAATGGACTCCCCCTAAAGGTACAAAGTGAATCAATAAGACATACACATAAACATCATTCATGGGGTGGACCAAACACATACAGGGGAGCCTCCCGAAAGGAGGATGGAAATATAACAGCAGAGACTATCGTAAAACAAGTGATTATTTAAGAAAGAACCACCGGAGAAGGAACCCGTCGTCAGACCTGATACCGGAAATGTGGATTCTTCACGTCAGCGCCAGATACACGACGTGGTTGGTGACAAGACTGAGTGTGCTCCTTCATATGGTCCTCCATCAATTGTTCCTATAGAATTAAGTTCATGATGGTGCTTGGATCATTAATAATAGTATTTTGGTGGTGTGTTGTAGGGCTCCATGAAATCCTCTTCTCCATTTTCTTTTGTTGGGCTCATACATTTGGGGTTTGTTATTAACTTTGGTTGAATCATTTTATTTATGGATTTTGTGAAAATTTATTCTCAAATTTTATTATCTCAGAAAATAGTGCGCCCTCATTTTAGGAGCAAAGGCTTTTTAAAACATAAGGTCACCTTACCCCAAAACTCAGTTTACTGTTTTAGAAATAATCCTTATTTTTCATATTTTTTTCATTTTAATACCTCCATCTTTCATCTATGATCCTTTAAGTTCATCTATTTTGTTGTGCATATATTATTCATGTCATAGTAATAGCATGTGTGTTTGAACATGTTACTGTCTCATGTTTATATATACTGCTTGATTCTCACTTTATAATCCATTAATATTTTAATATAACATAAATAAATATGATTCATGTCATTATAATAATAAATATAACCTTAAGGTAGGCTGATATCAGATAAATAAAATAATTGTAACTTTAATTATTTGAAATTTAATTTTTCTAGTCTAATCACATGATTAGTGCATATTTAGGGTTTGAATTCTTTCGTAGAAAAAATTAATCATTCATGTTAATATAATTAAATTATTAATAGCACCATCATATATCAACATAACATATGATTTATATGAGTTAAATATTTCTAGTTATCATGGTACCATTAATAATATTTTATTACCTTTTATCTAAAAGAATGAATTTATCGTTCTTTAAACAAAAGGCCTTGAAGGATTTTATATTATTGGGTTACACACTAGATTGTCCTTTTCCTTTTTTTCCACCTTTGATACTTTAGGTTCAGCTATGAAGTACCCATTTTTCGTATAGGGGTAACATGTCATAATGGTTTTGATGTCGGGCATCATCAATGTCATCATCTGACGGGTAACTTGCTAACAAAAATGCAACTACGTGAGTGCAAATGACCTAGGTGGAGTGTAGGTGCAGGTCCGATTTGTAGGAATTTGCTGAATTCTGAGCTCTGGGACCGGCGAACGGTGACGACGATGGTGACCTTCCGACCATCGTCGGAGAAACAATGGTGTCTACGGCGCCGAACAAAATAATTCCATAGGGGCTCGCACGTAATGGACGGGCTCGGCCCGTGCCTAGGGAAATAATCAATTCGTAGTTCTTGAAGTAATCTCTCACCTATTCTAACCCGAGCACGGTGGAGTGCAGCCAAAAGTATACTGTAAGACGTAATTTAACAAACGAGCAAGGGGACGGCGTACCTCTTCGGTGGTGGTGTTTGTTGTCGGCATCTTCGTCAATGCTAGGCCGGTGCGGGCATATACGATGAGAACCATACTGTAGCTAGATACGGCTGGGCTCGACTGGCGATGATGACGCGGTGCAGGAGCATAGCGACGGAGGTGGGAGGTGAAGATGGGAATAAGGTAACGTAGAAGGCGGCATCACAGTAGTGCGACCTGGAATAGCACAGTGGGCAACTCGGAACGTCTGTCTGCGCGTCAGTGGTTAATGCGGCAAGTGCGACTCGATTGCGCGGTCGGCACGACCTTTTAGTTGACGCATTTGCGCGACTGACTGCATGGCTGGACGCTCAGCGACATGCTCCGTGCGGCCACGATTGGCGTGGTAGCGCTATGGGCCACACGGCTATGTGACAAGGCCGTGCGATCGGTGTGGCAAATTGTGTTGCTCTGGGTTGCTTGATCGAATGATCGCTTGAGGCTTGAGGAGGGCAACGTGTCAATTGTTGGGTTCTAGGGGCCTTGACTTGGATGAATAAATCTAAAACGATGTGCAGCAGAAGTCTCTTTGCGAATCAAACGGCATCAACAAAAACATTGAAACGACGTAACTTGCACGAATATCATTTGTGATTTCTTCGATCCCGGAGCGAGACGAGTCGAGCTGCTCAAGTGTGCAGCCTCTAGATGTATCCACGCGGTCCTCGGCGCGTCGGATCTCCTCCTTCTTGTTGACGAGCCCCGTTATTTCTCCGTCGGCGTCGTTACATCGTCCTGATCACATCAGGGATGGAGAGGGGGTGTGGGGAGAGTGGAGAAGAAGGGGAAAGGCCCCTGAACAATTCTGGCCTGGGTGAATTTCATTCAGGGCCTTCCCCTATTTATACTAAGTGGGTATTTTTCATAAAAACCCTCAAAAGTTAAGTATATCTTCTGACGTCCAAAAGACCATTTGCGTGTGACCCTCTAGGCCCATGTATCAGTCCAGTTAATGACTCCAGCGGCCCAATAACCTTTATTGGCCTTCCAAATTAATTAACTATATAATCATATAGATTAATTAATGTCGGATTGATTTAACCCAATCGATAGGTCGAGTCTCTGACACGTGGGGTGCCAAGCTACACCTCGTGTTCTAGAAGATCCAAAGGAGTGTGTATCGACTCACTCATGGAACCTGTTCATCATCAGTTACCGTGTATGTATAATCCCTCATCCACTTGACGCTCCTTGGACGACTTAGGGTATGGTCAACTGTCAAACCCTAATCGGTCATCCGAGTTAGTACTGATGCATTCGGAAATCATCAGACTACTCTTCTCCGATATTTCACTGCCTTGGCCAAGGACTTCATTGCATCGTCTTCCTTGAGCTATCACCTCTTATACCGAGGGTGGACGATCCCATCTTGACCACTCAATCGCCTTCGTGTACTTCTTGATGCACCCGAACTAAGACCGTTTAGAATCCCATGATTAGAGACTCTTTAGCCATAACCAAAGTACAACCGTCCGTCCACAAGACGTCTTTGGTGTCTCAGGTCTAAGGAGCACTTACACAACCGTGATGTGAATCAACCTGATTGACAGTTCGGTATAATACCATTCAGGGATTCGTACGGATCAATTCAGTGAACTCTTTCCACTAAAGAGCACCCACTATCTATCCTTAGTGTCGCCACACTAATGGCTACGAGACCGGCCATACTCATCATATGAGTGAGGCTAGATAGTGCTATTCTATCCGGATACTTTGATGTCCTTCTCGCGTATCCTTTGAATAGGAATGTTTAGAACACATACTTAAAGACTAGTGATCTCCGTATTACGATCTCATCATAATTCACTAAGTCCGATCATGTATTCATGGACTTCATTATAAGCATCACACATGCAGTATAATGAATTTATTCTATTAATGAACATGGAACGAGATGTGGAATGTGTGATTGGCATTCCGGCCACATATATTTCCATCAGAGGGATGCAAGTAGAAGATCAACACAGAGCTCAGTTGAAGGCTTGACACCGTGCAGGGACACTCGAATGGCTGAAGGTGTCTTCTCCACTTGGAAATGGAGAAATCACGCGTGAATCTGAATTGTTGAGTGCGTTACAAGGAGCGTAGTTGATTGTCGTGCGTCCGTGGTCAGTCAAAGAAATGGTTCCTGTTAGGGCTGCATGAATGCAACCTACGTTTGCGCGACACTACGGTTCAGGCCTCGGAGAGTGGAACAATACAGGGTTCCATTGCTGGAGTGTTGAATGGCGAGAGTAGACGTTGACGGACTGGCGCAATGGGAAACACAGGTTCGAGAACGACTCCAACGGGTAAAAGAACCCATTAACATCCTGCTTTGCCCTTCCTTCTTCACTCTTCCTTCTACTCTTCCCTATCTCCTTCTTCTTCTTCTTCTCTTCTTCCTCCTCTTCCTTCTTCAAGCGTGAGATCTGATAACTAAAAAAAATAACTTCCACAAAACAGATCAGAACATGGTTGTGCTCCATCATGGCCTTATATAGGGCCATGATGGGCCCATTCCAAACATCTAGACAAAGGGTCCAACAAGGGACCCCCTTTTACAACACATAAACTAAACAAAGGGGAAATTTTAAATGGCTCGAAAATGAAAACGATAGATAAAGCACAATGAGTACGGTGAACTCATCATGATGAACACAAAACATAAATTTGATGAACAAAAATGGAGAATTAAAACTCGAGCACGTGTGTGGATGTGTTTTAACCGGGGTATTTAAATCCGGGCGTCTTCACGGACGCTTTGGTGTGCCAGTCGGGCTGGACACAGACCAGCGGTGATGCTGATGACGGCGAGGGCGGCTCCAATGACATAACCTTGGTGTCATCTAGGCGCGCTCCATCAGGTTTGAATGGAGAGTTACTTACCAGTATTAATCTATAATAGGGGAAACCTATTTATTTCAAGATAATATATTTTCCATGGTTAAATGATCCTATTTTTTCAAGGAAACCTATTTTTCTATCTCCTTGTTTGGGATGATAGGATATGCTTGTTCTCTTGAATCCATCTCCTTCGTCCTCTCCATGTTCATCTATGCTCAGACCCGATTAAAATAAATTAGGAAAACATTAAAAATCTATATATAATCGATCATAATATGATAATAATATAATTTACATATAACTTTCAGAATCATTATTGGCTATCCAAAGATAAAGGAGGTCTAATAGAGGAACTGATCCAATATAGATCAGGGTTTATGATCATCAATGACCAAAATTTAGATTATAAGAACATAAATTTATACTATATATTTTTTAATGAATATAGAAATGATTGTTTCTGCATATTGTAACAATATGTGTTAATCCTTTAAAAAGGCATCATACATTTTGATCTTATATCCTAATTATTGGAGATTTATTTAACTCTAAGTGTATCTTCTACAAACCTAGTTGAATTCATAGACTTCATATACTTATTTTATAACTTTATTTTGAGTTGTAATGATGTTAAGGACCTAGGTAGTCCGTTATAAATCAAGTACAAATGTAGAAGAAGGAGATAGGTGAATAAAGGTGCAAATGCTACGTCTGAATGTTTCTAGGAAGGAGCTGAGCCCAGAGAAAAATTTCGGGGAATTTCCAGTTAATTTTTACCTAAAAGATTTGCCATTTTCCCTCTTAAGTGGAGGCAATTAAATTCAACGCAAAGGAGGTTTGGTTTCTTAGATATATTGGAAGGAAAAACAACCATATTGTGGATATGTAAGTCTGGTGTATGAACCTATATTTATTCTGTTTCTCCTGAATTTAGATTTAGGTTTCAAAATTTTATGGATGATTGAAATAGGTATAAAAATATCTGAATTTTATTTTTCTTCTTAGGTTAAGAAAGTTTAAAAAATTTTCTTGGCGAATAATTTATGCTTAAGCTCCCATGTTATGAATCAAAATTAGGGTAAAATTTACGTTGTTGTGAATTTTAATTTAATCAATATTATTTATAGACCTTTATAAATGAAGACAGAATAGAAGCGATGGAATGAAACATGATGAAAGTAGGAATATAATAATGGAGAAAATGGGAGAAGTTAGTGATTTAATTTTTATTAAATAAATAGAGAGGGAATACTTTAAGAGATTGTGACGATGTAGGTAATATGTGAAGTGGATGGTAGAAGACGGTAGATAGGGATCGGTGATGGATATTTATAGATATGAGTGACAGATAATATCGATAGATGATCAGCCTAAATGTGTTGAAAAATGACAAAGGCACCTCCAAAACCTTAGATCCATATGTTTCGCTGATATCAAGGCATCGTCATGATGTAGATTAGCTTCCCCATTTCTCTGTTGATCTTCTCCAAGCACTAAAAACTCCAAGAACACCCTTGATGGACCTTCAAACTTCACTTTCTTTCAATCTGCCTCTCTAGGAGGAAGTGATCATAAAGATGTTTTTACAAAGATTGGGAGCCCAATTTATACATCCAACCATGGATGGATAGAGTATACAAATTCGAAGCTATCCTTAAAATTTCAGCTCAATTGAAGTTTTGGATCGGTAGACATGTAGCTTGGAAGTTGGACGATCCTCAGCCGTTGAGTTAATCTAAATGTTTTCTCTCCTCCTCACAGTCGATGTTGATGCGCCACATCTAGGGTTGCCATTATTAAATGCTTGAGATCTGATGCGATGAACGACTCAGATTTTTACACATCATTCCCAATCCATGGTTGTTGTGGAGCGAAGTGTCCTTGAAAGAAAAAGACAAGAGCGAATAATATAAATAAATAAAGGAAAACGCGTGAGACGTGGCAATGTGTCAGTGCTCCCTTCAACAACCAATAACAAGTTGGTACACACACGCCACACATATATGTAAGCGCCATGTGTACATGTGGTGCCTTGTGCCTTGTGACACACTGGTCAAGCCGTAACTTTTGACTGGTCAAAAGTGTTAAAAATCATTTTTTGAAATTCAAGCCTCAGCTTTTGCATCACGTTTATTACAAATAAACTTGTCTTTTTATTGGGCCACATCATCCTGTGCTTAAAAATCTAATAAAAGAAACTTTTAATCATTAAATGCCATTATGGCATCACTAATCGCGATGCCAAAACTATATGTAATCAATGATTGGCTGATGCCAATCATTAATGAAGATTAATGATTAAATAAAAGAGCCTAAAACTATTCCAAAAATCATATAAATTAAATATTTTCCAAGACATATAAATGCATTTGTATTTTGACTTAGAAAAAACATATATTTACAAATGTAATGTCAAAAACTTCAGTAAAATTATGTTTTTTCAGAATTTAATGTCCTAAAAATCATTAAAAGTACTTAAAATTCATAAAATTCAAAATATCAGTCTAAAAAAAAATCTAATCATTTAAGCTTGATAACCCATTTATATAATTGATTTAATGCAAATAAACATGTATGGTCAGATTAACCTACTAAAAATATGTGTTATCATCTTGCTTTTTGGATGCAAAGAATTTTGTTTGAACTGTGGATACAAACCCTAGTGTGACACTCTTTTTAAAAAGCATCATTACTTCATAAACCTTTAAAATATGAAGCCCACATACTCTTAATTACCTTTTTTTGGTTTTCAGTTCCTTTGTATCTCTCTTCCTTGAAACTTCATCAAATATTTATTTGAATCCAGCCTTTACTCATTTCTCCAAATTCCTTCCTGGCCATTTCAATCTCTTAGTCACCATCTTATTCTCTCTACTACAGACTCATCTCAATACTGTACGTAATCACTCAGTTTGGTCCAATCCTTTTCTTGACATATATCTTATACTAGAGTAATGAAGGTGAAAAAATATAAATTTATTGTTCTGCAAGATAAAAATGAAAATATTATAACTATTTTTGGACTAACCAGATATCATAAGAGACTATAAATATAATAAAAGGGAGAATATTATAGATTAGAATTATTGAAAAGTGTCAATTGAATGTGTTCTGATAGACATTTATTGGTTTTCGTATGGAGATATAGTAAACAATATGCATATATTAAGGATGATTGCATCGTGTATTGTCATAATCCAAACCCTTTTTTTTAATGCATATATCTTGGGAAAAAAATGTTGGGAATTTTTTAGGCTTCAATCAAGATGACCTGATCTCAGTTGTGTAGTCAAATATTAAATAAAAATTTGATCTGAAAACCAAAACATAGTAAAACTAAAAATATCACCTCTACATGGATTGAATCATTGATTTCTTAGTTCATTGAGTAAACATCTTCAAGCCGTTCAGATGTCAACCTTAGACATATCCACACAATCTTCAGTGTGTTAGATCTCCTCTTATTTCTATGAACGCTACTACTGGATATCTGATTTCCTGTCCATCTAGTCCTTATTCGAAGCAACACTAAGGGGAGAAGAAGATGAGAAAGGGGGGGCATTCAAACTAACTCACATGGGTATCAAATGAGGGTGAGCCTGTGTATTTATATTATTTAAAGAAATTCTCATAAAAGTTACTGTCCTCAAGAAATAATTTGTAAAGGGTATTAAACTTTGAGTATATCCTTCAACGTCCAAAAACCTTGGACATATGAGCCTCTAGGCCCTTTTATCAGTTTAGTTAATAACTTCAATGGCCCAATAATGATTAGTGGTTTGATCTTACTAAATAATGATAACACATATAGAATAATTAATCACAAATTGATTTAACTCAATCAAAAGGTTGATTCTTTAGCCAGTGGGGTGCCAAGCTATGCCTAATGCCATAGAGGATACAAAGGAGTATGCCAACTCTCTCATGGAAGCTTTAAGGTCATCAGTTACCGTGTATGTATAGTCCATCATCCGCATGAGACTCTCGAATGACTTATGGTACGGTTAATCATGAAACCCTAATCAGTCATTCTAGTTAGTACTAATGCTTGGTAAAATACTAGAAAATGCATAATTCCATTGACTCAGTCTCCTCAAGTACTGAGTGCAAACGATCCCATGTTGACCACACCTTCTTGGATTTGTTGTGTTTGAGCTTGGATGGTTTAGAATTCCTTGATTAGGGACTCATAAGTCATAATCAAGTTACAACTTTCTACCCATTAGGCATCTTTGGTGTCTTAGGTTTGAGGACCACTTACACAATCGTGACATGAGTCAACCTGATTGATGATATGTATAATACCATTCAAAGATTCACAGATCAATTCAATGAACTCTTTCTAAAAGAGTACCCACTATATGTTCTTATCGTCCCCACAAGAATACCAAGGGGATTGCCCATGCTCAGTGAGACTAGACAGTGCTATTCATCTGGATAATTCAATGTCCTTACTGAGTACCTTTTGTTTATGACATGTGTTTAAAAACCAGTGATCTCTGTATTATGATATCACCATAATTCTCTTAGTCATTGCATACATTCATGGACTTCCATTATAAGTATTGCATGTGTATTATAATGAATATTGAATGAGATGTCGAATGTTGTATTGGCTTGCATGCCACTTATATTTCCAAGAAATATTACATATTTAACAAAAAAATCATCTAGGTTTTGTCCCAACTTACCAATGGGAAATATTTAAAATTTCTTGAGTAAGTTAGATCATACCCTCCAATCTAGAATGCTTCCCCCTTGCCCCAAAAGATGATAGATTTAGAGTTCTGATATCATATATGGGTATTCCTTGCTTGGAACCCCTTGGGAGCTTAGGGAAGCTAGGGATGATTGAGGCATAACTATTTAAAAGGGGATACACTCTAGACTTGATCATTTCCTAAACTTAACCCAGATCATCCCTACAACTATATGACCTCTCCTCAGCCTGATAAAGCTCTAAAGCAAGGTTAGCTCTAAAAGTGCCCCTCAATTTTCTTGGGAGGCAGTGTTGGTGATCATTAAATAGTTAATAATGTATAGAATTGATTACAACTAATAGTTTCATGATACCTAACAATGTCATATTACTTAGTATTAAATAAATGTTTTTTTGTCAATATGTTCATTTTTTTGTTCAAATTGTTGAGATCCCTCTGAATGAACACTAAGCTTAAAATCATTAATTTTCATCATAAAATTCCCCAGCATCGTCTTAAAACACAAGAAAATCAAAAAGAGAATATAACTGTTAAGTCCGACCTGTGTAACATCGAAAAACCTATTTCGTAATGTCCTAACCAATCACACTATACAAAAATAACATCGGTATCTATAAAGCTCCAATGATATTTTTTTACCCAGCTTAACCAGTAATATGGCGGAATGTCTATCCTGGGCAGAGATGAGATCTTGAGACAGTCTTTCCAAGAGACCATCTGCTGACATCACCTTTCACGGGGGGAAAGGCTCAGGAGTCATCTACTGTCCACAGCTGTCGCCGTCAAATCCTTGGTACAATTTCCCTCAATTTCAGAAAAGAAAAAGTAGTCTGAACAAGATCGATATCCACAACGTGAAGAAGATCATTCCACTGTAACTAAGTTCATCGCTGGAGAAGGGATGGCGCCTACGAAGACGGTGAGGCGTTTGGAGGTGATCTCCCCCGTGCCGGCCGACATAGACATCGCCAACGCCGTAGAGCCGCTACCCATCTCAGAGATCGCCCTCTCGCTCGGCCTCAACCCCAGCCACTACGATCTCTACGGCAAATACAAGGCCAAGGTCCTCTACAAAAGCATATCCTATCTTGTCTAGAATTACCCATCTTATCCGTTGGTTTTCCCAGGTGCTGCTCTCTGCATTTGATGAACTCCAAGAATCAGTCGACGGGTACTACGTAGTCGTCGGTGGAATCACACCGACGCCGCTGGGAGAAGGGAAATCTACTACCACTGTTGGTCTCTGCCAAGCTCTTGGGGCCTTTCTAGACAAGAAGGTTTGTTAGCTCCGGCAATTCCACAAATTATCGATCTTTTTTAGAATGTCAAGAAGAATTCGATCGGTTCCCTTCTCACAATCCAAGATCTACTTGATCGAGGATCCATTCATCAAGATCTTGAGGGATACTCTTTTTCTAATCTTAGACCCAGTTTTGAAAATCGCTGAATTGGAACGTGGACAGGTTATAACATGTCTCCGTCAACCATCTCAAGGGCCAACCTTCGGGATCAAAGGCGGCGCCGCTGGGGGAGGCTACAGCCAAGTGATCCCCATGGACGAGTTCAACCTTCATCTCACCGGCGACATCCACGCCATTACCGCCGCCAATAACCTCCTCGCTGCGGCCATCGATACTCGAATCTTCCACGAAGCTTCCCAATCGGACAAGGCTCTTTTCAACCGGCTCTGCCCACCAAACAAGCAAGGAAAACGAAGATTCGCAGACGTTATGCGCCGCCGCCTGAAGAATCTCAACATAAACAAGACCGACCCAGATGATCTCACCCCGGATGAAATCAGAGCCTTCGCTCGGCTCGATATCGACCCAGATTCCGTCACTTGGAGGAGAGTGATGGACGTTAACGACCGTTTCCTGAGGAAGATAACCATCGGTCAGGGCCCAGAGGAGAAGGGGATGTTGAGAGAGACTGGTTTCGACATCTCTGTGGCCAGTGAAATCATGGCGGTTCTCGCTCTTACTACTTCTCTCTCTGACATGAGAGAGAGACTGGGGAGAATGGTGATAGGGAACAGCCGCGCAGGGAAGCCCATTACAGCTGATGATTTGGGCCTTGGAGGGGCTCTTACTGTCCTTATGAAGGACGCTATCAACCCTACACTCATGCAGACTTTAGAAGGGACGCCTGTTCTTGTTCACGCAGGCCCTTTTGCCAACATTGCCCATGGGAATTCTTCGGTGGTGGCGGACAAGATTGGGCTTAAGCTCGTTGGCCCGGGTGGGTTCGTCGTGACTGAGGCAGGGTTTGGAGCGGACATTGGCGCAGAGAAGTTTATGAATATCAAGTGTCGATACAGTGGCCTGTCGGCTCAGTGTGCGGTTATAGTGGCCACCGTTAGAGCTCTGAAGATGCATGGAGGAGGGCCGGAGGTGGTGGCGGGAAGGCCATTGGATCACGCTTATCTATCTGAAAACGTCGGTTTGGTGGAAGCCGGTTGCGTTAACTTGGTTAGACATATCTCTAATACCAAGGCTTATGGAGTTAACGTAGTGGTGGCGATTAATGCGTTTGCTTCGGATACTGAGGCGGAGCTGAACTTAGTAAGAAGTGTTTCGGTGGCCGCTGGCGCTTTTGATGCCGTCGTCTGTACCCACCATGCCTACGGAGGAAAGGGCGCGGTAAATACCACGGAACCCTCTATCTTTGATTTCATTTCGTTTTTTTGTGTAATCGGCATATGATTTCATTTGGTTACATGTAAATTATCATATTTTTCTGATCCTTTGCAGGTTGATCTGGGGATTGCGGTACAAAGGGCGTGCGAAAGCCACACTGGTCCCTTGAAGTTTCTGTATCCTCTCGACGTTGGTATCAAGGACAAGATTGAGGCCATCGCCAAGTCATATGGAGCTGCCGGCGTTGAGTATTCTGATCAGGTCTCTCTCTCTTTCTCTCTCCCTCTCTCTCTCTCTCTCACCCTCTCTCTCTCTCCCTCTCTCTCTCACCCTCTCTCTCTCTCCCTCTCTCTCTCACCCTCTCTCTCTCTCCCTCTCTCTCCTCTCTCTCTCTCTCTTCTTTCACTCCCTCTCTCACTCTCTCTCTCCCTCTCTCCCCTCTCTTTCTCCCTCTCTCTCCTCTCTCGCTCTCTTCTTTCACTCCCTCTCTCACTCTCTCCCTCTCTCTCCCTCTATCTCTCTCCCTTTCCCTCCCCTTCTCTCCTGTCTCTCTCTCCTCTCTCTCGTCTCTCTCTCTCTCTCTCCTCTCTCATATATATATATTTATATCCATATATTTCTACTGGGTTAATGTTGAGTTTTTGTCTCTGAAAGGCGGAGAAGCAGATCGACATGTACAGGACGCAGGGTTTCTCCGGGCTGCCAATATGCATGGCCAAGACGCAGTACTCCTTCTCTCATGTGCCTTCACAGAAAGGCGCTCCCTCGGGCTTCGTCCTCCCCATCCGAGACGTCAGAGCCAGCATCGGCGCCGGCTTCCTCTATCCTCTGGTCGGCACCATGAGCACGATGCCCGGCCTTCCCACCCGCCCCTGCTTCTTTGACATCGACGTTGATTTTTCCACCGGCAAGGTTCTTGGCCTCTCATAATCTCTGTACCCTTTTACTTTCTCTTTCTTTCCTGTCTTCTACCTCCAGAGATCACGGGTTGTTCTCTGCTCCCATAATAAGCCAGCTTCCGGATAGTGTTTGACCTAAAAATGAAATATGTCTCATGTTTTTCTTATCTGCCACATTGTGTCATATCGTAAACTTGAATGCCACATTGATCAAAAGATTGAGTGTCGTTAAGCTAAACAAATGTATGATAACTGACAGTCGACTAATTGGTGTACCTAAGATAAAAAAGCATAGCTCATCGTTGAAGCGAAAGATTAACTATTCGGCGCGTAATAAGAGACGAATAAAAAAGTATGAAAAATATGATTGTAGGGAAATAAGGATAATGCAAAGAGTTATTGCTGGTTTACACCTACGGAAAGACCTAAGGGGTGTGTGAATGAGGTTCTTAAAAAACCATCCACCACAAATTTTAATTTACAAACCAATGATCTGCGAACTATATATGTTATAATCTAAAGAACGGAGCTATAAGGTACGGATGGACACCAGTGTTAAAGTTTTCCCAATGCCCTCACAGTTACTTCGGTCTACCCATGTTTCCCACTCTGGGTTCACCACCTAGATAGTCTGGTTCGTCTGACCCTTCTAGCTTTTCGGGCTAGTATCTGTATGTCTATATCCGTTACCACCCACCTTATGTAGCATGCAATATTTGACTCTCCTGGAGAAGATATTCAAGATAGATTTAATCACATAATGGATGAAGTTTTTGATATCTTAAAAACTATTCTTGAAAATATATATCAAGATTAGTAAAATCTTCATCGTGCTGATAACTCTAGACAATCTGTTAATTTTTTTTGGTGAAAATCATTGTAATGGGAATGCTCAGGATCAAATTGATTTACGTATTTTAACCAGCTCTAGAGGTATACTTAGGGATGTTGAAAGGCATACTTTTTGTATGAAGTTAGATTATAATGTTTACATGCAGAACATAAAAGAATGTTGATTTTCTGGCTGAAGTAAAGAGATTATTTCATGATCTTAAGATCCCTGATTAAACCCAAGCTAAATTTTTGGCGTAAACGCTAAAGGGTTTTTCTTCTTCATGGTGTTAGAAATTCCAAATTTCCTGATCTATACTCTCCAAAAAATTGCTCTGTACTTGGATTAAGTTTAAAATACGTTGAAATATTTTATTGTTACTCCTGTAAATTGAAATGTTTGAGGTGTTTTTATGTTAGTAATATATTAAAGATTGCTATCAATTAAAGGTTCACCTTGATTTGAATATTTCTGAATTATATTATATATTTCATTATAAATATGTGATGAAATGGAAGATTGTGGAGATGCTTGATGTTTAATATTTTCACAAGTTAGATGTGCAACATAGTGAAAAACTACAAATAGGAAAACCAAAATTTCATGAGTCGCAATGTTCCCCAGTTAAGAAAACCGGTTGTGCAATGATATGCATCTCAGAATGCATGTGATTTATCAACTGAGTGCATACGTGGATTGTCAAATAATTTCAACGGATCTCCAAAGGGAAACCAAAGCAGACTAATAATCAAACAAGTATTACATATTTAATGAATAAAATAAATGTTATGTCCTAGGAGCAATATAGTCTATTCTTTTGATACTGTGATTCATCTGATGCAATCTCGTTTAGGGTGTCAAAAAATTAAAAAGGAGCATCATAGTGGAAATCCTAAGGCGTCAAATATAATCATCAAATATTACAGATGTAATGATGAAGGTCACAAATCAAATGCATGTCATATGCACAATATGTGAAATGTCATTGAACAGGAGGAGCATGCCCATGAATACATAAATGCCAAAAAGGAACAGGAGCATGTCATAACTTATGCTGCTGTTAAATCAGTGTCCTAGGTGCTTCATAATATTATACGTAACTCATAGCAACAAAAGAACATCCAAATCATCATTTACACTTACAGTTCAAGTGCACACTCTGAGGAAGGTATGCCACCCCCTTATTCATCGAAGTTGATAGAAAAATGGTTTTCATATAATTTTATAACCTGAAATCCAATCACACTCATATGTCTCATTTGAGTTCACTCAAAAGAATCTTGTTCATTAATATTCAGTTGTGATGTTTATAATGAAGAGCCTAAGAATCTATGCAATGATTAGTGAATTACGCTGAGACCATAATGTGATGTTCTCTCATTGTTAAACAGATTATAAACATTCATATTCATAGAATATCCAAAAAAGACATTAAAATATCCAAAAAAATAAAACTATCATATCCCACTTATATGATGAGTGTAGAATACCCTGAGTGAACCACCTTACCAAGAAGTTCCTCATTAAGAAATTAATGTAAGCTGTCCTCATTCATATTTTTCAGATGAAGTGGCTTGTTGAGTAAATAGATAATCATACATTAATACTAATACATGGAAATATTGGAGGCATGGGAGACCAGATGAAGTCGTGGGCTAGAAAATACAACTTCCCAGCGAGTTATGAATTCAAATAAATACTGATAAAGTGCTAATGTTCCACGTTTAAATCACAATAAATTAAAATGTTTTGAAAAATAAATATCAAATTTAGATATTTATACCTAATTTAAGTTTTATATTTATAAACCAATTTCCACCATTAATAATCGAATGTTTTATGTAAATTGTTATTGGAATTTAATAAGTTGTATATCATATTATTACTCTTAATTTTGAACAAAACTCATTAATTTTGTTCATTTCTTCAAATTTTGAATTTTATAAAATTATTGAATTATGCATCCTCTTTTTGAGCCTTTAACTGACCAATGGCTTATTAATTAGCCCATTGAAGGTAACACTTGATCTTCATGGGCTATGCAAGTCCTACATCATTGATGGATCATGAATAAATGTTGTGGGTGAACTCTAAATTTAAGAAATGATTTTCATCATACCCAAAGGGGAGGGAGTTCAAGAAGATATGGAGAAGGCATACAAAAAGAAAGATAGACACTCTGAATATATCCTCATATTTTGTATGGGAACTTCAAGGGAAATTATCATAAAAGCCATGTACTCTAGATATATAATTTGACATTGGATAAACCTTATGTATGTGATCCTTTTGATTCACGTAATAGTAAAGTTAATGAATCCACATTCTCAATCACAATTTATTGGCTAAAAAGTAGTTAGTTGTGTCCTACATATATATTAGTAATTCATGGAACAATTTAACTTGATTGATGGCTCGACACATACATATGAGGTGCCAAGCTAAACATCATTATCTTGAAGGCAGAAGGGCCATCAATTCCTTCACTGAACATTTATGTCAAAAATTATCATTTGGGTATTATCCCTCATTCATGTTAATCTCATAGATTTACTTAGGGTTTGGTCAAATGTCAAATCAAGATTGGTCATCTCATCTAGGACTGATGAATTGTGAAATATCATATAAATATTTCCACTACCAAGATCATCGATTTTATCGCATCTTCTTATTTGATTATTTCCTTTTATACCAAAGGTGGAAAATCTAATCCTGACAACTCAATATCTTTCCTTAACTTTTTCTACACCCAACCTAAGCCTATTTATAATCCCTTGATTAGGGTCTCATTGGTCGTATTTAAAAATATGTCTGACCATGAGGTGTTTGGTGTATAAGGACTGCTTACACAACTGTAACATGAATAGATAAGTTAAAAAGTAGGTATAATACAATCTATGGATTCATGCAGATCAATTTATTGAAATACTTTTCTAGGAAGAAAAATAATATCTCTCTCTTTAGTGTCTCAACACCTAATGTTTAAAAAAAAACACTCATGTGAGCAGGAACTTTTCATATGGTTGGTGCTATTTTATCCAGATATTTTAATGCCCTTTTTAAATATCCTAAAATAGGAATGCTTATGACTTTATTTTAAATATTCGAGATCACCTCCTTGTGATTATATCATAATTTACTACTCATTGAGCATATTCTTGGATCTTATTACATGCATAACAAATCTGTAATAGTGAATATATTTTTAGTAATGAATGCTCAACAAGATGTTGAATGTCAGACTATCTTGGAGGTCATAAATATATCCATCATCATATACCTAGAATTAACTCGTAGTGTTTTTTTTAAGGAATATTATTTAAGAATATAATAAATCACAACGGGACCTCATATAACTCCCATAATATGGAGTTTCATCTTAATTAGATATTCCTTTTCTGCATTATTTTTAAAAAACTAAACTTGATTAAATTTATCATATGGATAATAAATATATTTTGCTAAGATATTATACTCAAAGGGAGTCATGAAATTTTTGAAAACCTGATAAAGTTATCCATCTGGACACATAGAAATGGTAGTGATATAAATTTGGGATACATACATTTCAAAATTATAAATCTACAATATATTGTTTGAATGGTTTCCTACCCTAATAGTCTCACAATATACAAAATCTTCATCTGTAAACCACAAGCCAAAGTCTGTTATGATTTTATGATGTCCCTATATAAGACTAAAAATGATGAATCATATCATATCCCAACTAAAATAATAAATCTAAATGATTTGATCGATTGATTCAAATATATATTTTTTGGATCTTTAACCAAAAACATTTAATTTTCAATCAGATCAATTATTTCCATAGCATCTTGATAAATTTTGAAATATATACTTAACTCAGTTTTAGTTAAAAGCAGAGATAATTTCCATTTCCAATAATATCATTTTTAAAGAACATTACTATGTGTTTTTTTGAAATTAATACCTTAATATTGAATAAACGCTTTCTGATGCTTAAAAATCTGTATCTATTGATATTACATGTTGGATAGCTAATTTATTTTTTAAAAATTGACAGTACTACGTGTTCGCCTCTTATAAAAATGAAACACAGACAAAGAAGTTATTTCTACTCCAAATTTACATTTATCCTTTCATTTTTTACCCATCGTTAATATTTCTAAAATCAAAGTTATTATGCATTGAAATATTTTAAAATTTATTTATTTAAAAATATATACTAATCCATTCATCTTATTTTACTGACTTTATGCATTACATCATCTTTCCTATTTCTGCGTCCCAGTTTTGAAATCCAATTATAAAGAAGTTGAACAATTACTTGAACAATTACCATTAAGGTGCATATTTTGGGATACTTAGTAACAATGACATTCCAAAATTTTGTTTCTCATGTACTTTGTAGAAAAAATTGAGAAAAATATCTATTTGTTCCATATAATGTTTTTCATTCAGCTTGTACGATTTAGCATCTAATGGGGCATACGAGACATAAATATGTATTAAGAAATTCTACTTAGACATTAGTATTCTTGAGGTGATCTTAATTGGTTTAGAAATCTAAAATCTATTTTTGATGCATTCCCTCAGAAGTATTGGTGAAATGATGACCAAAAAATCTCCAATATCTCCTTAAATTTAACTTTAACATTTATTTATTCATCAAAATAATTCATTTTATTTAAAAATTTACTTTATCTTTATTTTTATTTATTATTCCCATTAGGGATATAATTTTATTAATATGATTTGCCTTTTATAGCATTTAACAAAAAGTTTTTGCCCTGCCATGAATATAGTTTTATATGTGTTTGTTATATTATTTTGTGACTTGTCAAATTCATTGTTTCCTAGTTTATATTAATCTTAACCATCCACATATATGATATACAACCGGTAAATATAACTAACTACTTTTTTCCACTCAAAGTTGGTAGTGTGAAGTGGTCCTCAAATAAATTTTATCTTTTGAGTTTCAATACATCTAAAGTTTTACTGAACTTAATTTACTCTATATGCGTATTTCATATTTAAGCCATTGCAGAATTCTTATGCATACAAGTCTTCAGATCTACTTTTTTAGAAAATTAAAATCTGCTTTTTCCTTAATTTAATAGATTTATTATTAAAATTTATTTTATATTTAAAAAATATTTAATTTTGTAACAATGTAACAGTAATGTTTAAAATATGTTTAAAATTCTATATGAAGGTTGTAAGATCGAATTTATTTTTTATTAAATATTGAGATGACAATCGTTTGACGGAAAAAATTCTACATTAGAGACAAATATTAGATCTCATGAAAACAAAAACATAAAATTTTCATCAGGATAAAAAAAAAATAGTTTTTAATACACTATTTAAAACTTTAAGTATGCTTTTAAGTGAAGATTACATATTGTGTTGTACATCATTTCTCCCCATGTTATGAGGGCAGTGCCACTTTAGAAAATAGGTAGGTTGAATCCTGAAAAGTTTACCCTCATGTCCAAACTGACACATAAGCTTAAGTTAAAATCATATAATCATACATATGGATTTATTTTCATCATGGGATTCAATTTTAAAATTGCTTAGTTTTATTTGTCTATCTACAAAAGAAATGTAACTTTTCTCATGTTTTCTTCTTATGTAGATTTGATACATCTTGATACAACTTCCCCAATATAATAAATATCCTTATGGAATTTATTGAATAAAAATACATACTAAAACAAATATAGAGTAATATTATTATGCTGATCCAAATTTTTATTAAAGGCAATATCACATCATTCTTAATTTTATTTTCTATCTCTAGATCCCTTCATAAAACAATCTTCCTTGGAGTTAATCTATAAGTCACCAAAGATAAAAATTGTTTTTATTCAAATATCAAATTGATGTCATATGCTTAAAATCTAATGAATATCGTTCGATGTCTATAATCTCCCCCATTTATTATGTCCTCTTATATTTCCGCATATAAAATCACAAATGAAATATTTAAAAACTAAAATTTTGTATATGAGTTATTCTTTCACGAAGTCCACAAATTTTCTCTCTATAAATCCCAAAAATTATGAGATATTTTTACACTATTTGATGAGAAGAGATAAAGATAAACTTTTAAATAATTTAAAGTAATAAATAGTGTCATATTTAAAGCAAAACACTAGGTTTCCCGCCAACATTTTCATCACATGCTTCCATAATAGATAATTTTCATATCCACAATCGGGATTTATTTTGCTTTCAGATATTTTTTATTTTTTATTTTTATTCAAAACTAGATCTTGACATTTTTAACCCTTTGCTGAGCAAATAAAATTGACTCCTCTATTTATCAAAACATCTGAGATAGATTAGAAATCATAAAATAAATAGCACATAATACTGGGAGAGAGAAATACCAGAATAGAGTTAAAGAAAAGAAGTTACAGAATAGAGAGGGTGAAAGAACGAGAACCAAACTGTAGAGGATAAGAGAGCTGTGAAACTGGACAGAAGTGGATGAAAAATACAAAGAAATGATAGATAATGAAATATGGATTTGTTAATGATTGAAAAACTAATACATGATATATAAAAGAGAGCTAGGCATATGTCACAAAGTAAGAAATTAATAGAGATTAGATATAGAATGATGGGGAGAAAACAATTACAGATGTCAGGAGATAAATTGACAAGCTTATATATGCATGTTATCAAGCTTAAAATGATTAAATATATCTTTAAAATGATATTCATATTTTTTGGATTTTGGTATTTCTTTGGCATTTTGGACATCATGTTTGGGAATAAAAGAATTTCAAAATTAGAATATTGATGAGGAGAGAGAAAATTGTAATCTTTAAAAAATCAAACCTTCTTAATTTGATCAATTATTTACAACATCCTCATTATCACAATCTAAATTATAATCTCAACCAATGCTAAACAAAGGCATCAATTAAACATGACACATTGCGTGTTTTGATTTGCTGAAAGAGAATAAATGCAGATTACAAAATGGACTTTGTAAAGAATAGAAAGAAGGATTTCTGCTAACAGGTACACATCAATTCTTGTATACACATCTGGATATTGATGGAGAATCTTAAAATTTCACAGGATTGCATGACATGTTGGCGATTCAACTTGTGGACTAATTAGGAGAGAGAAAATTCCAATGTTTGAAAATTATTCAGCTTTAAATTGTGTTATCTAACAATGTAGAAGGGTTTCAGGCTGAACTTTTGAGTTCCTGCTAAATTTATAGCTTGAATGAAATAAAGTGATTTTCAGATCTGTTAAGTGATGGAGAGCATCCAGATGATGCCAACGAGCCATCAGCGGAGCCATCATCGTCGACACTAGCATCACCGCCGGTCCGTGTCCAGCCCGACCGGCTCGCCAAAGCGTCCGTGAAGACGCCCGGGTTTAAGTACCCTGGGTAGAGCACGTGTTCGCATCTTCCGTTATCTGTTTTCCGTTGTTTTATTTCTGTTTTTGTGTTCATCACGATGATTACCCCTACTCGTCGTTACACGTCCATATCATTTTAATTCCGTATTGTTTTCTTTCTCTTTCTTAGTTTTCTTAATTATGTTGTAAAATGGGGTCCTCATTGGGCCCCTTGTTGGACCCTTTGTAAGGGGCCCATCATGGCCCTATATAAGGCCATGATGGCCCCACATTCTCTTTTCAGATCTGAAGTTTTCATTTGGCAGTTACCAGCGTCAGATCTCACCAAGAAGAAGAGGAGTAGGAGGAAAGGGAGAGAAGAAGAAGAGAGGGAAGAGGGGAACAGGATCAAGAAGGGGGGGGGGGGGGGGGTTACTACATCGTCGTCCCTCCTCCGCTAACTTTCCCAAGAGGGGGTGGTCGTCAACCGCCAACCAGAAGTCTCGCTCGCTTGGGTCAGTGCCATCCCTGCACGGCGGTGAAATTCCACAGCCGCGAACCTGCCAGCCCACCGCTGGTCTACATGGAAATCGTGCGCCCCCCAAGACTTATCAGCATCCAACAGGGCAAGTCCGTCGTCCAGTTGCCAGCGCCAATTCAGCGTGACGTGCTGATCCTCCAGTGCACAACGACGGTCCACAGGAGATTCTGGGTTGTCACACATCCGTAGAACCAAAATCCCACATGCCGGCCAGCGCCGAATGCAGTCACGTCCGACTCGCGGGCACGAAGACACCGGCACAGTTTGTCACCCAATGCGCGTGTGCAACTCATGCTTCGTCAGAACTGCATTCGAGTAACCGGCTCCGTGCGAACGCTTTGCTTGGTCCTCTCAGCGGCCAAAGTCCCTCACGGGATCTTGGTGTAACCCGCCAGGTTTCCCGAAGTTAGTACCTGTGAGACGGGCTGCTGCGCGGACCTTGTCGCCCAACATCTTTGGGTTCGGACGTAGCGTTGTCCGCTGACACGCATGCGCCTAGCCGTCGGTTTCGTTGCTCCTACAGACCGACGGACACCTTATGCTCAAGACCAAATCCGCCCCTGCAACCGCGTCGTGCCCTGTCTTGACTGCCGGTGCCGCCATCGCTGGCTAAAGTTGCTCTTGCCGTCGCTCGCCCCTGTGCTCGCGCCACGACGCACGCAGGCCGATTCGCTTTGACCCGTCGACTCAGCGATACGGGCGCGCCTGTTGAGTCTGGACCGTCGCTCGTATTGCGTTGACTCCGGAATTCTCTCTCCCTCTGTCTCGCCTCCTCCCCAACCTCAGACGATTGCTCCTGCGCCTATCGCCAGTCGAGCCACGCCTTTCCTCTCCGGCTCCCCTCCACCACACCCGCACCGGTTGCCACAACTAACGAAGAATCTGCACGACGACGAATGCCACCATCGACGAGGTACGCTGTTCCTCTTGCTCGTCAGTTATATTACCTTCTACAGTGTATTGTCGACTGCACTCCACCGCGCTCGGGCTAGATTAGGTGATAGATTATTGAGAAAACTACCAGTTGAGCGTCTTCCTAGGCACGGGCCGAGCCCGTCCGTTACGTGCGAGCCCCTACGGACTTGTTCCGTTCGGCACCGTAGTTGCTATCGTCGCTCCGACGTGGGTCGGAAGGTCACCGTCACCGTCACCGGTCATCTGTTTCGGAGCTTGGAGTTCAGCGAATCATCACGAGTCGGGGCCTGCACGTACTTCCTCCTAGGTCACATCGCATCATATAGTTACCTTCACCTAGTGATTTTACCCGTCGGACGACGCCTTCGACGACGTGCGACATCATTAAGTTTTATCGATGTACATCATTGATCAAATTTTGCAAAGGATCAGCTCTCCTGCTTTTCTGAATCTCATTGGTCCTAGAATAATAATAGGACCTACAATGAGCATCTTTGCACCTACATTGGCATCTTCTTCTCAACACCCGTTCATCCACATCTATCTATACAGAACTACCCATCAACATATATCTATTCATACACAACATCCATTCAGAACTAATTTACTTCTCATTATCCATCGTCTCCTCCTCATTTCAATTTTTAAAACCATGTGTACTCATTAATTGTTAAATATATTTATCCTTATCATTCTTCCCATTTTTCCATATTTCTCACTTTATAAAATATTTATTTTGATCTCCTAATTACCATTTTAAAGGCACTAAATTCCTCTTATATTTTCCCTGTGATATCATTACTTGCTAGTCATCATAAGTCATTTGTGATCTTATTCTTATAAAATTTATTGATTTAATCAAATATCAACAAAAAATTAATACTCTAAATTTGAGTTCATCATTATGAAGATCATACTAGAGTAAAGTTGGCATTCATTAAGTAGAAAACAAGGAGATTCGACACGCCGAAAATTGTGTAGAAACATCTAGAGGCCAGACATTTATGTAGGTAGTGGTGATTCATTTACAGAATCAAGAAGATAACACATTCAGTTCCATAAAAAGTGATAAGTTCATCATGTTTTTATTTATTTTAAAATTTATGTTAGAATTCATTTTAATTTCCACAGCACTAATCATCTTCAGATAGTCCATAATGGTCCAAAACTCAACATGAAATACAATTACAAATTACATACACTAGAAAAATTTATGATCATTTAGTTATATTATCTTTATTATAAAATATTTAATATTTATAAATATATATTTTCATAATCCTCACTAATTTCCAAAATATGATATCATCTTCCCTTAAGATTTTTTATCTAATATCCTACCTACTCCCGGTTCTTATAAGAGTCCTTTGTGATCATCCTAACTATATAATAGTTATTTTTCAGTCATATTTGGAAAAAGTATTTTTGATATTTGCACGTGAGAATCTTATACGAAGACCTATAAAATTTTATGTTTAACCTACAAGAAATTGCATGGGAAAAGTAAGGTGTATTAAAAAAGAGATAAATCTCGATGAAGTCTGTTATGTATTGAGAACACATATATATTAAGAAGATATGTGTCATTCATATGTTTTAAAAAATGATCTACATGATGTCCTTGATATGTTTGACGATGAAATCTAGGAGCAAATAAATAATCCTAGCAACATTAAAAGAAAATTTTGGTTATATTCAATGCCCACAATAACTTTAAAAAGTCAGAAATGTAAAAGGTGATATACACAAAGTAATTTATATCACCAACTTAAGAAAAAGTCATTTATTGAGACATATGAAACTTTATGAAAGTTTGATACTTTATCATTTGGAGTACATATAGCTTTTTAATCTGACACTCCAATATTTTATAATAAAACTAATATATTGTTCTTTTAGAATTAGTAGGCGTCCAAATTGCCCCCTTCAACTAAAGTATGCTTATGAAAGTCTTTTGTATTAATTTTATTTCTCAATCATGTTTCTCAGTTGAGAACATTTCTTATTGAGGAACTATGTGATTCAGTTTTTATATTTTTCTCTTGTACTCAATCGTAATAAACATGTCTTTTGGATAAGATAAATTATCCATCAATGGTAAATATCCCTCATGAAAACCGGTTGAGAGTTCATGTTTACATCAGATTGAAACGAAATTAATGTATATTGTCAATGCATCGATATTATGTCGATACTGATAAATTGTGTATTGAATAATACGACAAAGCCTACTTTTACTGTAAGGTAATTGTATGTTGGAGAATATTTATATATGTGCATGCGCATAAAGTAACCAAATGTCTTTGCAGGACCACATGAGCTGTCCATTCTGGCGATTATTGGATATTATTCACGTACAATTTACTACTCTTATGGGCCGTACGATGCTCACTTTTGTAAAGTTCTAATCTCACACTAACAGGTCTATAAAAAATGGGATGACGACATTATTTAAAATGATGGCCTAACTATGACCTAAATGAGATTATTTAACCTATGATTAACTCGATGAAAAAATTAGAATCTGATTAACTCATTCTTCTCCACAAATTTAGGTCCAAGCGTCCCGTTGTCTGACATCCACGACACCCATTCGCCCGGGAAGTTGTCTCTCGTGTGAAGATCCAAAATATTACAGTATATTTCCATGTCGGTTGCAAGAAATGTGGGTTCAAGTATGTTCTCTTCTTTACTGTAGAAATATCCATAGTCATTCTTGATTGATTCATATCGAAATCCTCATTGTCATCGACCTACCGGAGTTCTTTCATCCCTTGCTTCTCTCGCGCGATCTCTCTCCTCTCTCTCTCTCCTATTTCTCCCCCTCGCTCTCTCTCCTATTTCTCCCCCTCGCTCTCTCTCTCTCTCTCTGCCTCGCTCTCTCTCCTCTCTCTCTCCCTCGCTCTCTCTCCTCTCTCTCTCCCTCGCTCTCTCTCCTCTTTCTCTCCCTCGCTCTTTCTCCTCTCTCCCGCGCTCTCTCTCTCTCTCTTTGCCTCGCTATCTCTCCTCTTTCTCTCTGCCTCGCTCTCTCTCCTCTCTCTCGTTCGCTCTTTCTCCTCTCTCCCGCGCTCTCTCTCTCTCTCTGCCTCTCTCTGCCTCGCTCTCTCTCCTCTTTCTCTCCCTCGCTCTTTCTCCTTGATAAGGAAGGAGTTTTACTCGGCGAGGATCGCGCCAGGGATCTCGCCATCAACATTCTGTTAGGACTTTAAACAAGATTAGTTAGTAAAACTCATGAATATTCTATACTCGTTAGAGGATTAGAAAATAAGATGAAATATAGGATTAAACATAGTTAGGATGAAACGTAGAAGAATTAGGATCAAAGATAGAGTAGGATGAAAGATAGACGGCTAGGATCAAAGATAGGAAGTTGTAACGGCTCAGATTAAAACGTGGGCTGACCATTATAAGAGATGGGTCTACGGCACCGATCAACGGCTCGGATCGGTGCACCCCACTCATTATAACGGTCGAGATTCAAATAGGAAGTATCCGTTATAACAGATGAGTCTCAGCACCGATCGACGGCTGCGATCGGTGCACTCTTCCTGTTATAACGGTTCGGATTAGAACAAATTTGAACCGTTGGAAACCAACGCAACGGAAATACAAACTACGCTATATGTAATATAAATACCAACCGATGTGTAGAGAAAATTTTTTGGGGAATAAGCAACGATCTTTCTTGCTTCTTGTGTCTACATCTCTTCTTCTCTTCTTCTTCTTCTCATTCATTCTATCTCTCTCTTCTCCCTCATTCTTGAGACATCATGAATTTTAACATGGTATCAGAGCAGGCGATCACCAGGGCTGAAAATGCATCCGCTGGAGGGACAACCACGGCGGCGCCCGGAACTGCAAGAATCGCTATCACCGATGGACAAGTCCAGGTGAATATTCCGCCAGGAGCCTCTGTACTTGTCAGGCTCACAGATGAAAATTACCAAGCATGGCGAAGCTTGGTTATCCCAATTCTAAATGGGTACGATTTAATTTATTTTGTTCAAGATGATCCTCCTCCTCTGTCTCTAGTTGACTCTCAGGGTAATTCGGTGGAGAACCCGGATTACAAAGGTTGGTGGAGAAACGATCAAAAGGTGCTTGGATTCTTATTATCAACGCTGTCCGAACCAGTTATTTCGTGCATCAGCAAGGCTCGGACTACAAAAGAAGCTTGGGGCTTGCTTGAAGTCACGTTCTCAAGCAAAATTAAAGCAAGAGTGATGGATCTTCATCGTCAGTTTCACACAGTCACAAAAGGTACAAAAACGATAAACGAATATGTGAAACATTTTCGATTTATCGTGGATTCACTAGAAGCAGCTGGAGCAAAAATTGACGAAGATACAAAGAACTACACGTTTCTGAGGGGACTTGGCACTGAATACAGTCAGTTTGTTCTTTGTGTTAATGCTAATCTGGCTGACATGAGTTTTGAAGAAATCGTCACTAACCTGAAGGCACATGAAGTCTATCTTGATTATCAAGAAAAATCAAGTTCCAGCGGCTTTCCACCAATGGCTAACAATAGCCAATTCCAGAAACATTCAGAACAGAATCAACGCCGAGACAACTATCAATCAAGAGGAGGCAATAACAGTCGAGGAAGAGGAAGGGGAAGAAACAAACCGTATCAGCCCAGATGTCAGATCTGCTCTCAATATGGACATAGAGCCTTGGAATGTCAAGAGTTTACAAAATTGCAAATTGGGAACAGAAGCAGTTTCCAGCCTCCTCCACAAGCATACACTGTAAGTACATCTGAGAATAATGTTTGGTTTCCAGATAGTGGAGCCACGCATCATGTGACAGCAGATTCAAGCCTTATCTCCAATCCAACAAGCTACCAAGGGAGTGAGAATCTACAAATGGGTAATGGAGCAGGTTTGAAAATATTGTCTATTGGATCATCCAAAATTTCAACATTTAATAAAAGATTATTTCTCAAAGATGTTTTACATGTGCCTGGAATTACAAAGAATCTATTGTCCATTCACAAACTTACTTTGGACAATGATGTCTTTGTTGAATTTCATCCCTCTTATTGTCTTGTGAAGGACAAGAAGACCAACAACACTCTGCTAAGAGGAACAATTAGGGAAGGACTTTACTGTTTCGAGCCGCAGAAGAGTCAACCGATGGCATTGGTTGGTGAAAAGGCGGATCCAGAAACGTGGCATTCAAGGCTCGGGCATCCTCAGTTTCGAGTCTTGAGTCAAATTATTAGAAAATTTGGAATCCCATTTTCAGACAGTTTAAAACAAATTGATTGTGATGTTTGCAGAGTTTCAAAGTCACATCGACTATCTCTCTATCCTACTCACAATCGCTCTAAATATCCACTTGAACTAATCCATTCTGATCTATGGGGTCCTTCTCCAGTTTTATCGAATCTTGGTTTTTCATATTATGTGGTGTTCATTGATGATTTCAGTAAATATACTTGTTTATATCTGTTAAAAAGGAAAAATGAGGTAATAGATAAATTCAAAGAATTTCAAATTTTAGTGGAAAAACAATTTTCCACTAAGATTAAGAGTTTTCAATCTGATTGGGGAGGAGAGTATCAGTCTCTCCACTCAATTTTAAAAAGTCAGGGGATCGTTCATAGGGTGTCATGCCCTCACACCCCTTAACAGAATGGGACAGCAGAGAGAAAACACAGACATATTGTAGAAACAGCTCTAGCTCTGCTGAATAATGCCTTTATGCCAAAGAAATTTTGGGATGAAGCAGTAGCTACAGCTGTATTTTTAATTAACAGATTACCATCTCCAATAGTGGAAAATAAATCTCCATTTGAAATTTTGTTCAAGAGATTACCTGACTATTTTTTTTTAAGAACATTTGGCTGTCAGTGCTATCCATATCTAAGGCCCTATGCTCAGGACAAGCTTGATCCACGATCAGAGAAATGTGTTTTACTGGGTTATAGTTCCATGCATTCTGGGTACAGGTGCTACTCGCTGAAAACTGGTAAGATTTACATTTCAAGGTACGTTTTATTTGATGAAAATATTTTTCCTTTCTCGCACTCATCAGATACACATTTGGGAATACTTGGACCAAGTCCAAATTTAAGCCTAAATGTTCCAAATATTGAAAATACATTGCTAACATATAATAATATATCAACAGATAATGCTCGAACTCAAAATTCAAGCTCATCACATGAGCTTGATAATGATCAGGTTCATACTTTATCAGAAACCAAAGACTCTCATACTGATGAAAATGAACAGATCAAACTTGCAGAAATATCGAGTACATTAGATCATACACCTGAACCAGGTGTTAAGATCAAGGTAAAAAATCTCATAGATGTGTATAAACAAGATAGGAACAATAAAGCACTTATAGAGGTTAAACATCCTATCCCAACTTGTTTATATACATCTATGAATATTGTTGAACCTACTTCATATGCTATCGCATCCAAAAACGAAAATTGGATGCAGGCTATGAAGACTGAATATGAGGCATTAGTTCAAAATAAAACGTGGGAGTTAGTTCCTAGACATCAAAGTTTACATATCATTGGATGTAAATGGGTTTTTAAACTAAAATACAAGCCAGATGGACAAATTGATAGATATAAAGCACGTCTAGTGGCTAAAGGTTTTAGTCAGCAAGAAGGGTTTGATTTTAATGAAACATTTAGTCCAGTAATAAAACACACTACAATTCATTTACTGCTTTCAATTGCTATCTCCAATTGTTGGAAAATACATCAACTGGATGTATCAAACGCTTTTCTTCATGGAGAATTAGAAGAGAAAATCTACATGGAGCAGCCGCCAGGTTTCAAAAACTCAACTCATCCTGATTTTGTTTGTTTACTTAAAAAATCAATCTACGGTTTAAAACAATCTCCTCGTGCTTGGTTTTTTAAGCTAACTGATTCCTTACGAAATCTGGGATTTTCTGGTTCAAAAACAGATACATCTTTATTTTTTAAGTTAGATAACAAGAATCCTATTTTCATTTTAATCTATGTGGATGATATTCTGGTTATGTCGCCTAATCATGATGATATTAAAAACATAGTTCATCAGCTACATAAGCAATTTGCTATTCGTGATCTAGGACCTGCAAAATATTTTTTAGGCATCGAATTAATCCCTCATTCAAAAGGCTTCCTTCTAACACAATCAAGATACTTGTTATCTATCCTTCAAAGAGCAAATATGGAAAACTCAAAACCATTGCCGACTCCCATGGCTGTCTCATCAACATCTAAAGGTGATAATAAACCTTTGGATGAAACATTTTATCAACAAATAGTGGGTGCATTACAGTACCTAACTCTAACAAGGCCTGACATAGCATTTGCGGTAAACAAGGCGTGTCAAAAAATGCATGCTCCAAATGCAGATGATTGGATTTCTTTAAAACATCTAATTCGTTATCTAAAAGGAAGTATTTTATATGGTTTACTGATTTACAAAAATTCTAACATGTCAATTAGTGCATTCAGTGATTCAGACTGGGCAGGAGACCGAGATGACAGAAGATCTACAGGTGGTTACTTAGTGTTTTTAGAAAAAAATCTGGTCTCCTGGAGTTCAAAGAAACAAGCCACCGTGGCCAGATCAAGTACAAAAGCAGAGTATAAATCTCTTGCAAACACCACGGCAGGGATAATGTGGATTCAATCCTTGCTCAACGAAATTAAAATTCATGTTCAAAACAAACCAATTTTGTGGTGTGACAACTTAGGAGCAACGTTTTTAGCAGCAAATCCTGTGTTTCATGCAAGGATGAAACACATAGAAATTGATTACCACTTTGTCAGAGAACAAGTGGCTGCTAAAGCGTTGAAGATAGAATTTGTTAATGGTGAAAACCAGGTTGCAGATGCACTAACTAAGCCTCTACAAAGAGTTCGTTTTTGTTTTCTCAGGGACAAGCTCAACGTCGTGCCCGCCGATGATCTTGCAGGGGGGTGATAAGGAGTTTTACTCGGCGAGGATCGCGCCAGGGATCTCGCCATCAACATTCTGTTAGGACTTTAAACAAGATTACTTAGTAAAACTCATGAATATTCTATACTCGTTAGAGGATTAGAAAATAAGATGAAATATAGGATTAAACATAGTTAGGATGAAACGTAGAAGAATTAGGATCAAAGATAGAGTAGGATGAAAGATAGACGGCTAGGATCAAAGATAGGAAGTTGTAACGGCTCAGATTAAAACGTGGGCTGACCATTATAAGAGATGGGTCGAGATTCAAATAGGAAGTATCCGTTATAACAGATGAGTCTCAGCACCGATCGACGGATGCGATCGGTGCACTCATCCTGTTATAACGGTTCGGATTAGAACAAATTTGAACCGTTGGAAACCAACGCAACGGAAATACAAACTACGCTACATGTAATATAAATACCAACCGATGTGTAGAGAAAATTTTTTGCGGAATAAGCAACGATCTTTCTTGCTTCTTGTGTCTACATCTCTTCTTCTCTTCTTCTTCTTCTCATTCATTCTATCTCTCTCTTCTCCCTCATTCTCGAGACATCATGAATTTTAACACTCCTCACTCCCGCGCTCTCTCTCTCTCTCCTGTATCTCTCCCTCGCTCTCCCTCTCTGCCTCGCTCTCTCTCCTCTTTCTCTCGTTCGCTCTTTCTCCTCTCTCCCGCGCTCTCTCTCTCTCTCTGCCTCTCTCTGCCTCGCTCTCTCTCCTCTCCCTCGCTCTTTCCCCTCTTTCTCTCTGCCTCGCTCTCTCCTCTTTTTCTCCCTCGCGCTTTCTCCTCACTCCCGCGCTCTCTCCTCTCTCTCTCTGGCGGTCTTTTCTCTCTCTCCCCGCAGTCTCTCCTCTCTCTCTCCCGCGCTCTCTCTCCGGCGCTCTTTTCTCTCTCTCCCGCGCAGCCTCTCCTCTCTCTCTCCCGCCCAGTCTCTCCTCTCTCTCTCCCTTGCTCTTCTCTCTCTCTCTCTCTCTCTCTCTCTCTCTCTCTCTCTCTCTCTCTCTCTCTCTCTCTCTCTCTCTCTCTCTCTCTCTCTCTCTCTCTCTCTCTCTCTCTCTCTCTCTCTCTCTCTCTCTCTCTCTCTCTCTCTCTCTCTCCTCTCTGTCTCTCCTCGCACTGTCCCCTGTATCCTCTCGCTTTACCTCCAGTAAGTCCTTAATAAGTCACTCTCCCACCCACCACATAAATATTGGATACATTGGCCCATCTAACACCTTGGCTCAGAATGTGGGCTTCAACTTCTTCTCCAAAACGTCGGAGCAAATCTGACCCATCATGTGGTAGAACGAGAGCAACTCGGATAGCTCCTCCACGGACATACTGGACATAACCTTCTTAGCCAGTTTTTCTCTCTCCTCCACCATTCTCAACTTCTGTGCGTAAGAGGACGCGTTCCTCACAGTAGCCCCCATCTGTTTCAGCCTCGTCTCCTGCTGAGAGCTCAGCGAACTATTCGACTGCACACAATAAAACCCAGTGTCGTCATCATCAATTACCATAATTATTTTTTCATTAAATGATAATTATCTAGATGCTGCGACGTGTCTCAAGGATAATCATATAGCTTCGCTTGATTTACCTGAAGGAATTCGGCTCCGACTTCCAGCTCAGACTCGGAGAAATCTAAAGTACCCCTAGAGGCGTAGAGATCTCTCGCTCTGGAGAAGCTCCGCACGATGATCTTCCTCTTCTTCTCCATCTCACAGTCCGAGGTCCCCAGAAGAGTGATCCCAGAGCTCGCCCTGTTCACCTTCTTCTGGTAGGCAATCACCGCCTTCACAAACGCCTGAAGGATCCAAAACCCATCAAAATCACCCTCCAATTGAGCTCCTCAAGCCCTACCAACAGAAAATGCACGGAGAAAGCAAAGACGGCAACTTTTTTTCACCTGGTAAGCAAAAGGGCAGCCAGGGTAGTCGAACTCGTCCGTGACGGGATGCCGCATCCTCTCAGGATGGAACTGGAGACCCATGATGAACTTGCCCTCTTCGGGATTATAAGCGTCCGGGTCGTAGAAAGCCTCAATAAGCCCATCACGGGACATGGCCATGGGCACAAATCTCTCAGCGAGCCGCTTCACGCCTTGGTGATGATAGCTATTCACCATCAACTCCATCCCCGAGTCCTCCTTCAGAGACTCCGAAAACCAGCCATGAAGAGGGGTGCTGTCAAGAACCCTCACTGGGTGTCTATGCCCATCGTAATTATCATAGTCTATGTGCTTCACTGGCTCTCTCCCTTCCTTAACCAATTCCTTGTCTATGTCGTGAAACAGAGTCCCCCCGCAGGCCACGTTGAGAATTTGAGACCCCCGGCAGATACCCAGATAAGGAATGTTTCTCTCTAGACAGAGCTTGGCCAGGCCGAGTTCTATGGAGTCCTTCTCGCGGTCGATGGAGGTGTCGCTCGCGTGGAGCCGTCGGATCTCGTCGAGCTCTTCGGGTGATAGGCCTGAGGTGTCTGCCTGATAGTGGGCCGGATCGATGTCTTCTCCTTCGCAAAGTAGCACGCCGTGGATCGGCTCGAAGCTCTCTAGCATTGTGTGGACGCCGGACACGCGTGGGACGATCACTGGCACCGCCCCATAGCTCACAATCAAGTCCAGATGGTACTCCCCTGCACAGATAATACGCTTAGCATAAGATATAGCTTCTATTAAGAGGAAAATAGATCCCTTAATAGCTTTTATTCACATCGATTTAAGAACCCGTCCCGCGAGAAGATAAAGAGGAAGAGTTATAGCTCTTATTAGCATGGTATCAGATCCCAAGTTAAGGGTTTGAATCCCAGGCAAAATAGGTTGGGTCTTAGCAACAGGTGTGTACTCCCTTCTGCGAAAAGCTTAAGAGAAAAGGTAGAGTTTTTGTTGTAAACTACGGCTTTTAGCGCTGAGTTAGGCCCCTTGAATCTTACCATGGTATCAGAGGCCAGGTTTATGCTTTTATTCCTATGAACGATAGACTAACACTTAGGGAACGTGAAAGACAGGACAACCAGCTCAGAGAAGTTTTTGGAGCTTAAAATTCTGTTCTTACCCACGAAGTCGACGAATTTGTTCTTGCGGACGGTTCTGCGGGACACGATCAGAACCCGGGGAAGAAGCTTCCCCAGCTCTAACGCCATGGACGACGCTCGAATCGTAATCTTCTTCTCTGTATCTCTCTCGAGACCTCTCTTCCTCTCTCTTTCGTTCTTTTTCTTTCGTTCTCTTTCTCGTGTCCGCTGGCTTCCGAGAACTGGAGCTATTTATAGAGAGCTGACTTTTTACTGGCGGTATGGGGACAATCAATCGGGCGGAGAAACGGGCTCTGGAAGCCGCATCCCAAGCAAGATCATCGAGAGCCCTCTTAATGACTGCCGACGTGGGCGCATCTCGGCCGCGCACAAGACGATCATCGGACACAAATCTCATCCAACAGTCGCCATCTCGGCTACTCCGCCATTTAGAAAGTTAGAAACTCTTCCGGCCGCCAACTGGGACGACGATATGTCAGCCACATCGTGATGCTCTCTCTAGTCACGGGACTTATCCTCTGAGAATCGAGCGGGGAAAACGTATCTGACGCGTGTCATGATGTAGGCCTTTGGATAAAACAAGTACCCCCGCTGCTTGTATGGCTCCCGGCACCCCAGCCAAGAAAATAAACCAAAACCAAAACTGATACCACAGCTGAGAATACGTCATCAGAGTTAATATTCTGACAATGAAAATTGTCGGTCAACTGCTGTGTGTTTATGTAGACTCGTTCTTCCTGTTCCGTGAGCCGTTCGGACACAGCTGGAGACAGCTCCCCGGATATCCCATTCGATTCTTTCCACGGTAAGAGTATATTAATACAATGAACAGAAAGATAGTGAAGAGACAGAGAAGATAGAGAGAGAGGGGGAGTGTCGTTGATGGGGAAGTTGTTCCCAAAGACGGCCGTCCACACACTTTCTCACAGAAATCTGCACAAATCCAAGGAAGAATTACGTGTCAAACTGACCCAGTTGGCGTGGGGCGACTGGATGCTCACTGGTAATTCGAAGAAGTCGAATGTACGGTCTAATTTGATAAACCTTTTACTATAATCATGTTTTGAGATTTGCAGAATAAGCCGTCTGAGTCAATACAGCGCATATTGTTATCCACCAATCCCCTACGGAACGCGTCAGCATCATGATCCTAGGGGTGTCGTGTATGATGAGACTTATCTGCATACGCCAACATGTAGTTTCTGTAATATTTGATGAGATTTCTTTTCTCCAACATGTAGTTTTTGTAATATTTGATGAGGGCTTTTTGGCATCTTTAAAATTATAATTATTCATTCAGAAACCAGATCGCGCCATGAAGAATATTTTAGTTTCCGGACCTTATCTACGAATATGAGACTGGTCCACCATTCTTCACCGTAGGCATTGATGGTTTTCTTTAAGCTTAATTTTGCATAATAATATAATTAAATGGTCACATTGGTATTTGTTTGCTTAAGCTTTGGGGGTTGCATCAATCAACTTTAGAGTATGTATGATTTATTCATCATGTGTATTATATTGGGTTTTGGGTTATGCACATGGACGATGACATAACTATGTCCTGAGAAAAGTTTTCAATGGTGTGATTGGGGGATGTATGGAATTGTTGAAAGAGACCATGGTAGTCCCTTCTAATCTATGTGTGAACTATATTTATATTTTCATATTATTTATACAAGTATTGGATGAAAAGGATGCCATTAAAATGGCACTTATAAATCCTAGTTATACATTATTTTTATCATTTGACTAACTATACAATGAAGAGTGACTAATAAATGAAAATAACTTTTTTAGAATTTATTTTACATATTTTCTGCAATAAAATGATACTACATATGTTTTATAGAGCTTAAAATAATAAATATGTTTTTAGAATGATATTTATTTTGTTTGGATTATAGGCATTTTTTGGAATTTCCAATAATATATTCATTAAGTGAATCATGCTGATGTCTGAATCTATTATCATGACTTGATATTGGCATGCCACATGTTGCAAAGCAGTTCTTAGTTGCAGCCAATCATTAGCTACATCCAATCTATGGCTGAGACCAATGGTCGGATGTGCCAATCATTATGAAAAGGTGCCTTTATTGCATTGCATGATGTGCCATCATGGTTTGTAGAAACATATGGCAGCATGAGAAAATCAAAGATTCAAAGTGCTAATAAATGTGAGGAGACACATGGCAGTAGCATAAGATCATCTCATCAAAATTTCAGTGCAGCCTTGAATCTGAGAAAAATTGAAACTATCATTGACAGGACACATTAAAATCTACTTAAATATATAATTCAAATATAAATACTCAGAGGATCTGTGGATTCTACTGACATATAATCTGGTTCATGGGTAAATGAGAAATAGAAAAAAATGTAATGGTTTGGAATCATCTAACTTAAGAATGTTACATTTAGCAATCTGGCTGAAATTTAAGAACAGCTTTGCCTATCTCTCCGGGTCCGTACTTGGAAATATAAATAAACCCACCCCACATGCATGTAAAAGATATATTGAAATTTCTCCTACATTGGCAGTTCTAGTGAAAGAAAGTGATTTTAATTAAATTATTGGTGAAAATTGTTCATTGAACTTTCAAGAAAAAGGATAAGTGGAGGAGCTCTCTATTGGGTTCTAGAGGCCTTGATTTAGATGAACAACTCAAAATGATCCACAACGGAAGGCTTTAACAAAATTTTAACAGCATAAAAAAACATGAAACGAAGCACCTGTGTACAGATCGCATCCTTGATTTCTTGGATCCTCGAGCAAGATGAGTCCATATGTTCTTGTGTGTAGTCTCTAGATGTATCCATGCAATCCTATGTTGATCAAAACTTCCTTCATGTTGACGAGCTCTGTACACGCTCCGTCGTTGTTTTTATGTTATCTCGATCACATTGGGAGTTGAGAGGAGGTATGGGGATTAGTGAGAAGAAGGAAAAAGCCTCTGAACAATTCTGACCTGGGTGAATTTTGTTCAGGGCCTTACCCTATTTATAGTAAATGGGTATTTTTCATAAAAACTCCCCAAACTTAAGTATATCTTCTGATGTTTAAAGACCATTTGTGTGTGACCCTCCAGGCCCATGTATTAGTCTAGTTAATGATTCTAGCAGCCCGATAACCTTTATTGGCCTTCAAAATTAATTAAATATATCATCATATAGATTAATTAAAGTCAGGTCGATTTAATCCAATCCATATGTTGAGTCTCCAACACGTGGAGTGCTAAGCTACTAATGGATATTATGTGGCCATCAAGCCAATCACACTACCATGTTTATTTAAGTTCATTAAATAAAATATTTGTGTTCATTATTATTCTGTGTGATGTTTATAATGAAGTCCATCAATACATGCAATGACTTAGTGAATTATGATGAGATCATAATACAATGATCACTAGTCTTTAAATATGTATTCTAAATATTCATATTCTATTGATAGTCGATACGGACATCGAATTATCCGGATAGAATAGCACTAGCTGATCCTACTTATACGATAAGTATAGCTGATCTTGTGGCTATTAGTGTGGCTACACTAAGGACAAATAGTGAGTACCCTTTGGAGAAAGAGTTCACTGAATTGATCCGTACGAATCCCTGAATGGTATTATACCTAAACGTTAATCAAGTTGATTCAAGTCACGGTTTTATAAGTGATCCGCTGACCTAAGACATCAACGACATCTCGTGAATGGACAACTACGTTTTGACTATGACTTAAGAGCCTTTAATCATGGGATTCAAATAAGTTATAGATCGGATGTGGTAAGAAGCTTACGGATATGATTGAGTTGTCAAGATGGGAGCATCCGCCCTTAGTTTAAGAGGAGATTGACTCAAGGAAGATGATGCAGAAAAATCTCTTGCCAGGGTAGTGAGGATATTAGAGGTATTCTCCAATGATCCATGTTACACATCAATACTAATCAAATGACGGATTAGGGTTTGACGATAAACCATACCCTAAGTCATAAGAGAGTTTCGCCCGGATGATGGATTATACATATAAGGTAATAGATGACGGTAAAGGTTCCATGAGAGAGTTCAAGAATACTCGGTATCTTCTAGAGCACGAGGTGTACCCCAAGGGCTGGAAACTTAACCTATCGATTGGGTTAAATTGATCCTTATTTAATTAATCTATATTGATGGAGCGCATCCAGATGACACCAACGAATTATCAGCGGAGCCATCGACGGCGTCATCAGCATCGCCACCGGTCCGTGTTCGGCCCGACCGACACGCCAAAGCGGCCGTGAAGACGCCTAGGTTTAAACAACCCGGGTAGAGCACATCAGTGCCCGTATCACATGTTTTCGTTATTTGTTTTCAGCCGTCTTGATGTCTGTTTTCAGTCGTCCATTTTACATCGTCTTGTCCGTTGTTTTATTTTATGTGTGTTGTAAATGAAGGGGGAGATCCTTAGTGGACTTTCCTTTCTGAACTCCATGTAAGGGCCCATCATGGCCCAATATAAGGCCATGATGGGACCACGTTGTCTTGAGATCTGGAATTCTGGTTGCAGTTACTTGCGTTTCAGATCTCACCTTGTAGAAGAAGGGAGTAGAGAAGGAAGGGGAGAAGGAAGTAGCGCTTCGTCGCCGCTCTTGGTCTCTCAGGTGCAAGTCCGGTCGTTCTTGCGTCGAGGGCCCCCGGTTACTACCACGAGTCATTGACCCTCCAGTGCAATACCTCTTCGTTACTTGTGCGGATCACAACGGATGCCACACCATGGACCCCGCGGCCCTGCATATCCACGACGACCGAACCGTCGTTCGGTCGCCAGGCGCGTCACGGGAGATTTGCTTGGTATCCAAATGCACCAATTCTGCGTGTACGTGCACTCCCGCGAATGATAGAGGTCGGTTGAGTCACTGTTGTGCATGCGAGTGGAGCCGCCAATCTAGCTGTCACACCACTGTGTTGCCAAGAAGCGTCATCCCGGCTCATCTAGAATAATAAACACATGTGGCAGATCGCCGATTAACCCCACAATATTTGTCACTTCGGGTGCATCATGCATCGCGCAAGGACTCTGGACGGCCAAACTCAGCACCGAAAGTTTAATTGCCGGCCTGGTCAATGCCTAAGTATTGCAACAGCGATACTTCACAACAACCCAGTGTGAACGTGCCTGGCCATCTGGTTGATGCACAAGCCATAGGTTTTGGTCGACGTCCAAGCCAGTGCATAAGTTCATTGTCGTCAGGTCTAGGCTCGAAGATGCCACTAAGGAACGGAACCGGATGATACGTGGCCTTCGATCAAGAGGCGTCACCTGTTGCACGCACCGCCGCGCCTATTGAAAGAAGTGTCGACCTTGTAGTCCAGCCCGTTCATCATCGTTAGCTGTCACCGACAGTCGCCTCATCCGCGCCACCGACTCTCTACTCTACGCTCTAGTACCGCACCTTCGTATGTTGTTGAGTTATATTGTGTACCCTCCACACTTTCTCTGCCAACCTACCCGCGTCGGCCTGTGCATCGACGATGAAATCGACAAAGGATACTATCACCAACAAGCGCTGCAACGACGTACGTTATCGAGCCCTAAAGCTCTTGTTCTTATTCTCGCCGCATCAGCTCACATCGGTACCTGCATTGACGACAACGTGACGACGAGTATCACTATCAATGAGGTACACCGTACCCCCTTGCTCGTCAGTTTAATTAATTCTTTCAGTACATTTTCGACTGCACTCCACCGTGCTCAAGTTAGATTAGGTGAGAGATATTTATCGAGAAAACTACGAAGTTGAGCATCTCCTAGGCATGGGCCGAGCCAGACCATTACGTGCGAGCCCTACGGACTTGTTTCGTTTGGCGCCGTAGTCGCCATCGTGGGTCAGAAGGTCACCGTTATCATCACCAATCGTCTGCTTCAGAGCTTGGAGTTCGGCGAATCATCACGAGTCAAGGCATGCACATACATTCTCCTAGGTTACATCGCATCACGTAGTTACATTCACTTAGTAGTTTTACCCGTCGGATGATGCCATCGTCGATGTCTAACATCATATATGTTGATATAGTTAATTAATAAGTGTATTCAATAAATGTTATTGGGCCGCTAAAGCTATTAACTAGAATGATACATGGGCCTACAGGATCACACGCACAAGGTCATAAGGGCATTGGTGGATATATTTTACTTTGTACAATTTTTGAGAAAAATCTTAAGTGAAATATAAAGAGGGAAAAAGGGTCTCATTTTAAGCACCCAGGCAAGCCTAATTTGAGAGCCCCTCCCTTTCTCCACTTTCTTCTCCACTCATCAAAGGAAGAGTGTCTTCATGGTGCGGAGATCTTCAAGATTTTCAATAAGAGTGGAGATTCAAGCGCTTAGTGTTTGTGTGGATACTTCTAGAGGTCGGACGCATGAACGGCTTCAGAACAATCACAGAGTAGCAAAGTCAAGGGTGGAACGAGTTCCCCAAAAGGTACTTTCAATGTTTTGTTTTAAAGATTGATTGTGAATCAATCTACACGCTTCCGCATCCATGGAACATGTTTTCATGGTTGAACCAAGGCACAGAACCCAACAGCTACACCTCTTGCTCTAGAAGATACAAAAAAGTGTATATTGACTCACTCATAGAACTTGTTTGTCACTAGTTAACATGTATGTATAGTCCCTCATCCACTTGATAATCTTAGGATGACTAAGGGTATGGTAGCATTGCAAACCCTAGTCGATCATACGAGTTAGTACCGATGGATTTAGAAATCATTCAAAGAACTCTTCTCTGATAATTCATTACCTTAGCTAAGGACTTCATCGCATTGTCTTCCTTGAGTTTTCACCTCTTATACCAAGGACAGATAATCCCATCTTGACCACTCAATCATCTTGATTCGCCCAACTAAGACTGTTCAGAATCTCATGATTAGAGACTCGTATGTCTAAGTCTCCATCCACAATGCATTTTTGGTGTATCAGGTCAGAGGACCCCTTACACAACCGTGACGTGAATCAACCTAATTGAAAATTTGGTAGAATACCATTCAGTGATTTTTACGGATCAATTTAGTGAAATCCTTTCACTATATAGCACTCACTATCTATCATAAGTGTCTCCATAGTAATGGCTACGGGAATGACCATACTCATCATATGAGTGAGGCTAGATAGGGTTATTCTATCTAGATACTTTGATGTCTTTCTTATAGAAGGAAATCTCTTTGATCTATCATAAAATAAGGATCTAAGGTGAGTTACATGTGATGGATATTATGTGGTTGTTACCCCAATCACACATCTATATTTTGTTTAAGCTCATTGAAATGAATGTTTATTCATTCTGATTCTTGTGTGATGTGTATAATGAAGTCATGAAATATGTGAAATTACTAACTAGATTTTGATGTGAACATAATACAATGATATCTACTTTTTAAATTTATTCTAACTACACATATGCAAAGGATGCTCGAGACAGACATCAAACTATATAGAAAGAATAACACTATATGATCAGATGTGTATGATTAGTATGGTTGATCTTGTAGCCATTAGTGTAGAGGTATTAAGGATAGAACTGGGTGCTCTTTAGGAAAAGCGCTCATTAAATTGATCCATATGAACCCTAAATGGTATTATACTTGATTGTCAATAAAATTGATTCATGTCATTGTCATATAATTGGTCCTTAGACCTGAGAAACCAAAGTCATCTTACGGACGAAAGACTATGTTTAGACTATGATATATGAGTCCTTAATCACATGATTCAAATTAATCTTAGCTCAAATATTAAATAAATTGTAAAAAGATGATTGAGTGGTCAAGATGGGGTCATCTGCCTTCCATATAGTAGGAGATTGACTTGAGTAACAAGATAACCTTAAATCCATGATCATGGTAGTGGAGATATTGAAGAATATATTATCTAGTAATTACCATTACACATCATTATTAACTCTAACGATGGATTGAGGTTTGATAGTTAACCATACCCAACATTATTTAGGAGTCTCATGTGGATGGACGAATGTAAATATGTGGTAACCAATGATGATAAAGGTTCATAAGAGAATTCAATCACTATTTTGTATATTCTAGATCATGAGGTATAGCTTGGCATCCCAATGCTGAAAACTTAACGTCCCTATTGGGTTAAAAATGTTCTTGATTAATTAGTAAATATGTTGATATAGGTAATTAATTAGGTTGGCCAATAAATGTCATTTGGAAATTAAAACTGTTAACTAAAGTTGGGCCTAGAGGGCCACAAGCATAAGACATGGATTCCCCCACCCCTTGTCTTCTCTTACTCTTAAATCACTCCCTCCATTAGTTGGAAAGGATATGATGGGGATAAGAGTTACAAGATCTTTAAGAAGAGTTAGAGAATTCAAAGAGGAGATCCATTGTTGCATCAATTGCATGGATAATTATAGAAGCTTGGCACATGAATGACCTGAAGACACTTTTGCAAGGAGAAAAATGAGAGTAGAACAATTTCCGCATAAGGTGTTATGATCATCCTTTTTATTGAATCTGATTCAATTTACATTGATTTTATTACATGTAATGGTTTTGAAGGATCAACCAAGCCCAGATAATTTAAAGACCTTGAAGTTACATTTTCATCATATTATCAACATCCTTAGGTTAGATCCATCCAAATAAATTGCATGAATGTCCTAAAATAATAAACACTTATTCAAGAGAGGGCTAGAGTATAATACTAATGAGATGTTTACCTTGCTGAATTCCCCAATTATAGGATGTAAATCCTAATGTATACATATATTCTTTCATTAAAGTAAAATAACTACCATATATGGTTAGATATATCCTTTATCAGAGATATTTTATTTATTTCATAAATAATTAATTTGATCTTAAGAAAAGTATTGATGATTTTAAATCAATATTATAATATTTATAACAAAATCAACAAGCATGTTTTTTTCAAGAAACACAAAATTTGAATAAATAAGAGTGAGAATGCATTCATAAACATGTTTTTATCAGTAATCGAGGCTAATACATTGTAATATCCAGAGTAATGTTTTGATGAATATTTAAATATAATCGTGAATACATGTTCTAAATCTGGTAGTCAAACCCTAGTGAATTTTCAATCCTGGTTGTTCATGGTTTTCCATGGATATATGTTTACAAGATCACATGATGTAATTTAACGAAGAAATAAATCCAAAAGTATTCACCTTCTTCTATTTCTCTATGATTTATGATTTACCTTCATCAAAGGAATCTGGTACCTCATAAACATATAAAGGCACTACTTTATGATTTACCTTCTTCTATTTCTCTCATTTCTAAGGTATCCTCCTGATGAAAGAAAATTACGTATTAACTTTAGTGTCATTGTAATTTAAATTTTCCCCAATAAAATAAATTTGATAAAAATAGAAAACTCTCTCAATTGTATATTAGGAATGAGGTTATGTCCACAGGGACTGGCCTTTATTTGTGAACTCACTAATTGATTTATAGTTAAGGAGAAGTAATAATAGGAATAAATATGGAGCATATAGTAAAAGATAAGTAATTAGTAGGTAGGGGCTAGTATCTAATGTATTAGAGAATTTAAGATTAGATTCAATAATAATGAATAGTATTGATGTGAGAGATAACTAGAGAAATAGAGAATTTACTATATTATTATACGTTTTTGTAGATACTAGAGATAATAAAGAAGTAAGATTCATGAAATGAATTAATTGTGTTAGAACTATAGGTGATGTTAATGTAGATAGTGGAAGAAGTAGATAAGATTTATATGATATATAGAATAGTATAATATCATTGATAGAATATAGGAGGTTATTTATTTAATTAATAGTAAGTTATATCTTAGACAGGAGATAGGTATAATATTGATGGACTTTTAAAATTTAATTACATAGTGAAGAGTAATTTAATCCTTAGTAAGATGTAAGAAGTTAATTAGTAGGAATAGCTATTGTAATAAGATGTTAGAAGAAGAAGAACAAGGGGAGTAGAATTTTGATAGATAGGGAGAGATTATTTAATTGGATATAGATTAGTGAGCTAGAGAAATATTTGTATATGTTAAGAGGTTAAGATTAAGATAAAGATAGGTAGGAGAGAATGGATTATCTAATTTATAATATAATAAAGTATCTAGAAAGATATTAATGAGGTAATAAAGAGTCATATATGTTAATAGCTTAATAGATATAGATGAGAGTATAGATGTTATCTACTTTTTAAGAGGTTATGTAATTAAATTTATAGGAGGCTAAGAGAATTTAGAGAGGGTTAAAAAGAGAGAAAGCTTAGTATATATCTAATTACATATGGTTAGGGGTTTATAATGATAAGATGTGGTTTATAGAAGTTTTTATATATAATATGGAGAAAATAAAATAAATTGAGAAAAGCTCCTCGATGTGTGGCAATGTTTGTGAAGATGTCTCAATGAAGCTAAACTACTGAAAGACATTCAGAACTGGATTGGAACATGGATTCCCACCCAAAATCAGCATAGAATCACAAATATTAACTTGATATCTACTAAAGAAAATTCAGAGAATCACCAGGAACACCGTGATTTGGGCGGTTGAGGATGGGGACGTTGTTCATCATCTAGTGATTTCAGCATGTGTGTCTGCTGACCTCCTCCATGATGGCACACTCCCAAGATATTATAAACCTCCTTCGACACCTTCCTGAGCATTTGGAGCTGTCAGGATGTGTCAAGGCACTCCCCTAGCTCGTCCCACGATAAGAAGGGAATCCCGCCTCCAACGGAGCATACGATCGGAAGATATGTTATAGGGTGCTCTCAAGGACTTTTTAAACCCTTTGGAGGGCCTCTGATAGTCATGGATGAAGTAATCTGGACAGGGAGACCCTTTTGAGGTCGTCAAATTGCATCTGAAAGCCCCGTAGGGCTGGAAACCACCGTCCGACCAACAATGTATGTGGCCAAGGGAGCAAATGGATGGATCTTCCCTTGACCATCTAATCTCCTTCACATGGGGTCCAATGGCTGTGATTAAATTACACCCGTGGACTCCCTTTAAGTTTGGTGCACCCACGAGCCATGTCAGCACCCTGTCATCAGCCTCCTTAGCCATTTTCTCACTCCTGATTTATCGTCTACGGGCCCCAATCATCATTGACACTTGTCGTGGCCAATCAGAACCCTATAAAAGAAATAAACGAACAAAGGTTAAATATAGTGTGGATCATCTGATAGTCGTTAATGGAGATTGGACGATAGAGATTAAACTCTTACTTATGAAGTGGCCCCTTATGGTGTAAGCTTCAAGCCAAATTAGTCTGAAGCCCAATCACAATTCCTTTTAGTTTTATTAATATCGAGGCCCGTTGGGCTGCAATCCCTTTGTTGATTCTCGGCCCGGCCCAATGCTGAGCAAAAAGGAACATGCAAATCTAATCTCATTTCAGAAAATTTTAAAACATATAATGCTATATAAATCATGTCCAATATTCTAGATCAAAATGAATAAAGACTCCCCTCTCGAGCGCATACACGAGCTGTTGTGGGCTCCTTTGTGTGGGCTCCTTGGTGGATTGGCAGGGCTTTTGCCGGGCGCCACCGCTTGCTGGCTATGGATGGGCTTGAGCACCCTGCATTCGATCACCTATGGCTAGCTTGGACGCTGGTGCACACTGACTAAGCCTAGCTGCCCACCGAAAACTATTTTACATTATTATATATATAATTTATCCTTCTATCTTTCTCTCTTATTTCTTTCTTCAACTTTGATTTCATCACTGAGAAATCAAAGATTTATATACTAGAGGGAGCATTAGTCTCATTAAAATTAATAATGTTTTAAACACATTTCTACTACAAATGCTTGGACTCATAAAATATATAAAAATTCCATGAAAGTGCATTGTTTTATCAATTGCTTCATTTAGTGCTTGAGATTAAAATTCTTGTCTAGAGGAAGGCAATACACATGAAATGATCCCAAAATGACTTTAAAATGTGTATTTTATGCCTTAATTAGGGTTTATCAACTCCTCACTACAAAAGGGTAAGAGAATCTTCACATAATTTTTGAATTATTGTTGTGTGTTGTTTGTTTATCTTCATAGTATCAAAGCCCTTGGTACATATGGGGTTTTCCAGTAACATATGATGTGAATATTTGATAATGGGGATCCCTCTATGATACAAGAAACTTTTATCCTTTGTTGTGAATGAGACATGTGTCGATGCCCCTGACCACCTTTTTCTCCCATTGAAAGGGTGATGACGGACGTCGTCGAGGACGTCGTCCGGTCGGCACCGAGTATGATGGCTAGGTACCAAAATAGATGGTGGTATCGAATGTCGACGGTGTCGTTGTCCAGCGGATAAAACCCTAATGGGGTCAATGTAACTACGATGAAATGCGCCCTACATGTGGTACGTACAGGCTCTGACTTAAGGGAGGCGCCGAGCTCCGAACTTGGACGGGGTCACCAAGTGACGGCGATGGTAGCCTCTCAAATCTCGTCAGAGCGACAAAGACGTCTATGGTTGAACGAAATCAATCCGTAGTGCTCACACATAATAAACGGACTCGTGTGTACCAGTAAGACGCTCAATTGAATCATAATTTTCTCTCAATTACCTCTCTCACCTACCTAGCCCGAGTGCAGTGGAGTCAAGATGAAACTGTACTGCAAACTCGTGGTGTAAATATATGTGGTCGGCAAGCCAATCACACATTCCACATCTCATTTTATTTTTTTACTTGAACATATTCATAATGGTGCTCGTATGATGCTTATAATGAAGTCCATGAATACATGATCGTACTTAGTGAATTATGATGAGACCGTAATACGGTGATTACTAGTCTTTAAGCATGTGTTCTAAACATTCCTATTCGAAGGATACGCGAGAAGGACATCAAACTATCCGGATAGGATAGCACTATCTGGCCTCACTCATATGATGAGTATGGCCGTTCCCGTAGCCATTAGTGTGGAGACATCTTGTGAACGGACGCTTGTACTTTGGGTATGGCCAACGAGTCTCTAATCATGAGATTCTAAATTGTCTTAGTTTGAATACATCAAGAAGTTCATGAAGATGATTGAGTGGTCAAGATGGAATCGTCCACCCTCAGTATAAGAGGTGACCGCTCAAGGAAGATGATGCGATGAAGTCCTTGGCCACGGTAGTGAAATATCAGAGAAGAGTTCTCCGATGATTTCCGAATGCATCAGTACTAACTCGGATGATCGATTAGAGTTTAACAGTTGACCATACCCTAAGCCATCCAAGGAGCGTCAAGTGGATGAGGGATTATACATACATGGTAACTGATGATGAACATCTTCCATGAGTGAGTTGATACACACTCCTTTGTATCTTCTAGAGTACAAGGTGTAACTTGGCACCCCACGTGTTGGAGACTCAACCTATCGATAGGGTTAAATCAATCCAATGTTAATCAATCTATATGATGATATAGTTAATTAATTTGGAAGGCCAATAAAGGTTATTGGGTCACTTGACTCGTTAACTAGACTGATACATGGGCCTAGCGGGTCACATGCAAATGATCTTTTGGACGCCAAAATATATAATTAAGTTTTTTGGGGTTTTTATGAAAAATACCCACTTAGTACAAATAAGGGAAGGCCCTGAACAAAATTCACCCAAGACAGAATTGTTCAGGGCCTTTCCCCTTCTTCTCCCTTCTCCCTACACCCCCTCTCCATCCCCGATGTGATCAGTATGACGTAACGATGACGACAGAGATTGAACAGGGCTCGTCAATGAGAAGGAGGAGATTCGACGTGCTGAGGATCGTGTGGATACGTCTAGAGGCTGCACACTTGAGCAGCTCGACTCGTCTCGCTTCAGGATCGAAGAAATCACAGATGTGATCCGTGCAAAGGTACTTTGTTTCAATATTTTTGTTAATGCCATTCAATTTTGCAAAAGTCCTCTGCATGTCATTTTCATTTAATCATCCATGTCAAGGCCTCTAGAACCCAACAGAGAGGACGGTGGGTCGACCAACGGCGGCGTCATGGGCTCGAGCAACTCTGCCAATCCAGTCGGGTTAACCTACGGTAGGCGGCCCGAGTGGTCATATAGCAAGTGCGAGGGGTGGCAAAAATTTTCCGGCAGATACCAACCCGAACGCCTACGAATCCGCGGCCACGTCCAGTCAGTTCCCGTTCAATGATCGTCATGTTACGCCTCCGTTGACCATCTGCGATGTGACCATAATTCCCAGTCCGAAAGCGTGCGATGGCGACGGCTAATTCCTCCCCAGGTAAACCAGCCACGGACCAAGGTGTCCAAGCAATTCACTGAGGGCTAAGGTGACCCTGGGGACTTCCTGCAAGTTAGCCTGGAAATCTCGGCAACGGTGAGACTCTCGGCGTCGGGTCAAGGTCCAGGGCGAGCAGATCGGATCCTCTAGGGAATCACAGGAATTCAGTGGGGCATTCCTGTTGGGATGGGCATGAGCGGCGCCACCGATTTCCTTCTCTTTTTCTTCTAACCGGTCGTGGTTCCGAGCAGCCTGTGGAGAGAGTGAAGATTCGATTCTCGCCATGGCCTTCAGCCCCACGAGAATTCGATTGGATTCTGGACTCTTCAGTGCCTCACTCGGTGGTCACGATTTTGGGTGTGCAGCATTCAGGGAAGAGGCGGCGAGAGACAATCGTTGACCGAGCGAGTGCGGGAAGGAAAAGAGATCGGTAATTTGCGGTCGGTTGCCGTGGACAGTGCGGACCTGTTTGCTTGTTTCTTCCACGGTGGACGGAGCTGCTGGGGAGCTTGAGAAGAGGAGAGGGCATGGGGGAAAGTCTTCAGAATTCCCTTTGCTCACTCCAGCTGCCTCCTCCTAGGGGTGCCTCACCGTCTTCTCTCCTCCCCCTCTTTGGATTTCTCTCGATGGAGGGGGTGAGACTAGAAAGAACAAACAAAACCTCAAATTGATTTCTTCCTTGTCCGAGTCTTAGGGCGCCCCCCCCCCCCTCTTCCCTTATAAAAGGGAGATCAAATGGGCCCCTAGATGGGTCAACAAAGGGGAATAGGGTCCATTAGGGGGGGGCCTTATATAATGGGCTCCCCCATTACAAAATAAAATAAAAATGAAAAAATAAAAAGAAAAGGGGAAAGGACTAGGGGCCCCTCCCCATGACGACGATAACGGACTTACGGGACGCGTCGCAATGCGATGAAAACAAAATGACGAGTGCAAAAATCACAAAATACGACTAAGAAGATGGCAAAAATTAAAATGTGATAACAAGCATGCTTTCATCTGGCGGTCGACGATGGTGGCAGGCTGCGGTCGACGACGGTTCGAGGTGGTGTGCGCCATCAAAGGGTACATGGAAACACCACCCTCATGGCCCATGAGGATGTTGAGAATGTCTTGGCATCTAGTTACCCTTTCATGATAGTACAGCCAGGAATATGCTCAGTCTCTCTATCTCATTATCCAGTGACAAATGTGTTTGTCAACTACCTTTAGAGCATGTGAGTAGCCATCTATGGCTGAAATTGTGGTACCTGGTTGGTAAGATTTAGATGTTTGTTTCTCCATATTCATAGCTGGGTATCCTTCCTTTATCATCCACTATCATCACTGGAAAACATGTCTATGGAGGTGTGGCTGGCTCAAGACCAGACTGTCATGGCCTAGATGTTGAAGAAAGTGTTCCATCTATTGGTGGATCAATGTTTTTGATTTCTTTGTCCACGTTTATTTCGAATGCATGGGTTCACATGTTTGGATATCATTTCAACATGTCTTGTATAGTTTAAAAGCACGTAAATATCTTCAAACACAAAAAAGACATGTCTAGCATTTTGGGATTTTATCATATTCTCTAAGGTCTCCTCATTGAGCTTTAGTTTTACCAATACTACACACTGGATCTTGAAATACAATGTTCCAACAAGAGGAGATTGATGCACCCATCTTCCTTGTTGAATAAGATTGCTCTCTCACTTTAGAAATTAAGATGCCCATCCTGAGTGAGATGACACTGACAAATGTTGGATAGTGTTGGCCATGATTGATTATTAAAACATGTAGATGAAGTGGAAAAAATGCAAATAAATCATGATTGAACTCTAACTTCACTCATGATCCTATCACCATGTGTGGAAATTTTTCCACTCTTGTCTTGCTCCTTGGGAGAATCTCTTCTAGACATTGATTATTATGGCCCCTTGATGTATCTCTTTGATCAGTGTGATGCTGGATCTCTTCTTCAACTTCTTCCACTCTCCCTGAAGATCTAGTGGATCTTCTCACCATCAAATCTCACTCATTAGATAAGTGAAGAAAAGATACCACCCATGTCTGGCTGGTAAGGGCACCTAGAAAATTAGTGGCCCCTTATTTCTACTTGGAAATTTTCATAGAAGTCTTTATAACTTAAGTATATTCACAAATGCCCATAGATATTATGAATGTGACCCTTAAGGTCCATGTTGTAGCGTAGTGTCCCCATAACATGTTTTATCCAACCTTATTAATTAAAAATATACGCATATAGATTAATTAACTAAGGACCAATTTTACCTAATTCAAAGTTTAGTTTATAGCACATGGGTTCCAAACTACACCCCATCCCCTCGAAGATACAAAGTAGTGACTGAATTGTCTCATATAACCTTTGCTACTGATGAGTTCCACATATGTATAATCCTTCATCAGTGTGAGACTTCCAAATGACTTGGGGTATGGTTAAACATCAGACCTTAATCCATCAATTTTTGAAGGACTTATGTGTAATGGGGATCATTGGAGAATCATTCTCCAATTTAGCCATTACCTTTTCCATCGTTTTAATGCATCAGCCTCAAGTCAATATCCTGATATACTGAATGTGGATGATCCCATATGATAACTAGGGTTTGATGGTCCCGGTCCGGTCCGTACTTTTAGCAACGAACTAAACCTTACCTAAGGATCGGTCTGGTTCCGGTCCGATCTCGTCCGGTTCCCGTCCAGTCATTTTGACTAGTCAAAGTTGAAGAACAAAAAAGTCCGGATAAAAAAATAGTATGGACTTCTCATCAAAGGGAAAGTTTGTTTCAAAGTCACTTATGAAGCCCATCTTGAAAAATGAAAAGAAGAACAAAATGAAAATAGAAGAAGAAAAGAAGGTTGAAAGAAGAATAATTGAACAATAAAAGAAGAATTAAAGAAGAACAAAGGAAGATCAAAAGAAAGAAGGTAAAGAAACATGATTAGAAATAAGAAAATCAGGAAAAAGAGGAAGGAGGAAATAGTAGGAAAAAGGTAACAAAGAAGAAAAAATAAAAGAAAACTTGAAAAGGAGAAGAATAAAATTAGAAGAAAAGAAGATGGAAAGAAGAAGAAAGCAGAATAAAATAAGAAGACAAGAATAATAAAAACGAGGAGAAAAGAAAGCAAAAGAAGAACAGATGATGAAAAGAAGAATAAAATAGAAAGAGAAGAAGCCTAAAAGAAATGAAGAAAACTTGACAGAGTAGAGTGTAGAGTGGAGAAACCTAACATAGCTTGAAATACAACAAAACAAACTTGACAGGTTGGAGAAGAGAAAAAAACAAGGTTCAACTAAAAATTCTCAAGATTGAGAGCAAGAAAGAGGGACTCAAAGACTGGGAGAAAGAGAACGTGAGAGAGAGAGAGCGCGCGCGAGAGGGAACGGGAGAGAGAAGAGAAACCGGAGAGAAAGAGAGAGAGAGAGAGAGAGAGAATGGGAGAAAGAGAGAGAGAGAGAGAGAGAGAGAATGGGAGAGAGAGAGAGGGAGAGAGAGAGAGAGAGAGAGAGAGAGAGAGCGTGAGAGAGAGAGAACAGGAGAGAGAGAGAGAGAGAGAACGGGAGAGAGGGTGTGTGTGAGAGAGAGAGAGAACAGAAGAGAGAGAGAGAGAGAGAGAGAGAGAGAGAGAGAGAGCGGGAGAGAGAGAGGGTGAGAGAGAGAGAGGGGGAGAGAGAGAGAGAGAGAGAGTGAGCGTGCGAGAGAGAACGGGAGAGCGAGAGTGTGTGAGAGAGAGAATGCGAGAGAGAGAGAGAGAGAGAGAGAGAGCGGGAGAGAGAGAGAATGGGAGAGAGAGAGAGAAAGAAAGCGAGGGATGGAGGGAGAGAAAAAGCAAGGGAGAGAGAGGGGGGACGCGACCAGGCAGGGCAACACGATCGGTGGAGGGAGAAGCAGGGATTTTTTATTTATTTATTTTAATCCGGTCCCGGTCCGGTTTGACCAGCGGATGGGATATGGCCCGAACAGCCGGGCCACCCTAAAATGGTGGACCGGCGGTCCCGATTCGGTCCGGTCCGACTGTTCCCCGGTCCAAAATGTCAAACCCTAAAGATAACTTAATGACATTTTTGTTCTTCTTAATATATCCTAGCTAAGACTTATTTAAAACCTGGGACTAGTAATTCATAAATCATAGAGAAAATGTAATCGTCCATACAAAAGATGTATTGGTCCCATATCATTGGACAACTTATAGGACGATGACATGAATCTTCTACATTAAATAGATTTAGGCTTAATACCATGTACGTATTTGGAGGAATAAAGTTATTGAACTCTTTCTCTAAAGAAAACCCAACATATGGCATTTAGATATGCACGCTAGTTACAATTGGATCGGCCATACTTATCCTATAATGAGTAATAAATTATGTTACTCTTTTAAGATCGTTTAATGTCCATCTTGAATATTCATCAAATAAATATATTTAGAATACATGTTTAGAAACTAGTGATGAATGTATTATGATCTCATCATAATTCATTAAGCCATAACACTTATTTTAGGACTTCATTATATACATCACACAAGAATAAATAATGAATAAATATTTATTTTAGAAACTAGTGATGAATGTATTATGATCTCATTCTAATTCATTAAGTCATAACACTTATTTTAGGACTTCATTATATACATCACACAATAATAAATAATGAACAAGTATTTAATTGAATGATCCTAAAATTATATCAAAGTGTGATTGGCTTGATAGCCACATAATATCCATCACCTGCACTTGGAAAGACCTTCTCTAGGGCCCATAAGTCCCAATTGGAGCTATGATACTTTATACTCTCCCACCTTTTGATTTTACAGCTATTCTCGCTACTTTAAACCAAGGGAGGGGGACAGGATATAGTTGAGATTATGATTGAGGATGTGATGGCCATGGTAGGAGGTGGAGATGCAATAGAGGCTACTGCCCTTCGTGTGAACAATGCAGCAGATTGGGAGCTAGTTGCATTGATGCTGGCAAAACTTCAGGAGACTACACAATTTTTCCAACTTCACCCCAATCAACTTTACAAAGACTCTCCTTACTATGATTGATAATCACAAATCACATGCAGATTTAGTAGCACTTACATGCATTTTTATGTATATATTTTTATTTTAATGGTCATAAATGTATATGTATATATTTATTACACCTTTATAATGATATTCTGATTTTTCCAAATTTTTGGCACTTATCAAAATTTTCTGTCAGTAAATTCATAAATAAAATAAATTATACATTAGAAAATAAAATAATGAATATATTTGAATACTGTTTTTCAATTTTTTATGCCTTCCTAAAATTTGTTCACATGATATCTAACAATCCATAAGGATGTTTTAGCTGAAAACTTGTGGGTATTTTATCTTTACCTCCTCTATCTATCCAGCATCTCCAATCTATAAACAGACTCTCCCGTTCTCTTGATAAATATACCCTCGGATTTTATTCTAATTAGAGTTAACAGGGTGGTTTGCTCATTCAAAATCTCATATGTGTCTGCCCTAGCATTTCAAGAGTTAAGTATTGAAGGAATGACATTTAGATCAAGACTCATGAAGAGAAATAACGACCTCAACAATGGGGCATGTAACAACATAGTTAGTGTGATCTTCATCTTTTTGTGTAACTTATGCCTTAATATTTTTTCTAGGGATATCAGCAGTAATAGTCTAGGGTTTCATCATCACATACACTACCTACAACTCTACCTGTCATTAAATTTTATATGCCCCCATCTCCATCTCCATAGACAATGGTAAACCCGTCAACACTCACCCCCATCCTCCGTCATTTGTCAGTGTATAACTGCAGTCACCTCAGCCACAACTCATGATGCTCAAAATCATCCCCTCTCTCTCTATTCACACCACCAACGTCAATCATTAGTCAATGTTCCCCTAGCAGCAAAGATATTTATTTAAAATTATCCAGTATCTTTGATTATAAAGTTCTATTAAAATCCTCAAATTTATTTCATTGAATTCCCAAATTCAATGAAATTTATTGACATGCGAGCATCAGCCCACATGTAGTTCTTACTTATCAATTTTCTAGTTTACATAAAACTGATTTATATCTGTCATAGATGGTCGTGTATGGCTTTTGATAGGAAAATTCATGAAAAACCCAAGATCCTCTATTCATTTATCCAACATAGTCTACACTCCAAATTTCTATCTTACTCTTGTATCCATCATTGCCATTACCCAAACCTTGTTCTGTTTCAACACCTTATTTCCTTCTCACTGGACATTTCAAGGATTGTAAATTGGGAAGATTGATCTGTTTAGGATGCAAGGCTAGATTTGTCATCTACAGGCTGGTTCAACACTTACTACCTACTAGGCTTTTTGCCTCATGTCTCAGTCAAAAAGCTCCCTTTAATTGCATCGTAGTATGGGTAATTTGGCCATCATTAAAATTTATAACCCCTTTGAATTTGAGTCTTGTCAGCTAGGGAAACACCATCACTCTTCATACAATAGACTAGGGTTCATCCATAACCTAAAACCTTTTTTATCTTGGCCAATATAATGTGTAGGGAACCCCGTACTACGCATGCACTTGGTTCTTAGTTCTATAGTGTCTTTGTTGATAATTTTTCTCATGTTTCATGGGTTTGTCTTCTTAATGATCTCACCAATGTCATGTCCTTTATTCATTAGCTTCTCCAAGATATTTTGACTCAAAACACTACCATCCATTAAATATTTTAAACTAACAATGCAAATGATTTTGTGTTTCTCTCAACATCATTCATCAAACCACTTGTTCTCACACATTTCAATGAAATGGTGATATTGAATGTGAATAATGTTGATTACTTGGCATGATTCCAATTTCCTCATGGAAAGGGGATTATCTCTCTATCTTTGGTCTAGTGATCACCTCACTAGCACTACCTTCCTAAACATCAACCTTCCTCTCCTTTAGCTAGAAAAATTTTCATTCATCAGCTCCACCTATTATTGGTTTATAGGGCATTGATATGGATGAAAACTTTAATTGATACACACAGGAATAATTAAATGGAAAAGTAACAACATCAATAGAAAATATGAACGGAATCACCTTGGCACAAATCACATTGGTGATTTATTGGATCCTCGAGGACATCTGATAAAATTGGGACGATACAGAGAAGATTAGCATGGCCCCTGCACAAGGATGACATGCACTAATTGAGAAATGGTCCAAATTTTTAGGGCCAAGAAGGTCACACACAAATGATTTTTTGGATTTATTGGATTCTCAAGTGAGATGTATTGTGTTGCTCATGTGTATAGCCTCTCAACATATCCGCACAATCCTTGGCATGTCGGATCTCCTCCTTCACCTTGACAAGCTCCCTTCACCCTTCATCATTGTCATTATACACTCACAATTGGATCGGGAATCAATAGGCACAAAGAGGAGAAGGGAGGAGGGAAAGAGCCCTCACAAATTCTATCCCGAGAGAATTTTGTTCATAGTGTTCCCTTATTTATACTAAGTGAGTATTTTTTACAATAACCCCTCAACTTTAAAAATATTTAGTGAAGTCCAAAAATTATTTGTATGTGACCTTCTTGGCCCATGAATCAGTCTAGTTAACGACTCTAGTTTCTCAAAAACCTTTATTGCCACCATAAATTGATTAACTATATCATCATATAGATTAATTAATGATGAAACAATGTAATCCAATCGATAGGTTGAGTTTCTACCCCTGTGGGGGGCCAAGGTACACCACGTGCTCTAGAAGATACAAATGAATATGTATCAACTTGCTCATAGAACCTATCTATCATTGGTTAGCATATATGTATAGTCCCTCATCCACTTGATAATCCTAGGAAAACTTAGGGTTTGTTTGAAAATCACCCTAACATGTCATCCGAGTAAGTAAACATGTGTTTGAAAATCACCATAGAAGTATTCTCTGATATTTCATTGCCATCTCCCTGAACTTGATTGTATCATCTTACTTGAGTCGTAGTCTCTTATGTTGAGGGCAGACGATCCCATCTTGACCACTCAATCATCTTTGTGAACTTCTTGACACAACTAAAATAAGACTGTTTAGAATATCATGATTAGAAACTCGTAAGTCATAGTCAAAGTATGAATGTTTGTCCACAACACATCTTTTGTATCTCAAGTCCAAGGACTACTTACACAACCATGATCCGAATCAACCTGAGTAACAGTTTGGTTTTATACCATTAAGGAATTTATATGGATCAATTCAATGAACTCTTTCCACTAAACAGCACGCATTATCAATGTTTAGTGTCTCCACACTAATGGCTACAAGACTAATGAAGGGAATTTCATTACTAAATATATACACGTTTAGAGCAGTTATATCCATCATTTTATTGATAAAAAATCTTTATTTTACAAAAAAAGTCTCTCCGTGCATTAATCCTTGAAAGTCTTTAACATGATAATTTCTCCTGATTAAAATTCTATCTAGTGTTTGAAGGCCATATTTTCTTAACTAATTTAGAAAATATTTTGAAACTAGTATGTCTTTAAACTTTAAATGGATTGAATAAATAAAAAATAAAGAAAAAAATAGTTTCTAAGTGGCCAGCTAAAGAAGAAGCCGATCCTCACCAAGTCGGGCTCATAAGAAATAAAAGTGATTGTGGCCCAACAAGCCGCAATCTTAAGAAATAAAAATGGAGACTATGATCGGGCTTTGAGCGGACCCGACCCGACCCAAAGCCCATGTCATTTTGGACAATTTTTTAGTAGAAACATATGATCTTAAATGTCTGATTTTCTTAATGAACATAGAATGGTTAGATTTATGTATAATTTTCTTATTTCTTTTCCAGGATTCTGATAAGCTCTGATAGCTAATGAGGATGAGGGGTACCCATCTACAAGCGAAACACATATGCATACGCGGACTGGGCAGGCTAATGAGACAATCGATGGGGTAGCTGACACAGCAAAAATGGTGCACCTCTTAAGAATGGATCCACGATTGCAATTTAATTGCAATCGTCAAACTAGTTTAAGGGGAGATGAAATGGCTGGGGGCAATATCATCTTTCTCTGCCCCCAGCCGTTGTCCTCATCAGCCAACCAATGGAGGCTGTCAACGATGGGATCACATGCTGATCCAGCAGCCCCAAGAGAGCCATTGGATCTAGCCTTATCCCTTAAGGAGTCAAGAGAACTTCTCTCCAAGGAAGATTTGGACTACTCTAACACCATCCTCCGATCCAAAAAAGAGGCACTTGCAAAGGACCCTTCAAGCAGCGGAGCTAGTATAAGGGGAGATTGACACTGCTCTAATGACTACAACCATTCAGTATGGTGCTAGAGAGAGTGAGGATAGACAAGCATTCATGCCAGCACGAAGGAGAAGAACCAGGATGATTATACATTGAGGTTGAGGTCAGGCGGCGGTGACTGGTGCCACCACCCTTGCTCGTCAAATCAGGGCTAATCAGGTTGGAGCTCTTCTCGATCTGGTAGAAAATCATTTGATGCACATTATTGAGTTGATTATTTTCCGTTTGAAAAGAAGAGAAGATTGATTTCATTAGGTTTTGTGAATCATTTTCTTTTTGGCATTTCATCGAGTATGTAATATGCCTTCGAAGATATCAACAAATTTAGTTAAGTCCGTATGGATTCTGCCTTATAAATATATATATTGAACTCACTTCTGTTTTCAGCCTCCTAGAGGCATTCTGTCGAACACCTGCTAGGTGTCGACAGATATACTTGCATTACTTCCAATGTCCACTATTAGAAAATTCCCTTAAAAATATATTTCTGAAATATAATCCTTATCTGAACTTTATTACTATCTATCTAACATACTATAAATATAAAGATTGTCAAAAACACCTTAAGATCTATCTACTAAGTATTCTCAGCCTCTCTATTCTTTCCTTCTTTCTCTCTATGACTTGAGTAATTCCTCAGTTCTTTTCTAAACTTGATATAACATCTTCCCCTTAAACCCAAAAACATCTAGATTTTTATAGATATGTATATATCTAGATGTATCTATATACACACCAATCTCTCTCTCCCTTCTAATTACTATCCCTTTTACTTAAGCTTTTCCAAAATAAAACAAAATTAATTAATCTATCTATCTAGTTAGCTATACTACCTTAAATATTCTTCTGACCTGTCTAATCAATTATCTTACTTATCTCTATACTTCCACTTATATTTCGTTGTGCCTTCATTTCATTTAATGAATTATCCCTCTTGATAACCACCATATTAAGAATATGAAATCCTTGATCATCATTTGATATGGACATGGTACGTACTCATCACTAGATAAAATTACTATGTAAGTACATGTTTATATTTTTATTGAATAATCTGATATACCAACGACAAATTAAAATCCTTATCGTGAGACAATCAATTAGTGCCATTGTGAGGGAACGGTAGCCATTGAGGGTTTTATTTCTTTATTTGGAAATTTTCTTTCAACTAATAATCTTGATTAGAGAAGTTCAATCAGCTCCACAATTAGGTAAAATTGTCATCTCCAGTACTCCTTAATCTTTACGTTTTCTAGTACATATCTCATCATGAATGGTAGATGATCACTAACACAAAATGAAGATGAAAGTGAAGGAGAAAGAGGGGAGGCTTAGAATAATAGAGACAATATCCTAAATATGTTATTATAAACAAAAATTAAGTAAATGGAAGACGAAGATTAAAAAAATATTCTGATCCAATAGGATCTGAGTCACTTACTAAGATTAATGCTCCCATAGATGAGGGCTCAAATTTCAATATTGATCATCATATGATTCACTCTCTCCCTAAATTTCATGGTTTATCTTAGGAAGAGCCATACCAAAAATTGGAAGAATGTACTTTGATTACTCAAACATTTCACTTTCATAATGTTACAAGTAAAGTTATAAAAATGTGATTATTTCCCTTCTATCTTACAGATAAAGCTATAATTTCATTTACATCCCTATCTGTGAATTTTTATTCATGGAAGGAAATGGAAATAATTTATGTTGGAAAAACAAATTTTTATAAAGGAGCAATAAGAGAATTTTGTCAAGGGCCGATGAATCCCTAGGTGAAGCATTGGAAAAAAATGTACACACCATGAAAAAAATATTGGGAAATTGTTTAAAACTTTATGAATGATTAAGGAATCAGAGATAAAGATGATTGATTCAAAAATGGAGGTGAATTTATGCATAAATATTTAGATGAAGCACTAGGAATTTTTGAAACATTAGCAGAAAAATGATGCTTATTATGCTTCTCTTAATCATAATGAGAGACATGCAAGTTCTAAGAGAGGTGGGATATTGAGCCTGATATATGAATTTCACAACTAGTAAAAAAATTTCCTGATTCACGGATTGATAGTTTAAAATTATCTGATTATTCTCATCTTTCTCAAATAGACATTCACTTTGCCATAATTGCTCGAGAGATAATCATGTAGAAGTAGATTTTCCATTGCGTGAATAAGTTATGGCTATTCGATAGGTCCAAGGTGGATAGAACTATAGTTCAAAATTCGTCGAATCCTACAGATAGTGGATACCCCAGGAATAACATGCTATGAAATGCATATCAAAATCCCTCGGTATAAGGGAACCATATGAGTAAATTGCATGCAATTTCAAAATTGAGAAATGGAAAAAAAATTACTGATATTTCTGAAGTTCAAAGAGAAGAAACATAAGTACCTCAGGAAGAAACAGATGATTTTCTAAGATAGAACCAAATCCAAAGGCTTATTCTCCACCTATTTCTTTTCCTGATTTTTTGAAAAATTATAAAGTTAAAGCAATTCCTCATGATAAATTATTCTCCAAATTTTCAATCAAGTAACTTTTAGTATTTCATTGGCTGAATCAATACAACATATTCTGTCGTGTACAAATTTTGTGAAAAATATGTGCACACATAGTCGAAAACACACAAGAATTCAAAATCTGAAAAATGTAATTTCTATTTTATAGAATCTTCAAGAAAATGTAGGGATCCAAGAGCTAAATCTTCAAGTGTGATTTAGGATGAATTTGTTTTTCAAAGTCATTAATTGATTCAAGAGCTAGTGCCTATATTTTGACGAAAGCATTATATGATAAATTCAAATTTGGGGAATTAGAACCAGCCGACGGCTTTATCAGGGAACCCTAAGGATTATTAGAAGATGTTTTCATTATTATCTGTATGATCAGAAAATATACCTATCTTACGACCCAATAAATATGATCTAAATTTATCTAATGCAAACGCAATAGCTAGCAATTCCTTCTCAGTTGTAGTGTAGTGTACCTGAGCATCTCCTTAGGTCGTGCTAGCATAGTAGGTGACCATTGGCTTCTTTTCAGTCCATTGATCAAGCATTGCCCCTATGGCAAAATCAAAATCGTTGCACATTAGTTCAAAAGGGTGATTCCAGCCTGGAGTTTGTAGAACTTGTGCTTTCACCAAAGCCTCCTTTATCTCTAAAAAGTGTGTTTTCTTGCATTGATAATTTCAAAATTCATATCTTTGGCCAATTAAGTTAGTAAATGGTTAAGAAAATTTAACAAAATCTTTAATGAACCACCTGTAGAGGCCTGTGTAACCAATGAAGCCCCTAAGTTCCTTAGTGTTGGTGGGGAGTGAAAGGTTCTAGATCACCTCCACTTTGGCTTTATCCACCTCAAACCCACAAATATAGACCATGCGTCCTAGTTGCATTCCCTTTTTGACCATGTAGTGGGACTTTTCCCAACTAAGCGCTTGCCATCTTGTCACGCATATTAGCAAAACCCTTTATAAATTAGCCAAGCGTACACCAAAATTTTAACCAAATACAGAAAAATCATCCATGAAAATTTTTAGAAAATCTCCAACTAGTTCTAAAAACAAGGCAGTCATGCATCTTTGAAATTTACCAGGTGTATTACATAGTAAAAATGACATTCTTCTAAATTCAAAAGTTCTAGATGGGAAAGTAAAAGTAGTATTTTATTCATCTTCAGGGTGTATTTATATCTAATTATATCCTGAATCTTCATCTAGAAAACAAAAATGGTTTTGCCGTGCTAATTTATCCAAAATTTGATCAAGGAAAAGCAGCAGATAGTGATCTTTTTTGTAACTTCATTGAGGTTTCCATAATTGACGCATATCCTCCAACTAGCTCTCAGTCTAGTTTGATTTTCTTCCCTGTGTCAATTCTGGTTATAATGATTCCTCATTTCTTAGGGACGACATGCAAAAGGCTTACCCAAGGACTATTAGAAATCAAGTAAATAAATCTCTAAATGGTATAATACCTAAAAGTTAATCAACTTGATTTATGTCACTATTGTATAAGTGATCTGTTAACCTCAGTGATTACACCTAAATTATGTAGTTAAATATGGGAAAGCTACACTTGTTATGCATTAAAATGGATATAATTTTACATGATCGAACTTTTTTTTAGATTGATATTCTAATTTTTGTGATTCAATTAGATTTTTAAATTATTTTTCAAACATTTTATCCTAAAAGAAAATAATGTTATGATTCAGAATATATTTATCCTTAAATAAACATTCAATTCATTGAATGTCGACTAACTACGAGTTCTCGTAATGACTCGTCATCAATTGGTTGAGTTTCCATACCATGGGGTGCTAAGCTACACCTCGTCCTTTAGAAGATACAAATAAGTCTATATTGAATCACTCTTAGAACATGTTCGTCACCAATATTTCACTACATTTAGTCTCTCATCCACGTGACGCTCGTAGGATGACTTAGGATATGGTCAATTGTCAAACTCTAATTGGTCATCGCAGTTAGTATGATGCATTTGAAAATCATCGGAGAACTCTTCTCTGATATTTCACTACATTGGCCAAGGACTTCATTGCTTATTCTTCTCGAGTTGCTCTTATTCTAAGGGTGGGGCAATCCCATCTTGACAAATCAATCATCTTCGTGAACTTCTTGATGCTCCCGAACTGAGACTGTTTAGAATCCCATGATTAGGAACTTTTTGGCCATAGTAAAAAATAAACCGTCCATCTACAAAACATCGTTGGTGTCTCAAGTCTAAGGACTACTTACACAACCATGATGTGAATCAACCAGATTGACAATTTGGTATAATATCATTCAGGGATTTGTACAGATAAATTTAATGAAGTCCTTTTGCTGAAGAGCACTGACTATCTATCTGTAGTGTCTCTGCACTAATGGCTATGGGAATGACCATACTCATCATATGAATGAGGCTAGATAGTGTTATTCTATCCAGATACTGTGATGTCCTTCTCAAGTATCCTTTGAATATTTAAGAACAAATGCTTAAAGACTAGTAATCTCTGTATTACGATTTGATCATAAGTCGCTAAGTTCGATCATATGTTCATGGCCTTCATCATAAGCATCATGCACACTATAATGAGTAAAATTTATTAATGAACGAAATATGGATGGTGCGATTGGCTTATCAGAAACATATATTTCCATCAATAAAAACCTCTTTGAGAATTTTGTAAAAATATTAATATTTATTTATCATTGATAACACCCTAATTTCTGTCTTTATTTCATGTTATTACCACAATTTTATGCATTTAAAGAGCTTAAAATGGGGTTGTTATCACATATTTACATGAAAATAGTGTTTTCAAGTGATTTATGATTTTCCCCTAATTTTCTGTTAATTTTATGAATTTTAAAGGAATTATTGAAGCTCGAAATAACCATTTTTGAATGAAAATGGCAAATTTAATATTTAATTTAGACATTTATCAGCATGGGGATGAATTAGTGAATTTTCTAGAATTTTCTAGAATTTTTTACGAATTTTTAGGATTTTTCTGAGATTATTTGAAGAGGAAATGTATTTATTTCAAGGAAAAAAGGTATATTTATAAGAAAAGAAAAAGTATTTTTATAATTTTTGAACATTGAAGGGCCGTTTTGCAAACTTTCGTTGCAAAAAGACCCTGAAAACAGCTCTCGGTCGCCACTACAGGCGTAAAGATCTAATTTAAAATTCTCCAGGGTTTTATTGCAATTACTTATTTATTGTTTTAATATTTTAGAAGAAAAGCGGAGGAGAGAGAATGCGCAAAGGGGTATATCTATAATTATTTCTGGGCGGCGTCGGATAACAAATATTTATTTTGTAAAGAACTTACATGAAAATTGCAGGCCGATTTCTTGGAGCGACTACGTGGCCTCATCACGACCGTCAGATGAAAATCTGACGGCGACCAGTGATAGAGGCCAGTTGCAGTAAGATGACCGCCCGTGCGACGCATGCGAAGCGCATGCACGGGCGGTGACGTGGCAAACTACTGAAGGGGAGATCAGTGAAGAAACGCACATGGACGTGCGTATCGGAACGTATGCAAAACGCGTCGTTCGAGTTTTCTTTTTTTTCTTATTTTCGCAGGGGGTTACGTGGCGCAATGAGGATGCGCCCGCCTGGAGGAGTTGAAGAGTCGTCGTCCAATAAGCGGACGACGCGTCAGCGATCGGGGGAAAAAAATATAATATGAATAAATGATTTAACTCCAATGGTTAATCTCGGTTTAAATTCATTTATTCATAACTTTTGATCCAGAACTTCGATTGAGACGATTTTTTTATGGATTTCTCGTAATGATCCCCTCTTTCTATCTGTATGGTTGGATCAGTGAGATCAAGCCTACATTGATAGATATTAGTGAATTACTAATTAGGGGTAAAAGGGTCATATTTTCCATTTTACCTTGGTATAAAAGCCAAATTTCGAGAAGGGGGGATCATTCTTGATGGTTCTCTATCACAGCTGCAAGACAGAGAGGAGCCCCAGCCTGGATCAACCTGTTTGGTACTTTTTCCCTTCATTGTATTTGAATTTTGATGCATTTTGAATGAAATTAGTTAAGTTGTTTGTTCCTTCTTCTTGACTCTGATCTGAACTTCTAAATCGCTTGGCTTGAGCGGCATGTACAAGCCCTGATTAGGATTGAGAGGAGAAAGTGAGGAATTTAACTAGGCATTCAACTGCATTCCCAAAGAAAAATTCTTAAAAAATTAGATTTAATTTTTAGGAGATTAAAGTTCCCCCATTTCATTTCTGAATCAGCAAACTCACAAAACCAACCAAACTCAAATCAAAAATTTCTTCCAACCTCTCTAATTGACTTCTTTGACCATTTTATTTGGATCAAAGAAGCCAATTTAGAGCTCCCCATTTCTTCTTTTCATCTCATTTCTTCTACCCCCCTTTCTAAATTTCTCTTCTAATTAGGGTGAATGATCCTCATTGAAGATCAAATTCACTCTAATTAGGGTTAAACTACCAAGAAAACCATCAAATTGAATTCCTTACTAGCTTCCCTTGGACGACACTCGTACTTATCACTGTACACTTTAAGTAGAGTCTTTATAAATTTTATTGCATAAGCCAAAATTTACAACGACAAGGGCTAAAAACTGCATAATTTCTACCCCTATTTTTGGCTTATCAATCATTTACTTCCAGTTTATGTGCAATTAACCCTTGAACCTAAACATGACGAACCAACTAGTCCACCCTAATATGGACCTACAGATCCAGTTCGGTCCTTTCTGACTGATCCTTAGTCCTAAATGTCCAATCCTAGTTGTATGAGCCATAGTCGAACCTCGTCCCTGTCATTTATGGACATCATTTGCATGGTCAATCTGCATCATTCCCATCATTTCCATCTATGAAGTTCCTTTGATATTTTATTTTATTTATTAAATATTCATCCATAATTCCATTATCCTCATCATCTGGTTTATCATTTTCTTCATGAGCAATCTTACATCTGTGAGGGATGATTCTTGACTGAATTCGATTCATTCAGTCATCAGTCCATAACTCTAACAATGAAGAATGGCAAATTTGGCTGAATAGATGACAATCCAGCATTACAACAAGCCTAGAAACTAAAACTATTGTGCTCAGATATTACCCTTCTATGGGATATTATTTAATTGTTTTATTTTTTCTTGCCCAAAGTAATTCATAGTACTAAGATAAGATGAAACCCAGTTATATTGTTGTAGAGTATATTTCTCCCCTCAAAAAATATAGGTGTAATAATCAAGTGGAGATAAAAAAAGAGCAAGATTTATATATACAACTAATGTAATAATAGATAATGTCTAAGACATTAGAACAGGATAAAAGAATATGGTGGCTGATAAACTTATGAATTTTTTGCATAATGAATTAAAATGGTTTCATGGTCAAGACAATTTTTTCAAGTCCGTTAATTGGTAAAATGTCTTCATGAGTATAGTTGGCCTATGGGACAAATAATGATATAGGATACTAGCAACTCTCGAAGACATCATGAATTCAGTAAAGTGCATTGTACCTCATTTTATAAATGTTGTCTTCTAGTATTGGAGTTACCTTTGGGGACAAAAGACATTTTTCAGCCTGGGTCTGTAAGGCGATAAGATCTAGAAGATAGTATCTGTAATCCTTAATTATCAAGACAGTAGATAATCCATTAAACAATGAATAGACTCTTAACATAGGTCACTGCTATCTGCTCTGTCTTGAGCATAGCTGACGAAAAAAATTGCAATATAGGGTACACAATTTCGTGAACAGAAAATTTTGGATTCAAGCATTTTGCTTCATACTACATATTTCATTTTCATAAAGGTAATACTTTTACTCACTATGAGTGTTGGTCTTAATTACTTAAGCATTTTGCCAATGGGTGGCCATTATGCGCCAAAGAGGTTGTATCAAGAAGCCATCCGCGTGTTACCCCTTGATTGCTGTGGTTTTTGTTCAGCGCACAAAAAAGAAAAGTTCAAGGAGAGTGATTAAATTTTACCCAGCCAAGCCCTTGGCTCAGAACCCGCCGTTCCAGCCGAGGTGGCTCACCTGAGGTTGCTGGTATGATCCCACCGGACCCGTCTGCGCCGCCACACCGGTGGGCGGTGCCGCCAAATGGTGGGGACCTGCCATTGCAGCCTGGTGGTAAACCCCCGGAAACTGCACGTGCGAATACGCCGCCTGCCCAGGAACATTATAAAACCCCGGCATCTCCCTCTGCGGTTGGACCCAAATCTCCGGCCCCTCCACCTGCCAACAAGGACTCAAGTCATCAGCATCGGCAGCGCCGCCAAACCACGGCACGACGTATCTGTCACCAACCTGAGGAGCAGCCATGTAAGGGCCACCATCCTTGAACTTGACCCTGCTGACATCATCACTGGTGTAGAGGGGCTTGTACTTGGCGCCAGGCATGAGAACGTAGCCGCTGCCGGAGGAGTAGCTTGGCATTGCCATCGGCGGCACGTACATGGGTGACAGGATCTGCCGATACGGAACAAAGTTGGGGTAGTGGGTGAGATGCATCTGCGGGTACAACATCGCCTGCTGCTGCATCATCGCCAACCCGGACGAACCAACCACCTGCCGAAGGCCCCAACTAACAATGAATTAATCCGATATACAATAACCATTGCGGTAAGTGGGCTGTACCTCTGCAGGGGAGGACAGCCTCGGTCCATGAATGCCATCTTCCAGCCCTGAGCTGAAGAAGTGGGCATCATAGCTGTGCTGTGGGTCATACGCTTCGGAAAAGCTTGGAAGAGGAGGATTCGGGTAAGAGCTAGTCTGCGTCTGAACCAAGCCAATGTCGGCATAGTTCACACGATCATCAGGACTTGATGCCTCAGCTTCTTCGGGCGACTCAGCCTGAGAAGTTCTGCACTGACCATCCATCGCGTCGGCCCGCTCAACAAAGGAACGGTCTTCGCCAGATATTGGTGAGCTGTGCACGTTGCAAACAAGCCCATAAAATTTATTTTGAAGGAAAAGCAAGCCAAGCGTATAACTGAAATACTAGTAAATACTGGGCAAGGATGGGGGAAAACCTTGCAGAGGGTTCGATGGGGGAGGCAACTTCGGGTGCGGTGTACGGCTTGACGGAGTCAAAGGTTGACCCAAAGCTGCCAAAAGTCAACCCAACTCTGTCTGCCTCTGGGACCCTGAGATGTTGGGGGATGATGACGTGCTTGCTGTCAGAGATTTTTACATCTGAAGGTGCATCCGGCGGAGCAGCTGCTTCGACATGGGAGGAGTCATCCGCGGCAGTAGATGAGCCCTGTTCAACAGCGTTGACTGATTTTTGACTTGATTTAGGCCTCCATTCCATATTGGACTGAGAGTGCATCTTGCTGTGATACTGATGACTGGAGAATGGCTTATTAGCCGGAATAACAGACTCTGAGGAAGGAGGTTGACTTGGCAGACCAACAGTGGAGTGCCCGACAGAATCCCCACTCGGAAGTGAGAACGAGTGAGCAACAAGACGATCAGACAGATGGCGTCTGCCACCAACCACCCCGACTTCGCGTCTGATTGCTCCAACAATGCCCGCTGATCTTGAATCCGGAGATGGCACATGAACAGGGTCTGAGGACGAGGCGTAGACACCACTCGAAGAACTCGTCACTGCCAGAATCTCAGACGATGAACGTAACCCAGACCCGACTCCTTTTCTCCCTTGTGGCAATGACCTTGCCGATGACGTACCGGCCTCAGGAGTTGACTGCCTCTGAGAGCTGCCTGCGTCAGCTACTTCAACATCATCGCCATCCTTCAAAGATGCATTGACTTCTTCAGAGAAGGACCGGTTTTCAGTTTTTGCAGGGGGATAATTCGTAGAATCTTGGTCACGCGAAGAGCTACAAGAGATTTAAAATGACGGTTGAGAGAATAATCACTGAATTACTTATTCAAATTAGATGTTTTTGGAAACACATTTTTTCAACGACAGGAGAAGTTTGTATTTTTAATTTATATTCCTTCCCTTTGCGAAATTATACAATGAGGATAAGTTTACTATGACTTGTTCAAAATAAAAGTTTTCTATGATAGTCTGGGAGAGATAATTGAATTTCGAGACAAAAAACCAAACCTCTTAATTCTGAAGCTTGGTCCAGATCGATCATCACCTAGTGAAGATCGGTGAGGATTCTCTGGATTGTGGTCAGTATTAACGTTCTGATTTTCCCTGTTGTCTCTCACAATACGAAATTCCCGACCAGCACCTGCATCTGCACTATAGGTTTATCAATCATCAGAAGACAGGAATTTGAGAAATAACAATAAACATACAAAAATGTCAAAAAGAGTAATGAGATTCGTTGCATTTGCCATCCCAGGATGAAGTCGTCATCATTATCAAGAAATCGTCATTAACATCATAACAAGGATGGGTGACGATGGTGTAGAAGATGATGAGTATCAAGTAAAAACTGGATGAACATGACAACTAGACTAATAATTGAGAGACAGAGAGATGGGAGATGGATGAAACATGGCGATAGGGAGAGAGAGATGTGGAAGAGAGGGAAATAAGTGAGGGAATGGGATTCACAGATGACGAAAAGAAGCGAGAGAAAGGGATTCCAAACGATGGAGAAATGCAAGAAAGAGGGAGAGAGACAGAGGGATAGATCTGAGAGGGACAAGGGGAGAGAGATGGATGAAAGAGAGAGAGATAGAGTCGCAACTCGCAACATGCAAAAAAGTTTACATAACTGAGCAGAGATAGAGAGAGACAGAGACAAGGATGAGTTTGTCATTGCCAACCTAGTTTCAGATAGACGACAAAGACGATGGTGACCCAGTCATCGTCATTATAATCCTGGTAGCAACAAATGATGATGACTCATGATTAACCTCTTGATATCATCATCAGGAACGCAGAAATCCCATACATTAGCAAGGAACGAAGTGCAGAAAATTAATAGCTGAGTTTAAAATTTTCTGGGTAAGCAAGTTACAGGTGATACAGGAAAACAAGCCACATGAGAGGAACATGCTAGAGAACTAAGAATACTGAAAAATAGAAAGTAGTTATCCTGAAGGAAATTGCATTCCCAAAGCCATTACATATTGAGATGAAATAAAGCAATGTCTCGAACAAAGTTTATTACCAGGTGACCGATTTCTCCACAACCTTCCAACTCGAGCACTTCTGTTCACAGGTTTATACGTTCTTGCTGACGGCAATGAATGATCTACCAAAACTTGGGGTTGTTTTGGATCCTTTGCGCTTGGGTTCTGGAATGAAAAGAGAAATATCAGAGATGTCTTCCATGAAGACAACCCTCAATTAGGCACATTGAAAGAAAATGAAGCAACATGAAAAAAATGGAATCCTCTATTTTATCTTGTCATGCTGTTATTCACCAAGATGATAGGGAGAGAGAGAAAGAGCATTTCAAACTCCTAGCATTAAATTAAAATTTGTTGAGATACACAACCGAATCTATCATTCCAATGTTAAATGCTTCGTTCCACACGAAAAAACCATGAATCTGGTAGATTGAGATTCCTCAGAGACGAAACAGATTTCATTCCTTTTTACGAGTGGGAATCATTCGTTACGGTCGTTTATATTTTCAAAGTGCGGATGAAAGAGAATCAACGACTACAACAGAGACGACACTATTCCGTGAAAAATGTGATAAAAATGGGATTTGCACGAACCTGTTTCTTCTTATCCCTCCTCCTCTTAACTTCATGAAAGGGGTCTGTAGCATGATAGAAACGTCAGTTGAATACATGTCAAACAAATTAAATCCACATACATTGCGTAAATAAAAAACCAGATTCCACATGATCTCTTATTTTAGAGTTTGACGCATTTTATGTTCTCATTAGATAATCTTAAACGTAGAGCATGTAAAGGATTATGGAAGACTTAAATGTAAAGCGATAAACCAGTCGAACTCGTGATCGACGAATTATAGTGAAGAAATCATCATAGAAAATTTTCTTCCTTATTATTTAAAGATCGATTTATAAAAAGTAGATTTCAGATTCATCAACTGCACTACGGATTCTTTTCTGAGCAATTCTGGATAGAAATGGGTTTAAAGAGCGGAAACAATACATCCAGGAGATTGGGAGGTATACCAAACGATAGCAAGAGAAAATACTGTTCTACTACTCTAAAAGAGCCTTCATTACCATCAGTTCCTCGACAAACTGCTTCATGACAACAAGAACTCGAGGCATTATAATATCCCCAACTCGCATGTACCAGTATATAATATGTGACATTCAAACCAAACTAGATGACAGTACTATGCGCTAAAAGGGCAGACCTAGCCTATAATCGTTTCGCCATTCAAGAATTCTTGCTTAGGCAGTTCATATCATCCGTGCATGACGTTTTGACACAAGATTACAAGGCTTCATCCCAAAACGTTTAAAAAAAAAACACCGCAAGCAGACAATCTCCGACGAGAGGCGCAAGCAAGAACCCACCAACTTTCTCGCAAAAAAATTAAAAAAAAAGAACTTTACCCTGATAGAGCAATCTCTGCACGGTCTCGTTGGGGTCCATATTGGTCTCGCGAAGAACAGCAAGAATCTCCGCCTCCGAGTGCGCTCCCACGATCTCCCTCACCGAATTGATTGTAGTCTGCAGCTTCGATGAGAGCTTATACTGCGGAACACCCAAATCACCCCTCGAGCCTCCGACCATCGCTACAAGAACCCTTCTTCCGACGAGAATCACAGGCCGGCTACGCGAGCGCAGACTGGAATTTGAAAACCCTAACAAGGAGAGGGCGAACTGGAGGAGAGAAGGGAAAGAGGGGAAACAGGCAGATTAAAAACTGAACTGGATGAACTGATTGCTGTTGGGCCCCTAAAATAGAGAATCCAAAGTATTCTATATTGGGCCCTTTCATTGACTTGACAGGAATAAAGTCTTGTTCTGCATGTATATAAATAAACCTTATATAAGCTCTACAGCCAGCATGTTAATAAAGTTTTTTGTATAATTTAAGGTTTACAGTGGAACACACAGGTAAGCCACCACTTTTACTTGACATGAATAAATTCTTGTTTTTTGCATCTCATAACTTTAATGTTGGGTCCTATGGCCTTGATTGTGATGAAACTAAATAGATTCATGCAGTGAACGATGAGTATTGGAACTGGAACGACACTTACAAAATGATGATCAGATCACATGTGCATGGACTGAATATGTGATTTCTCAGTTCCCCGTGCGGGACGGATTGAGTTGTTCATGTATCCACATGATGCCTGGCATTTTGAATCTTCTCCTTCATCTTGATGAGCCCCATTATCACTCTACGATCATCCTTATGACAGTGCGATCACATTGGGAATGGGAGGAGCAACAGAGAGAGGGGGTAAGAGTAGGGGCTTGAATCATTTTGGCATGGGCGAATTTCATTTTGTGAATTTCACATTATGAGCATTCCCCGATTTATACTAAATGAGATTTTTTTATAAAACTGCAAAAACTTTAAGATAAATCTTTCAAAATCCAAAATACTATTTGCACGTGACAAATCAAATGGGGACACGTGGCGAGTGCATGTTAAAGCCAAAAAATTAGATTATAAATCATTATAATTAAATAATAAGTCATAAAAAAATAATAACTATATGTATTTTGACTTAGAAAATTCATATACGTACGAAGATAAGTCCAAAAAATTACAAAAAATATATTCTTAATTAAAATGTTAAGTTCTTTAAGGATTTGATGTCAGAAAATTTATTAAAATCTGAATAAATCCCCAAAAATCAGAATATCAGTCTAAAAAGAGGTTTAATCATTTAACTATTGATAACATGCTTTTATATTCAGTTTAACGCATAAAAATGTGTAGTTATCCCAAAGTAACCCCATAATTTTATGTGTATGAGACCCCCCCCCAATTCAGTTCATTGGTAGTCCCTTAGGAATGGAATTAATTATCCTTGGATTGTTCCCTCACATTGTGACCTCTGAAATATTGGTATGAAGTGTTTATGATATCAAGTACACCTCTAAGTAGGAATATCTCCATGCATTGCTAGACTACAAATATAGAACTCCCTCATGGTTTAGGAAAGACCTGGTGGTCATGAGGAGGGAAGCTTACTTCTCGCCGGGTATGATACTATAATCAAGGTGAGGCTCCCTCTTTCCTTCCAATCTAAGGCACTCTCTTACTTGTAATGGCTACTTTAACCTTTGGAGTTCCCTACTAACCTTCCTCCCACTTGAAAGTAAAAGATGAACACTTTTATCCTTTTCTATAAACACACAATATCAATTGTGTATCGATGAAACATTGATGGCGAATAATGGAGGGATGCTTCTAACTAAGGGTAAAGAAATAAGAGAATGGCGTATGGCTCAAAAGAACGGGTACGGGGTAGATGAGGGATATCAAATGGATGGGTAATACTTAGATAGCTTACTCACAATAATAGATGAATGAGCAGAATGCACCGGAATGTGTGGAGAAAAATGATGATAAAGCACAAATTTCAAAATGGTGGGCTACATAGGTCATGTTCACATAATCATGAGATGATGCATATAATAATCCTTAATTCCTCTAACTTATAAGCACGTATGCTTTTCGAAAGAAACCCTATTTTTTTTATTTTTCTCTTCTTTTCTTTAAAGGGGTGAAATAAAAATGGAAGCTCTATAAATAAATAGATTTTTTATCAAGTAGTATTCATAGACAATTATTCTCATGCTACAAGAAAATAATGACATAGAATAAGACAATGTTGACAAAACCAAAGGGAAGGATAAAGATGAAAATATATCATGAAAGAATGATACAACAAAGGGAAATAAGAGAAAGATATGGGAGTAAAGAATACCATCATTAATTATGGATGATGGGGTATAGATAGGTTACTATAGGGATAAATAATAATGGGTGAAATGTCTTAAGTAGGCTAGGAGAAAGGGTGAAGCATATTCATATTTATAGGTTTCAAACATAACTTAATGTGGCTCAAGAAAATGTGATTCTGTGTTTTAGGACTTGACGAAGTAATCACCTCTAACTAAGCAAGATTCCAATTAATGGACATCCCTACCATTTAATATATTCAGCTACTAGAAAGGGGTACGATGGGTAGTTCACTCAGTACCGATGGAAATATATGTGGTCGGCAAGCCAATCACACATTTCACATCTCGTTCTATTCTTTTAATTGAACATATTCATAATAGTGCTCGTATGATGTTTATAATGAAGTTCATGAATACATGATCGGACTTATTGAATTATGATCAGATTGCAATGGGGAGATCACTAGTCTTTAAGCATGTGCTCTAAATATTCCTATTTGAAGGATACGCAAGAAAGACATCAAAGTATCCATATAGAATAACATTATCTAGTCTCACTCATATGATGAGTATGGTCATTCCCATGGCCATTAGTGTGGAGATACTAAGGATAGATAGCGGGTGCTCTTTGGTGGAAAGAGTTCACCGAATTGATATGTATGAATCCCTGAATATTATTATAATGAACTGTCAATAAGGTTGATTCACATCATAGTTGTGTAAGTGGTCCTTAGACTTGAGACACCAAAGACATCTTGTGGACAGACATTTTTACTTTGACCTTTACCGCCTTCCTTTGACCTTTACTTTGACCTTTACTTTGGCCAAGGACTTCATCGCATCGTATTCCTTGAGTTGTCACCTCTTATATCGAGGGTGGATGATCCCATCTTGACCACTCAATTATCTTTGTGAACTTCTTTATGCACCCGAACATACGATGACATCCTTATAGGATGTTTTACATGACCACAAAGCATCGTGCAATTTTTCACTTTGATATTTACCGTCTGGCCATATTATCTTTTGTATGATCTTCTTGATTTCTCTATTACTTGCTTCAATTTGAGCTTCAGCTTGAGGATGGTACATGAGTGTTCTTCTTATCATGTACTCCACATCTCTTTCGTAAATGTATGAAATGAGAATTGTTAAAATGGGATCCCCGTCACTAATTATTCCTCGTAGACATCCAAATCTAGAGAATATATGTTGAGTCAAATATGAGTATTATGGCATGTTTTGAAAGTCATCAAAAAGGGGGAGATTGAAGATTAAGCTTTAAGGGTATTTTAGTAAAATGCTTTCAACTATGTTTTGATGAATGTTCAAAGTAATGCATGCCTCAATAAGGGTTGTGATCAAAGCACAACAGGTCCTCAATCAACTAGATGATTGATTGTGAGTGAAGATAAAATAGCAGCCTTAGTTATCTTAAAAGGCTACTTAGTTCGCCCATACGGTGGACAAGTCAAAACATGTATTTAGGACTTTTATTTTCTATGACATGAAGATAAAAATGTTTTATAAAACTGTAAAAATATTTATCTGAAATTGAATTCATTTGATTTGTTTAATAACTTATTCGAATTCCTAATTACTACCTTCAAGTATTTAATCCTGAATTTACTGATAATTTAATGAAAAATAATTACATAAATATTTTACTATCCAATGGTGATATCTTTATTAAAATGATGTGATAAACATACTTGAAAGTTTAAGATTATTTTAAAGTTGAAATTGTTGGTATAACGGCTAGTTTTTACTTGTCACACTTGAGAGATATTTTCAACTTATGACAAAATAGTATAGAAAAAATTTTAAAATTAAAATGATTATTTTTTTATATTGTCTACTCATAATCAAAACATATGAATTTTGGAATGTTGAAAATTTCCATTATGCCCTTTCAGATTTCTAAGTTCATATATACAGTTTTAAGCCCTCATTTCAAACTCTCCTCCTTTCCCTTTGATAATCGTAGTCCAAAAGCTAGAGAGATCTTTCAATCCCTAAAGCAATTTTCAAACAGTTTTTGAGAATTATTATTTGTTTATACCATCAATCCAAGTTTATATAACTCGGAATCATGGTTTTTGGCACAAACTGATTTAATATTCAAAGGAAAAAGGCTAGCCTCTGAAATTTGCACATCCTCGACCTTGCGATAAGTTTAACATCTTTAGCAGACTTTTTATATTGATTTTGATCTTTTGTTCAGCTTATGGATAGTTTCTAACATCCATACAAATCCAAAGGAATTAGAATCACATCTTTTGGTTTGGTTTTGAAAGAGTTATAGGGGTTTGAAGTTGGACGCTGAGGAATTAGGTGGTAAACTAAGAACCCGGAAAGATTGATATCTAGATATTTATTTGATTTTATTTTGAACATTTTGTGCGAGATAATAATTGTCTGAAATTGTGTTACAAAAATTTTCAGGTAGATTTGTTCCATTTGGTGCAGGAATGAAAAATATTTTTGAGTATTAAGCACCAAAGGTCAAACACGAATCAAGAAATTTTATCCATAGAGAAATGTGGAGGAAAAGAGGACTTGAAGAAGGAACGACCCCAAACAGGGAGGTATTACTGAAGGGAAGTTATGATTACATTTATGAATTTTTATTTATGATTTAATACATTTCTGATCTAAAAATCTTCCGGTGTAAATATGTGAAATTAGTATGTGTCTTTAATACTAATGAAGGAGTTGTCATACTATAGTGTTCTTGAGGAGAATATATTTTAGAACCATGTTTCTCTTGCTAGATCTTTGTGGTCAGTTAGGTTAAGGCTTTAGGGGCCATGAGAAGAAGGCTTTGGGGGCCAACTCGAAGTAGGTCAAACGGCATCATTCCATGGAAGCCCTTGGGGGTTGAGGAGGATATTGCTTCATTGACTTTTTCATTTTTTTGTTATCTTTGTTCAGCCCTATTTTCAATTTTTCTTGGGGGCATTCTCACAAACATGGTTAGGGCATATCATCACCTCGTCACGGATACCCCCAAACAACATTAAGGATTAGCCTAAGCAATTTAAAAATAATAATTGTGTACCCCATTCCCTTTGCCTCATTTATTAGGAAGAAAAATCTTAGACAAAGATAGAGAACCTAATTCACACCCACTTAAACTAACACATCTTTTTCCATTGACACGCCTTTACTTACCTACATTTATCTATCCACCTCTTCCCATAATTGTATCTTTCCATCCCCCTCCATCTCTCTCACACTCATTCATTTACCTTCTATAATCACTGTCTCATGTATGTTATTCTTCATATTACTTGCCTCGATTGTATTAGATATTAAGTATCACCTTCTCAACTCACCATTCATGTAGCATCTCTATCTCATATTTTACATGTATGTCCTTTCATTTCTTTAATCAACATTAAAGGAGTCTAAAATCACTAATTGTTGTTCTCTATGGAGACAATCAATACTCATCACTAGCTAGATTTATTTATTTGATGTATTCATAAATTTATTGATCGAACTCAAAGCCAAGATCGTTGATAAATTATAAACCCTATTTAGAGTTTATTCGTTTGCCAATATAGGTTATGGGGACTTTAGATTTCTTAATTAGATTGATAGATGGGATTGAGGGTCACAAACATAATAATTTTTAGTGTTGGTGAATATACTATGATGATAGGCCCTTTTATGACCAAGTGCATGAATAAAATAACTAGGCGAGGGTTTCCTTTTTGTACCCCTGCAAACCATACTTGGATGGCTACCTTCTACTAAGATTGGATAGTGTGGAGGTCCTCTCAGAGCTCATGTTAACTTTTTTGTGTGGGAATGATGACTATATTTAATGCTATGAATATTATATGGATTCATTTGAAGTAAAAAAACCTCAATTGCTCGAATAGACTCATTTGAAGAGCCCTAAGGTAGTGACACCTATTCTATGAAAGGCGATATGATCATCTATTGACTTAGTTTAGTTTGACATGATTCATCTTTGATTTAAGTTCTTCTATTGCGCTAAATTGATTTTGGATCATCACTATAGGATAAAAACCCAAATCACAATGTTATCATCACTACAACATTATCATGCGGAGTTGCTGGTATGCTTCTGCCAAGGAGTCATTGAATATTGCTGCAAAGGCTGCCATCATGGAGCTACTGTCTTGGCGTCAAAGACTAAACAAGGGACATGATGTTAGGGAGGGTCTATGGGTAGTATGATAGGAAATAGAGAAATTAGTTTACACATGTCACATAACAGAGTATGTTTAAAATTTTAAGTCAAAACTCTAAGAGTTTGGTTATTTATTCATCAAATTAATAAACCAACATCTTCAGTTTCTTCAAAATGACCATTGGATCTACAATATTCATCTTAAAAAAACGGAACTAAATGAACATTCACTAAAACCTTTAATGTCCTTGAACCAACGATTGACACATCCATTTAGGTCACCTTATAGGAGTAAGTTTTCACAATATTTTTTACGATTGGCAAGAAATATGGTGTGGTGTATAGTCAACCGGAGGATAATGTTTGTAGACCAATCCAGCCTTGCCCAGCTGTCATCCACAAAGATTTATACATCTAAAAGTTTGGAATTCGGTAGATTCTACATGCATGGAGTGAACACAAATGTCTCAATTTACGCACATACCCCATTTGTCCATCCCCACTATGGAAAGCAAATGCATACAATAGTCATATCTTGGCGAGTTGCTAAGTAAGTCTTAGATGCAATGAAATAAAAAAAAATGCAAGGAAATAGTCCTCATCCCCATGGGCATTGGTGCATGAAAGAGATGGATGGTGACATCACCTTGTATGTATCTTAGTAGGAACTCCATGATGCAGACAGCGCATATGTGGGTATTTGTTTGTACTGGCCTCTCTTGATCCACACAATTCAGGAACCCAAAAGTTATAACTCATCTAATTTCCTCTCTGGTGCTAATTATATATAGTTAATTGCATTTAAATTTACTGCCTATCACGATCCAACATTTTTAGATTACAGTCCTAAGTAGAAAAACTTATTGAAACCCATATAACTTATTTATAAACATTAAACCGAAATAATATTAAATAGTAAGACACTCTATAATATTTTAAACTCAATCAAAATATTAGTGCTCATAAGTGTGATATGCTGTTCTCACAATATAAATCATTTCATACTTTAACTATTTTAAAATTCTATAATATTTTTACTGCTTAAATCCGTATAACATCACATCCATTAGTTTGTTAATTTGATAGAATTTCATGTGATGAGTTTTTGACTTTGTGAATATCTTATGTTATCTATATTATCGAACTTGCCTTGTAAATGCATCGAAATAATTTATTGTGTACTGTAGCTTCCAGATTATTACCCAAATAAACTACGTCACCAAGTAAATGCAATCCATACTTTAATGAAAATTATTAATTTGGTTTCAAATCAACAATCTAATTTAAAATTTATGTCTGACAGAATTTTTTGTGAGCGAAACAGCTGTCCAGAAACTGTAACAATTATTTATCAATAGAAATAAATAATAATAGATTTAGAGAAGGATGAATCATGAACAACAAAAATGTTCATCTCCAAAGAGACCTTGTTGGAATGCCTAGACATGTACTATCTTTAAGAGAATGACACGAATACATACAAAATCATTAGACACGGCAGAGTCACTTAATTCATTCAACATCACGAACAGACCCAACGAACTGAACACGAACATGAACAGTAATTTTTGGTTGTCCGCTCATCGACAAATACCGTGCACTCGACGTCTAAACACCATACTATCTCCAGGATGGAATTAACAATAACAATGGCGAAATAATTATCGCCATCTGCACTCTCTACACTTCTACCCACAAGATTACGGGTCAAGATGACGAGTGATCATCATCCTCATTATTCGTCTGCGGCAGGATGAAGACAACGATGAACAAATCATTCTCATCTGAGACGACGTTGACAGCAATGATGATGATGACGATGACGATGACAGTGACGATGTCTACAAACACAGTCTATACTCTCAACCACTGGTGAGTATAGTTCCGGGTTGTCCGTGACGTGGACGATGGATGGGATGCGGACGGGACGTTTTTTTCGTCCACTCTAAAACCGTCCAGTCCAGAGGTCTCAGAACGAATTTCCGTCCCGATTTTCGTCCAACTTCGCGGACGGGACGATTTTTTCGATTTGGGACGAAAAAACCGTCCCGTCGCGTCATGCAGTATAGTAGTGGTGGGAGCTATGGACGACGAAGACGAGCTTCGTCATCCTCCCAACAGTATAAATCCAACTGCCAAGTTTGAATTTTTCATGTTCAGAGTTGGGAAAGGGGGCTCGCCGCGCGCCATGGCGACCGCTTCCTCGGACATCGCCGGCGATCCGGCGATCTCCGCCAATCCGCCACCGTCGGCCTCCGGTAAAATCTCTTCTTCTTCTCCTTCCCCTCTTCTTCCCCTTCCATCGCCATTTTCAGCGCAATCTCTTCTCGGGAGGCCCCCCAATCCTCCCGCCGGAGTGTTCTATTCCGCCCCCGGAAGAGGGTTTCCCCCGCGGCCTGTCGCCCTCGCCCGGGGTTACTCCTCTCCTCACATGGTCACCGTTGCGAATCCTGCTGGGTATATAAGGAACAGCAACCCCACTGCTGTCGTTGCCCTTCAACCGCGGGCTGGTGGGTTTCAATCAGATCATGGGGTTACTGTGTATCAGCATCATCCGCAGCGATTTCAGAGGCAGCAGCAAGGGTCTGTTCATCAGATCAGGCCTTCCTTTCAGCCACCGCAGTCGAGGACTGGAGGGAACGAGATTAGGGCGTCTCCAAGGCCTGATTTTGTGGCTACTGTGGCGGCCCCTTTTGCTGCCAAGGTTGAATTCTCCCCTTGATTCCCTTTTTGCTTCTGAGATTTTCTCTGTAAGGGTCCTTTTTCATTGATATTTCTTCTAAAATTCCGTAGGTCTCATCGTTTCCGGTCGAGAATTCTAAGCTAGAGCAGAGGTAGACTCTTCCAACGAGTTTGAATTTGTATTTTTTAGTGGTCTCTGTTTTGAATCTAATGTCTTCTTGGTATTTTTGAAGGGAGAAAAACAGAGATGATGGTACTTCTCGAGTCTATGATCGGAAAGTAAGGAAACATTATTAAACCTTTTCATGTTAGTTTATTTGAAAATTTTCCCTGTTCACTCAAAAGAAAGAAAAAGTTGACCGAAGCATTGGCCATGGTCACTGAATAATTAGAAGGGCATGTATTGTTTAATTTGAATTGTAATCGATGGCATTGATGAACTTATGGTTTTGGTTCATTAATGAGCACTGATATTGTTTTTGAAAGAAATAATTTGTACTGACAGTGGGCTCTTTTTTCTTCACTTCTAGGTTAGATTGTCAGAAACTCCTTCCGGTTCTCTCTATGGACTATGTCGTTCCTGGCTACGCGATGGTTTGCACCAAGAAATCCAGGCATGCTCATCATTATCTTCAAAATTTTTTTGATCTTGAGGATCTTTTATTTGGATACAAGTAGGACTTGGGAAGCAGCATAGTTCAGTATCCTGCACAACAATGACGAGTGGATAGTGACAAATCATCATCGTTGCCGACATCTATTGGTTAATGATTTTTTTTGAGAAAAAAGAGGGAAGATCACCTGAAACCAGTGATCAAACCGAATCTATTGATTATTGATGAGTCGTGATCATCATTGTCCTCCAATTTCCGAGGATCATCTTTGCCATCCATCTGTTTCCAACCTAAGATAAAATTTAATCATGTGGTCATCATCATCATCCAGTTTCCAAGGGAGGTCATCATTCATCAGTTGAATTCATCATCATCATTGTCATTTGTCCCAGCCATGCATGGATGACGATGAAGATGACAGAATTTAGGGATGAAGTCGGCGGTGAGGATGATGATGAATTTGGCATTGTCCGCTAACCCTATTGGTAAGCAAAGAGATTTTACGCTTACTATCTTAGTGCCTCCTCAGCTTCTTGAGAACTGTCTAGATTATGGAGAGAATGAAATATTCTCAATGTCTTCAACATATGAATATGGATTTTTAAAAATTTGTTCCTGCTCTAATTTCTTGCTTGATGACCACACACATCAACATTTGAGAAATATTTAACATTAAAATTATAAAGATAGTATATTTCAAAACATTGAATTTTTATCTTGACAGTTGCAGTACAAATGGGACCTGAAGATTGTTAAGTTTCGTGCTAACTTAAAATGAAAATCAATCTTTTGGGTGTTCTCTTTGATAAGTGGTGGGATTTACGTTCAAGCCTCTCTGTTTCAATCTTTTCAGCCGAAGTTTGGCGATGGCGCTCAACTCCTTCCGAAGCCCTTGCCCCATAAAACATGTGGTTCCACCTCATTAGGGAGGATCGCACTTATTGCTGAAGATGAAGATACTGAGCCTGAAGAGGTTAATTTTGATTATTTTTTCATAATTTAATTTTCTAAAACGTTTGGATTTCAACCTGTTGCTTTGAATAAAATAAAATAAATATTTTGTGGAGTTAATCACATAATTTACAAAGTACATAAGCTATGCCTATCGAAAACTTAACAAACAAAATGGTATCTGATGGAAGGCATGATTAAACGGTAAGAACTCGTGCACAAATCAGTTTAAAGAGGGGCTGTTTTATCCAAATTTGGAGTAAATCAGTTTTTCGCGGTTTCTTCTCTGTTGGCTGTAGGGTTTGGTGTGATCCTGATTTTGATGGATTGATAGGATCGATCAAAAGGATCAGACCATAGCCATCGATTCAATCGATCAGTTGGATCGATCTTTTTAATCGATAACGATCATAGACCAAAGAAGAAGAAAAAGCCCCGGTAATTAATGCATTCAGCCTCTCGTCCCCTCTATCTGTCGCTCTCAAGTTAGATCGATCGATTGACCCGTCGATCAGGATCCACTCAATTAGATTTAATCAATCAATGGCCTATTTTGAGCCACCTAATGGGCCGATCGCATCAAATCAGTCACTCCAATCTAATCAAGATCTGCCGACTCTGTCCAGTCTGGACCTTACTGTATCAATCGATCAACTCTATTACAGATCTTGATCTGTTTGATCGAATTGTGGAACCCAAGTTGGCTAATGGTTAACACTGAATTGGTGAATTTATTTTATGTATTTTAATGTTAAAAATATAATATTTATTATTTTCTTTATTATTAGCTGTTTCATATCATGTTCTTGGCAGAACGAAGAATCTATCGGTAGAAAATCATCTGCTCGCGATTTGCTCCAAAGACATGTAAAGCGTGCCAAGAGAGTGCGGGCCTGGTAAGCTTTCCTGCTTACGTTAAATCTGTGCTAATTAAGTTCGACAGTCACCATCATCTTCCCTTGTTATATCATCTTAAAAAATTAATTTATGTGGAAAAAAATGCAAAATCTCCGAAACCGTCTTTCTTTCTAATGTTCCTCGGCAAACTCTTCGAGCAACAAAAGAATTTAAGTACGAAATCAAATCCCTGGAAGTTTGTTTATTTATTGTTTCAAATCGACTATTTTTTCTGATTTTTATAATTTTTGGATGAAAAATGAGACATGTTTATGTACCTAGATGAAGAATCTTGAGGATGATGTAATCATGTTATCAGTTTCTTTAGATCTTTATTCATCTTATTATATTGATGTCTGCAGTTTAAGAGAAGAACGGCTTCAGCGGATCGAGCGGTACAAGCAGAGACTCGCCCTTCTTCTCCCCCTTCCTGCGGATTCTGAAAGATCCCCTGGATCTTGATCTTGAGTAGAGAGAGAGAGATAAATATAAGAGAGAGAGATAGACACTTGAGTTCCTCAATCCGGGCATACAAGTCAAGTCAAGCTGTAAAAGCATGCCGTTTCATGTGTTTCATGATCTTCTTCAATAACAAGTAACATATAACACGGCATCTCTCTCTCTTCTTGAGTAGTGAGAGAGATAAAAATAAGAGAGAGATAGTCACTTGAGTTCCTCAATCTGGGCATACAAGTCTTGTCAAGCTGTAAAAGCATGCTGTTTCATGTGTTTCATGATCTTCTTTAATGATAAGTAACATATAAACATGGCATCTCTCTCTCTTCTTCATCTCTCTCTCTACCTGACTCCCAATTTTCAAGTGTTTACGCGTTGCGGACCTTCAAACCGCCGACACTTTTTGGCCGCATGCCTGTGCCGTCTGTGTACCTCACGTGACTCTAGTTTGACTAATAAATTAATAATTAAATATTAGAATGAAATTAATGAGAGAAATTAGGCGAGAAAAAGTCAAGGGCATTTCTGACATTTCCCTACGTCACCGACTGGAAACGTGACGGTCAACGTCAAAGTCCACCTCACACACGGTTATTCATGATAACATGATCTGTAGGTAAGTTTAGGCCTGGCCCTCCGCTTATTTTTTATTTCTGAAAACCATTGTTTTTTTGTATTCTTCCGATACCAACGGCACCGCAGTCCCCCCGGCAGAATAAAAATTTCATAGGGAAGAATAAAAAATAGGCAGGCAGGAAAGGGGCTAGAGTTAAGAAAGTGACGGTCAACGTCAAAGTCCACGTCTACGGCCCACAGTGTACGTGAATCCGTACGCGAGTTTACGGCTGGCCCTCCGGTTCTTTTTCAATTCTGAAAAGCATTGTTTTTTTGAAATAACGGCACCGCAGTCTCTTGGCGGAATAAAAACTTTGTAGGGAGGAATAAAAAAGAAGCAGGAAGGAGAGGGGCTAGAGTGAAAAACGGGTGCTTTCTGTTGTATTTGAGAGTTAATGCATAAGAGAGAACAAGTTGCAAGTGACTCCACCACCTCACACGCCTCGGTTTCCGAGCGGCTGAAGAACAGCTTCATTTGCGGGCCGGTTGATCTCGATCGTCGCTCATTGCCAAATTCCTCGGCGAAATCTTCGTCCAGCGATCTCCGATTGTAAGATTCCGTGATAAGATTGCTTCTCTGATCTGTTTTTACTTCGATTTTGGCCATGGCAGACGCCGCGAAGGCGAGCATATCGTTGTCGGAGCTCGGAGGCTTGATCTGCGCGATGCGGACGAAGAAGACGAGGCTGTTCGCCGTCGGATTCGCGTTAACTTTCATCGCATGCACTGTTTTCATCGTCTTCAATCCGTCCTACGGCGGGAATAGCAACATCATCTCCTCCGCTTCTCTGATTAAGTCGCAGTTCAATTCTATCTTGTCGCTCATCTTATCCGATTCTTCCGCGTCGCCGATTTCTCCGCCGCCATTGCGGATTTCGGATTTGATGAACAATCGGACGGCTGATTTGAAGAATCGGACGGCTGATTTGAATAATCAGACGGTAGACGCCACCGGATTCTCTTTCAACGGCCGGGATATGAAGAATCAGTCCGGAACAACAAATTATACTAAGAGCGGAGTATCTTCCGCGGTGAAGAATCTTACCTGGAGCGCTGAATCTCTTCTCGGCTGCGATGTTTTCCATGGAAGATGGGTGGAAGACGAGGCGTATCCTCTGTATGAACCGGGATCTTGCCCTTTGATTGATGAATCTTTCAACTGCTTTGTCAATGGCCGTCCCGACCTCAAGTTCCAGAAATTACGTTGGCAACCCTTCGGCTGCAACATCCCGCGGTAAGACTTTCCATTAAATCTTTTACCGCAGAAAATCGGTTAAAATTTCTTCTTTTTTTTGTGATCAGATTGAATGGGAGTGACATGCTGGAGAGATTAAGGGGAAAACGCCTGGTTTTTGTGGGCGATTCTCTGAACAGGAACATGTGGGAGTCCTTAGTCTGCATCTTGCGCAACTCTATCGCCGACAAGAGCCGAGTTTTCGAAGCTTCTGGAAGGCACGAGTTCAGAACCGAGGGCTCTTACTCTTTCATTTTCAAGGTTTACCCTCTTTCTTCAGTTTAATCTTCTATCTCTCTCTATATATATTATACATATCTGGTATATCTCTGATTTCTTCAAGGATTACAACTGTTTTCGGACTTCTTCTGGTTACCCTTGAGTCCAATCTTCTCTCTCTATCTATCTATCCCTCCATCCTTCTATTAATCTATCCTTCAAAGCTTGTTTATTTATCTATCAAACTTCCATCTATCTATCTATTCTTTACCTAAATCTGTGGTTTTTTGAAGGATTACAACTGTTCGGTGGAGTTCTTCCGATCCCCCTTCCTAGTTCAAGAGTGGGAGATGGCGGACGCGGGGGGGAGGAAGAAGGAGACGCTACGGCTCGACACTATCGAGAAGTCGTCTTCGAGGTACAAGGATGCTGACGTCATCGTCTTCAACACCGGTCATTGGTGGACGCACGAGAAGACTACAAACGGGTAAAAGTGAAGAACAAGGGTTTATTCATTGGCTCGCCTTGGCCCCTGTTTGTAAGTCTGTCCTCTTCCTCCAGGAAGGATTATTATCAAGAAGGGAACCGCGTTTATGGCGAGTTGAAGGTCATCGAGGCATTTCAAAAGGCTTTGAGCACCTGGGCTCGCTGGATCGACGCCAATATCGATCCCCGTCGCACCCTCGTCTTCTTCCGAGGTTACTCTGTCTCCCATTTCAGGTAATTTTCTTTTCCCATGATGGTGATGAAAATTCCAGGATGATGATGAAATTATCAGAAATAAACTATGATGGTGACGGTGGCGGTGGTGGTCGTTGTGGTGGCGACAGAAGTTGCGGTGGTGTTGGTGAGAATGCTGATAATACCAAAATTTAAGATGGTGATGCATTAATGATGATGATTATCCCTGATAAGCATGATGATTTCTCAGAAGGTGATGATGATATGCCAGATGAATATGATTTCCCGAATCATAATGATGAAGATGATATTATTGATGATGATCCTCTGGATGAAGATGATGACGGTGATACCAATGGTGATCTTCCGGAGGAAGATGATCATGTTGATGATGATCTTCCTGAGGAAGATAATAATAATCATCTCCCGAATGTTGCTGATCTTGATGTTGATGATGATACCCTGGATGATGACGATGATATTGATGATGATGATGATGATGATGATGATGATATTGATGGTGATGATGATGATGGTGATGATGATGATATTGATGATGATGATGATGATGATGATGATGATATTGATGGTGATGATGATGATATTGATGATGATGATGATGATGATATTGATGGTGATGATGGTGATAGTGATATCCCGGATGACGATGGTGATGACGATGACGATGATGATAGTGATATCCCGGATGACGATGATGATGACGATGACAATGATGATAGTGATATCCTGGATGACGATGATGATAGTGATATCCTGGATGACGATGATGACGATGATGACGATGATGATGATGATGATGCTGATACTTACATCCGGGATGACGACGACAAGGATGATGATAGTGATATCCGGATGACGATGATGATGATGTTGATGATGATGATGATAATGATGATAGTGATATACTGGATGATGACGATGACGACGACGATGATGATAGTGATATCCTGGATGAGGACGATGATGATAGTGATTTACAGGATGATAATGATGATGACGACGATGGTGATAGTGATATACAAGAGGATGATGATGATGACGATGATGACGACGACGACGATGATGATGATGATGATGACGACGATGATGCTGATGATGATGATGGTGCTGATGCTGATGATGATGATGATGATGATGATGATGATAATAATAATGAAATCTCGGATGATGACGGTGATGATAATGATATCCTGGATGATGGTGATGATGATGATGATGATGATAGAGATATCCTGAATGATGATGATAAGGATTTCCGGGATGATGATGATGATAGTGATATTCTGGATGACGATGATGATAGGGATTTCCTGGATGATGATGATAGTGATATTCTGGATTATGATGATGATTGTGATATTCTGGAAGATGATGATGATAGGGATTTCCTGGATGATGATGATGAGAGTGAAATTCTGGATGATGATGTTGATGGTCTTGATGTTGATAGTAATATCTATGATGATGATGTTGATGATCTTGATGGTGAAAGTAACATCAAGGATGATGACAGTGACTATATCCTGGATGATGACAGTGACTATATCCTGGATGATTATGATGATTATGTACCGGGTAATTTTCATTCCTTGGACACCCAAATTCTCATCATTTTCCCCGCATTTCTTCAGCGGAGGGAGGTGGAATTCCGGGGGACAGTGCCATTTTGAGACGGAGCCAATCAAGAACACGAGCTACCTCTCTGCCTACCCACCAAAGATGAACGTACTCGAGTCGGTGATCCACAGCATGAAGACCAACGTCAGCTACTTAAACATCACAAGGATGACCGACTACAGGAAAGACGGCCACCCGTCCGTCTACCGGATGAAGAAGGCGATGGCGACGGAGGACAAGTACCAGGACTGCAGTCACTGGTGTCTTCCCGGCGTGCCCGACTCCTGGAACGAGCTCCTCTACGCCCAGCTCATCCTACGACTGGATCACAAGGTAGGATAGGTATCTCTCTCTCCTCCATCCTCTACCTTGTATAACGCCAAAGAAAATTTCATAATTCCGTCGATAATCGCCCTGGGTTTGCCAGGGCCTCGGTTTTCGTTTTACCCCCTTTGAGTTTTCGATGATATTGTGGTACCGAAGGTCGAGATTGTAAAGAAATATGAGATCCATTTGACATTCTCATTGAAATTGTTATATGGCTAGCTGGATAGATGGATGAATGATATGGGGCCGGATCAATCAAATGTTCATTCTATTATAATCCTTTTGGTTTCGGATGGATGGATAAATTCGACCCACCCTACTGGTTGCAGGGACCCTCAATTTTCTTTCATAATGAATTTTCATTTTTGAATTTTCATCTTAAAAGATCGTAACAAATGTGGATAACTTTGTGTTTTTTATATCTGAGGCTGTAAAAAATCACAGAATTCCAGCATAATTCAGGTCCTTGTTAGCAGTTATAATTATCTGAGTGGTCGGATGGATGGATAACTTCCTGCTCATATGTATATAGAAAATCATGGAACCCCAGCATAATTAAGGTCCAAAGTCCACACTCCACCGAGTGTGAATGTATATATATATATATATATAAGTGAAAACAATGAGCCGGAAGTCCCCACCGAGGAGCATGAAGCCAAGATATATATATATATATATATATAGATAGATAGATAGATAGATAGAGAGAGAGAGAGAGAGAGAGAGAGAGAGAGAGAGAGAGAGAGAGAGAGAGAGAGAGAGAGAGGACATAGGTGTCCACCTAGTCGTTCTGACCGGTACTGCTTCCTTCCCCCTACAATGCTCTTCGCCTCCTTTCACCCTAATGATTCCCTCCCCCCTTCAGTTAGGGCCAGTGGGTCTGCTGGGGTTGTAATGGGCCCACTAGATTCCTCTTGTAGCAGCCCTTATTGGGGGCTTATCATCACTGCCTGCATCAAAAGCCACCTGGTCAGCCAAGTGGAAGCCAGGATAGTGGCCAGTGATTTATGCAGCCAACTCCCATGCGCTGTCCTTATTGGATGAGAACCTCCCGACATGTCGTCGCCCGACAGATATTGCAGACCAGGTCTGGTCTCGTGGCCACTCGTAGCTGGTCGTCAATGTCGCTAGGGAGTAGTGTTTGTCCAACCGATATCCGATATCCGGAAAAAACTAGGACGGTGACTGATATCGGATATCGGATATCGGACGATATCCGTCCTTTAGGTGTAGACGGATATCGAAGATGAATATCAGATGGGTAAGGATGATCCGGATATCGGATACCACATATCAGATTTTGATATTCATCTATCGGAACCGGTATCCGGATATCAATATCCGGTATCGACAGAAAAAATAATATTAATCATCACATTTGATGATTTATGTACATCCAACGCCATATACTTTTAATATTTGTCAACCTCGGTTAATATATACAATGCAAGATTTTTATTTTCTTCCATATGGGATAACAGGATTCGGAGTTTACATTAAACTTCGAATCCTGTTATCCCATATGGAAGAAAGTAGAAATCGTACGCTGTATATATTAAACAAGGTATAATATTTATTTTACGATATAGTAACATATTCATATAAATTCGGTATATTTTAAGCCGGCTATATATGTAGTAGATTTAGGATATTAATAACTAGTCCAATAAATAGAGCCTGAAATTTCTATTTTCTTTCATATGGGATAAAGGATTCGGAGTTTGATGTTAAACTCGGAATCCTGCCGTTATCCCATATGGGAGAAAAAACAAAGTTCGAGCTCTATATATTAAACGTGCCACTTAATAAATAAAAAGCTCCCAACTACCCTCTTCCGCACGACGAATCGTCTAATTGCTGCTTGATAATAGTTAAATTATATTTTTATACAACCCTTCTAAGTTGGATATCGGAATACGATATCCAACACCGATATCCGTTATCGTCATCCTCCCCGTGAGATGGAGGCGGATGACGATATCGAGACGGATACCCGATATCGGATATCAGCACTGTAGCAACCGATATCTGATATTGCTATCCGATATCCGGATATGGGAAAACACGGATACCAAAAATTTGATTTTCGCTATCCAGTACAGGATCCGTCTCGATACCGTAATCCGATACTGGTATCGGAACGGGCAAACACTACTAGGGAGTCATTGTAGATTTGTGCTAGCTCCTCACTGTTTCTTCAATTAATAGATGTGGAAGAGGGGTGGATACCTTAGCATGCTTGCAAAGCCAGCTGGCAAGGCCAACTGGCATGCAACCTAGCCGATGTGGTTAAACATTATAAACAGTCCATTGTACCAAACATACAACTTTGAAACCTTTTGTGAATTCATGGTATTCATACAATAGGGTTGACGCTTTATGAACGCGCGCATCACCTATTGAAAGTTGCAAGTTGTAGTGGGGCTCATCTGTTTTGGTCTTCGATGCCTGATAGACATGGTCCCTTTCTTCAATCTTCATGGCCAGGGGTTCCACAACCTCAGCTTGGGCACAAAATTGAATTAACAGAGGGGGGTCTTGGTCGTAAACTGCTTTAAGAAGTCTTCAAGGCAATAATTTACCACTTCATATTGTCTGTTAGTCTGGGGGTGCTACGTGGTGCTTCACTTTAATGGGGTCCCTTGTAGCTTGAAGAGATTCTCCAAAGTAGCTGGTGAAGATTTTATCTGGATCCCTGAACATGAAGCAAGGAAATCTGTGATGGATGACTATGTGAGCCATAAATGTCTCGACAATGTTCTTTGCAAAAGAGGGTGATGTAGGGATACAAAGGGTGCATACCTAAATGGTCCACAACTACCAGGATGGTGTCACCATCCTTGGAGCGTGGAAGTCGCTCAACGACATCAAGGGATATGTCATTCCAAATCTGTTTTTGAAAGAGGCAGGAATAAACCCCTAGTGATTAATAAACTCAAATTTAGTGTTGAAATTAGTTCGTTGTTGATTTTGAGTGAAACAATGAAATTTATATACCAATACTCACTGAAGAAGTCTAGTGGGTTTGATGAGTACAATTTGTCTCCACAATGAACAGATCTTTGGGATTTAACTATTTCTAGATAGTGATTCGGGTAAGATGAGAAGGAATGGTATTGGGTAGGAGAAAAGGGGTGGTACCAATTATTTAATGAGCATGTGATGTTTGATAAGAAGAGAAGTAGGCAGGCTTAAGTGAATGGGATAAATGGAAATTGGGAAGATGACACATGTAGAAGATGAATAAGAAGATAATGGGAGAAAATTGGTGATTTAGGGTTTTTGATTTTAATGGAGACAGGTTGTATGATGATGATGATGAATGATGATGATATATTGGAATAGAGGTGATGAAATTATGAAGATCTTACTTGTGTATAGGTTGAAGAATCATCAATCTAAGGCAAGAGACTATCCCTAAATCCGTAATTCCTTTTAGGATCAAGGCAATTTCCTGATGCACATTGCCTCCCCACTTCTCTATTGACGTTATTCAAACAATCAGGACACCAAGAAGCCTTGATGGATCTTCAAAATCCTCACGCTCTTTCTGTCAGTCTTTCTAGGAAGAAGTGAGTTCAAATATATTTTTTACAAATATTGGGGGCTCATTTTATAGATTCAATTGAAAGGATGGATAGAGGAGAGAAAGCCAAAATCACCATTACAGTTTCACCTCGATCTGCCTTAAGGATCATCGAATATCAAGCCCTGAACATGGACAATGTCAGGTTGTTGATTTAAACCAAAGATGTTTCTTTCTTTCTCTCTTCATCCTCGTAGCCACCGCCATGTTGTGTTTAAGTTTTGACTTAAGTTATATAATTCAATGTAATGATTGATCAGGATTCTCTCACGTCATTCTCTATCAATGGCTTATCTACTGTCACATGTCCCTATAGGAAAAATACAAGAAAAAGGAATAACCGTTCTTAAATAGGGCATGTGTTTTGTAGCATCGCATCAGCCATCACTACAAATGCACTCTATCTTTCTCATCCATTGAATGATCAACACATGGGTGTGTCATATACTCATGAGTGATGGAAATATATGTGGCCGGCAAGCCAATCACACATTCCACATCTCGTTCCATGTTCATTAATAGAACATATTCATTATAGTGCACGTGTGATGCGTATAATGAAGTCCATGAATACATGATCAGACTTAGTGAATTATGATGAGATCGTATTACGGAGATCACTAGTCTTTAAGCATGTGTCTAAACATTCCTATTCAAAGGATACGCGAGAAGGACATCGAAGTATCCGGATAGAATAGCACTATCTAGCCTCACTCATATGATGAGTGTGGCCGGTCCCGTAGCCATTAGTGTGGCGACACTAAGGATAGATAGTGGGTGCTCTTTAGTGGAAAGAGTTCACTGAATTGATCCGTACGAATCCCTGAATGGTATTATACCGAACTATCAATCAGGTTGATTCACGTCACGGTTGTGTAAGTGGTCCTTAGACCTGAGACACCAAAGACGTCTTGTGGACGGACGGTTGTACTTTGGCTATGGCCAACAAGTCTCTAATCATGGGATTCTAAACGATCTTAGTTCGGGTGCATCAAGAAGTACACGAAGACGATTGAGTGGTCAAGATGGGATCGTCCACCCTCGGTATAAGAGGTGACAGCTCAAGGAAGACGATGCAACGAAGTCCTTGGCCAAGGCAGTGAAATATCAGAGAAGAGTTCTCTGATGATTTCCGAATGCATCAGTACTAACTCGGATGACCGATTAGGGTTTGACAGTTGACCATACCCTAAGTCATCCAAGGAGCGTCAAGTGGATGAGGGATTATACATACACGGTAACTGACGATGAACAGGTTCCATGAGTGAGTCGATACACACTCCTTTGTATCTTCTAGGACACGAGGTGTAGCTTGGCACCCACGTGTCGGAGTCTCGACCTATCGATTGGGTTAAATCGATCCGATGTTAATTAATCTATATGATAATATAGTTAATTAATTTGGAAGGACAATAAAGGTTATTGGGCCACTGGAGTCATTAACTAGACTGATACATGGGCCTAGAGGGTCACACGCAAATGGTATTTTGGACGTTGGAAGATATACTTCAGTTTTGGGGGTTTTTATGAAAAATACCCACTTAGTATAAATAGGGGAAGGCCCTGAGCAAAATTCACCTAGGCTAGAATTGTTCAGGGGCCTTTCCCCTTCTTCTCCACTCTCCCCACACCCCCTCTCCATCCCTAATGTGATCGGGACGACGTAACGACGCTAACGGTGATAGAACGAGGCTCGTCAACGAGAAGGAGGAGATCTGACGTGCCGAGGACCGCGTGGATACGTCTAGAGGCTGCACACTTGAGCAGCTCGACTCGTCTCACTCCGGGATCGAAGAAATCACGGATGCGATCCGTGAAAAGGTACTTCGTTTCAATGGTTTTTATTGATGCCGTTCGATTCGCATAGAGTCTTCCGCTGTGCATCGTTTTGATTTGTTCATCCAGATCTAGGCCTCTAGAACCCAACAATGAGCACCACGTAGACGTGGCTTATTCTGTGTCTCCACGTGTAGATACTGCAAATATTGATTAGTCAAAAAGCAAATGACATAATAATTGTCACATATTAAGTTTGGTCTTTATCGGTCCTAACACTACATTTATCTAAAAAAATCCAGACTTTTTTATTAGGTCACTTCACATCTGTAGTTAAAACATAACAAATGGCATCAGTAATCAATTCCCATTATGACATTGAAAATCACAATGCCATGATGGCATGTTTTCAATGACTAGTTGAGGCCAATCATTAACGAATCAAATGGCAACACGAGAGTAGCAAACATTAAACCTGAAACTACATTAATAAATTAATATACACCAAAAATATAAAAAAATATTATTTTCACTTAGAAAATTCATATCTTCATAACAATAATGTCAAAAATTCAGGAAAAATCATATATCGATTCAAAATTTTATTTTTGTTCAGAATACAACATCATTAAACCAACAAATTATGTCTAGAAAATCATAAAGTTCAAACCCTTATTCAAAAACTATATTTTAATCATTTTAGGCGTCATAACTTGCAGAAATAATCAAATTAGTCCAAATAAACATTTAATTATCCACATATTAACCTATTAAAAATGTGTGTTATTGGTGATAAGCAAGAATATGTCACCCATTGGCATGTCACAAGATTGGACATATTGATTATCCTTGATCTTCAACCTGATGAACTCAAATTTTAAGTGTTTTAATTAGGCCGTTGTTGTGATTTGAGCGTCCTGTAATAAACATATATAAACTCACTTAGTATATTATGTAAGGGTTGATCCTCAGGGAGCCTAGGCGATGAGGCGAAGTAATTTCTAAGTGATGAGATATAAATATTTTATAACTATATGAAAGTGATTTTAGGTGAGAGATAAAGAATTATGGAAGTTGCGAGGGCATCAGAGAATAAGAGAGAGAAAATACTATGCAATTAAGAATTAGAGGTGGTGTTTAAAAGGTTTTTGGAGAGAATTCGATGGTAGGAATGAGAAATGAGAGAGAGATGATGACGAGAAACAAGAGGTGATTATTTGAGGTGTCTAATTGAATTCCAATGATTAGTTCCACTAAAATAAGAGATAAATAACACCTAAATTATCCATATAAGTGAATACAAGGAAAACCCATATCCAAACCTACACAAAACCCCCAATTCATGCCAGTCCTAGGCCGAGTGATGCTAGGCTTGCTCTGATTGTGATCCTTCACTTGATCTTGCTCCTAAAACACTCTCTATGCACCAAAAAATTAATAGAATGTGCCTTGAACCTCTCCTTCATCTTCTGGTAGCCTTGTAATAAGGGAAGAAAAAAAAATCCCCGAGTATAGAGAAAATGTGGGTTTATATAGGGCCACTTAGGGTTTGAGGGGCATCTGGGTCATTTTTAAAATTCATAATATATTTTAAGCTAAAAATCATGCTCCAATCGTACTAAATTAAAGATAATTTTACAAGGAATTTTCCATTAAAATTTTAGTCCAATCGGAGATGTGGATCAAAAGTTATTAATGTTTCAAGTTGGAGCATTTTGGACCTTTTGATAAAATGTTCCAGCAGATGCAGCACATGTTAAGCCCTATTGGGCTTGACAGTGTCTTATTTTTTTGAATTATGAGGTAAAATCTATTATCAATTGGATAATGGCATGGACCTTGGACATTTTGCGGCGCACTCTATTATCCATTTGATAATGACATGTACACTCTATTATCCATTGAATAATGTGATGTAACTTTTGTTAATGTAATAGTTGGTAGAAAAATATGGAAAATTTCACAAAACTGCCAAAAATCCAAATCGGTATATCTCTTTTATTTCAAGTCCTTTTTACCCCAAATTTTATCTATTAGATCAACAATTCAATTCCCTATAATCCTAAAACATCAAGTACCTAAAATCATGAAGATAAATAGCAGTTTAATCAAATTGAACCCAACCTATGCACGGAGTAGTCTCAGATCTGGACTCAATCCCCTGCTGATAGGAAATTGACCGGTTTGAATTCCTTGATGCATGGATCATCCTAAATAGAGATCGATGATCCTTTAAACACTTGAAAACCTTATTTGACTCAGTGCCAAAGTAGATGGCATGTCCGACCCTCATTGCATTATCGTTGCACCCACACCGTAGTGTCTTTCTTATTTCCTTGCATCCAAATACTCATGCCTGATTCTCGTGCAAAAAGACCAATTTAAGGGCAGGGTTTCTTCTAACAACAAGGCACTGAGGCAACTATTCAATTAAATGATATTCAGCATGTTTCCCCTCTCTTTCTCTTCTCGAGAAACAAGTGGGGCATTTCTTTCCAAATTGTGGTCAATTTCATATGTTGTAATTCTTCCAAGATCTCTTCGTTAGTTGGGGGAAGAATCAGAACCAATCATATTTTTTGAGGAATGTATCGAGAGTGAATTTGATTTGGTTAGAAAATGTGTGGTTGGTAAACAAGGATCAGTTTTTTAGCAAGGTACAGAATGTGTCGTCAAATCTTCAATATGATTCCACATGATCTATTTTCATTCAAGTAACAAATTCTAGCCAATTGAAAGGATCTTCTGATCAATCCAGAGATTATTTTGATTCCATTAGAAATGAGGATTCATAATATTACAAATTGTTCGATAAAACAGAGATTCAGCAACTAAAAGAAATATCTATGTCAAAAATAAACTATTTGACTTTAGAGAAGACAAATGGGGCTAGTATCCCAAAAATAAACACAGAAAATGCATAAAATGATGCACGATGGGATTAAAATGTGCAATTCATGTAAATGTGGAATTTCATCGTCAATATAAGAATAATGACACAATTTCATAAGGAATTATCATCTAAAATAGCATTTTGATTGATGTATATAGTGACAAATTTATGCTTATCACTACCTGAAAATAGGGAACGGCATGTCCGGGACGTGATACCCTAGACGTGATGGGACGGATGATGACACGTGACAAACGGTGACGTGACGTGAAGAGTGGGAAATGTTGGCAGACTTCCGCGACATTCTAGGGCCTTTTTATCAGACGACAAAATATGTTAGTGGCTCGAAGACAGTGAGAGTTGTGGAAGTGATCCGCATCATGAAGGCGCTGATGCGACATATCGACACGATCTTGCTGAAGTTTGATATGTCTACAATATTCGCATCGGAAAGAAGGATGACCGCTGCACAAATTGCGTCCATCCGCAAAGCTTGTGAGAGCATGAAGTCGAAGATGTTCAAGTATGAGAATATGATTTCGAAAAACCGAGCAACGACAACAGCTGCAATTCTTGACCCTTTCAACAAGGTAGCATCACTTGATCCTAGTGGCATTTAGGATGCACTGGCATTTGTCCGCCGACTTATGCCCCAACATGGTGAGCAAGACCTAATCTGTAGCAACCCTGAGGATGAGGACTGGCTCGCAGAACTTATTGATGGCGTAGCGCCAGCTAGAGAGAAGGAATGATGAGTACCAACTCCAACCAAGGAATTGGAGGCGTATCTATAATCAACGGAGGGGAAGGACAACGAGACAGCGTTGGGATGGTAGGCACGTATAAATGCACAAACCTACCCGCGGCTTTATACACTTGCGCAAGAATTTCTCTCGGTATGTACAACCAGTGCCCTGGCGGAACGTTTATTCTCAGCGGGACGTGCAGTTTTCACTTTCAAGCGGGCACTTCTTAATTCTGAAAGCATCGAGCTTCTGGTCACAGTCAATTGTTGGTTGCGTGCTGAGAACGCTCAGTTGTGCGATGGAGATAGGGAGAATGACTTTTCTGATGACGAAGACTAGTGTAAGGCTTTACTCTTAATTTAGTTCTATCGATCCAATCTTTTAATGTAACTTCAATGGACAATTTTTTTTTGCAGCAGCAATCTTGGTGAGGAAAATTGACTCGTCCATTCTTCTTCCCCAATCGGTCTTGAATGGCCAGCTGGTGTAAACGGGTTAATCCATATTTACTTTTAATCTTTTCAATTATTTGTGCATCCATTTGTTTCCAATTTTTTCATAAAATTGAAAACTCCGGAGGAATTGAGTCTGTATCTACATTTTTCTCTATTTTTTCTAACTTCTGATTCTACCATGATTTTCTATCTTTTTTTCCTCAAGATCAAATCACACCAAGCATGAAGAAATACTAATCCTTAAAGTTGTGTTCCTCCATTTTTCAAGTTTCCAATTTTACAACGATTTATTTCATCCTGTATAAATCATATTGTCCAATAAACAGTCAAACCCTTTCATTTTCTCCAACTTACTTAATTTTCCTCCTGACCAAATCACACCAAGCATAAATAAATTCACAACCTTTGATTTTCTAGCTCAATTTTCTTCCATTTTTCTAGCTTTTTGATTGTAGGATGATTCTTTTCCTCTAGTGAAAAAAACACAAATTATTAACAAATCACATAAATTCAATTCTCCAACTTTATTACCTTCTGATTCTACTCTAATATTTTTTCCTCTGTATCAAATCACGCCAAGCATATAGAAAATCATATTTTTGGATTTTCTAGCTCAATTTTCCTCCGTTTTTCTAGCCTTTTGATTCAACAGATTCTTTTCCTCCAGTGACAACACACCAACACTAACAATCACATCCACTCATTTCTTCCATTTTTTTTACTTCTGATTCTAATATAATTCTTTTATCCTCCAGATCAAATCACACAAGCATAAAGAAATTCACTTCCTTTGATTTTCTTGCTCCATTTTTCTAGCTTACTGATTCTGTTTTTTATCCTCCATATCAAATCACACCAAGCATAAATAAATTCACTTCCTTTTATTTTCTTGCTCCATTTTTCTAGCTTACTGATTCTATGTTTATCCTCCAATCAAATCACACCAAGCATAAATAAATTAACGTACTCTGATTTTCTGGCTCCATTTTTTCATGATATATTTTCTCCATTTACTCTATTTTTTCATTTTTATAGCTTTTGATTGTTCTATGATTGTTCTTTTCTCCTCCTGATCGAATCGCACCACACATAAAGAAATTCAAATCCTTTGATTTTCTAGCTTTAATTTATCTTTTTTTCTTCAGGATCCAAATCATACCGAAAAAGAGAAAATTCACATTTTCTTTTTTCAGGTTCCATTTTTTTCTATTTATGGGAATTATTTTTTTTCTCCTCATCGAATCTAACCAACCATTAACAAATTTACATTAATTTTCACCATTTTTCTGCTCTCTAATTTAACTCTTGATCGAATCATATCAAACATGTATAAATGTACATCTATTTCTAGATACAAATTTTCTCAATTTTCCTCTATTTTTCTACGTTCCAATTCTATTTCTAGATCCAAGAAAATTTCGTAATTCCGGGAAAGACCTTTCTGGAATCGAGTCGCTTGAATTTAAGCACAGGAAGTTAATTTAGAATAATTATATAATCGTACTTTCTCAAGAATAAAGTCCATGATTTTATAATCGTACATTCTCTAATTATATTGAGCCAATGGATTTTTTTCTTCATTTTTTAACATCCTGGTGGTTTATTGGTACAACATCTAGGTGTATGAAATCATCATTGAAAACTGTTTTGATGTCAATCGTACCATGAAAAATTTCGAACATTATGGTTCTTTGTTCCAATTTTTTTTCGCCTTGAGGTGTTCCTTTGAAATTTGAATAGAAATTATGGATTGTGGGTATCCCCAGAATCTGTCACAACAAATATTGAAACTGTACATCACTCAAGAAGGGATCATGTCTCCGTTTTCTTCATAGGTACGATCTCTGTTCAAAATGGATACACTGTAGACTTTTTGAATTTTCATTCAATTAATCTCTTTCATTCTTTCAGTTATGCCTTTGATTTCATAGCCTGTGGAGAAGCCGGTGCCAAACGCTACTCT